>NC_134484.1:142242070-142550820 GCF_040206685.1 Ascaphus truei
ATAATGGCTCGTACTGTAGCTCTGTCATGGTAAAACATTAGCACCAAATGTATCAAAGAAAAAATCCTATTGAAACCCATGGAAATAAATTTGTCTTTGATACATATGGTGCATCATTTTTTTGACCCAGAATTGTACTACTTTTGCCTTAATGTATATGCCACACAGTAGTATTCTGTCCCTTCCTGCTGTACATTTTAAAGTGATTGATTGGAGCGTCTGTATCAGGGCTCCACACACTTGTTCTTGTAGTCACATTATACAGTATATTAAAAATAAGCCCATGTATAGCAAATAAAAATATCACTTGTGAGCACATTCGCATGTCTCAGACAGGTTTGCAACCCTGCTATTCACCATTATCTCATAGCATGCAGTGCTTCCACTGCAGCCAGGGATTCTGGGAAATGACATGTAAATGAGCACACGGTAGCCCATGTAGTAACTCAAACAAATGTGTTATGGTTTAGGATTAAAGATGTGGGAACGTTCACACTAGTTTGTGTAACTAACAAAATGAGCGTGTTTTTTTTTTCCTCTTGGCGAGTTTTTTTTTGACATATGTGTTTAATTTGATGTCACAGTCTTAGTCACTTGTACTGTATGCCCTAACAATGGTTTGCAATGCTTTTAAGTAGAGGTGTGAAACGTTTGCTGAAGTTTGGAAACCTGATGGAATGTGCCCTTTTTTCCCTCTCACAAATTTTTTTTAGTGTAACACGCCTCTCTACCAGACATCAAAGTCAATTGGGACCTTAAATTTAGTTCATATGACTTTTGAGATATTGCCATTTTTGTGTGAAATTCTGGCGGAAAGTGGTGGCATTTCTTCACGAAAACAAGAAATTTTACAGCAATTTGCAAACAACTTTTGTGCAGCACATTTTGAAGACCTTTATAGTCGTTCGTAGACAACTAATGTTAGGATTGTTGCCTTATTAGCATATTAATTGGAGAATAAGACATGACACCATTTATTTTTCTTTACCCTTTGTATTGCAAATGTTCTGCTTTAGAAAGGTGGTCTTTATGTCATGGGGATGTGCTATTTAGTAAATTCAGCATCAATAGTTCAAACTTGATGAAGTTATTAACATAAAAATCCTAACTGTGCACAAGATGTAGCACTCCCAAAAAATACCTCCTTGATAACTACAGCGCTTCAAACTGTTGTGTCTAATTGTGGCAGAAATCAAACTGCTTTGAATAGAGCTCATCACTTATTTTCATTTAGAAATGTCCCCCCCTCCCCGCCCCCCCAAGTGCCACAACCTATCAAACTTGTTTCATATCTTTGAATTTTTATAAATATGGAACTTGATCATCAATGTTTTTCAAAGTTGTGCCAGCTGGTTGTCTGTTAAAACAGTGCAAACATTCTAACAACAATGCAATCAATCAACTATTCTTTCATGAAGCAACATCTGTTTCAGGGAATAGAGGAATGAATATTCAATACAGAAGATATTGAGAATGTAAAGAAAATAAATGCATGTTTTCCTCTCTCTCTCTTTTTTTTTTTGTAGGGTGCCAATGGAAGGGATGCTCCTTTAAAGGAAATAAAAGTGCATAATGCCCGCCGATTTGTGGCTATGTTTAGTGTAGTGAACACGACAAAGAGAGATGCTGGCAATTATCGCTGCATGATCCGAACCGAAGGAGGAGTTGGAGTATCAAACTATGCAGAATTGATTGTCAAAGGTACCTGAGAATTCCAACTTTCTTTTTATCTTTTGTTGATTTGAATTGGGATCTGTACCAGGTTACTATGGCTTCTCTTTGAAACAGCAGAAACACCTTTTTTTTACATTCCTGAGTCTGCGGGATTGCTGAGTGAACCTGACATAAATAGATCTACATGTATGTATATGTATATATGTGTATTTGTACTGTGTGTATGTACAGTGTGTGAAATAGATCGTATTAGGTGGGTTTCAAATGTGTTCTAATAGTATAAGCAATTGCATTGCTTATTCAGTCGGTTGAAAGTTCATATATGAACAGATAACAGTTGCTCTCTCAAAATATGTTGTGTTCTCCTGTTGACATACGTCAATATTTCTTTTATCAATGAAAAAGAAGAAGTGTCCACATGATGTAAGGAATGTGCAGTGGAATTGTAACCCTTTAAGTGCCCCAGCAAGTACCTTCTATGTCATGAGATTTGACCCTCCAGGGGCCCCATGATGTAATAGTGACATCATCATCTCGGTGCGTGTTTTTGTAGGTGAGATGGTGCTCTGCCGTCCTGTGCTCCTCTTCCATTCCATCGTCGGCCCATCCGGCCCATCCTGCACTCCGTGTTAATAGGTTCCACCTACAACTTGAAAATAAATCGGACAAATAAATATTTAGATACAATTTTTCAAACTCTTTCCATTTTCATGGTAAACAAGTGCTTCAAAGAGTTTTATAATGTTTATCTAATGTCTTTTGTCAAGCATGAAATCCGCAGGTAAATTGCTCTTTTCAGTTTGTTTGCCACGTAATTATGATGCCATCATAATTCAAATAGATCAAGTTAAAGAGCTGATATGCCAGTGTTCCTGGAGATAAACAAAATATATTTCCTTTTTTTTACCAGATAGAAATAAACAGAGCAGTTGCTTAAAGTGTGATTAAATCTTTAGAAGGGAGGACATTACAGCTACAGTATGTGGGACTGGCCCTTTAAATCAAAGTGAGCATTACAGGGAAACGGAGAAGCGGAGAATGGCGGTGCACATCAAAATACCGATCCCAGGGCTGGGGTGCAGGGAAAAGCTTAAAACTTATTTTACTGGCACATGATCGAGTATAAAAGAAGGTAAGTACGCGTTAATGCGTTTCGCTTCTCACTTTGACAAAGTGCCAGACAAGGCACGAAACGCATTAAAGCGTACTTACCGTCTTTTTTTTTTATTCAATCAGGTGCCAGTAAAATAAGTTTAAGCTTTTCCTGGCACCCCAGTCCTGGGATCGGACGTTTTGCTGTGCACCGCCATTCTCCGTTTTTCGGTTTTCATTGACGCGGCACGACCACGCCCGCAGATCTCATCTCATCAGGGATCTTGTGAGTACTCTAAGTTTTATGTTCAACTGATTCTTCAAGATAAACTGGCGATTATTTATTGTGTTTACACGGTGGAAGCAAAAGGAAGGTTTTTTTTTTTTTCAGAAATAGAGAGGGACATGGAACATTGGAGTACAGTACATCCCCTCCACTTGGGGAAGTATCTCTAGTCCCATATCCCTATTATTTAGCATAATTGAGACACAGCACTATTTGTAGCATTACACTTCCAAGTATCAAATGTACTCACCAAGGAAGATCTTCATACATTATGCTGACTGAAAGAGTCCCTGACTTATTTATGATAAACATAACACCGCCATTTCAGACACCCCTCTTTGAAAGACAATTCACGCTATGTTTTTTGATGCACTGATGTTGTGTTTTCCCATTTTTCTGCTTTCCAAAGTGAGCATAAGCCTTTCCATAAGACTCTCATGGTCACTTAACAGGACCCTGCCAATCTGCAGAGTTCAGGTATATGTCCCATAAGGTCCAAAAACGGAGCACAGCAGCATCAAAAAGTGGGGCCACAGACCAGAGAAAACATTAAAAACGATTTATTAAATGACAAGTGAGGGGTACAGGGTAACTCTGACGCGTTTCGGGACGGGGTCCCTTTGTCAAAGAGTTTTCTTTTTATGACATTTACATACTGATGCTTTGGTGCAATTGAGCCCTGATTTTGGGACTGGTTCCCTCTAACCCTACAATCTGCAGAGTTTAATGCTGGAAGGGGTCGTTACATATGAAGTCTCAGGAAGAACAGCCAAGCAACTGAAAAAGAAAAATTCTCTGTGGATAAAACTTTAAAAAGCACAGATTGCCGATGCCTGTTTGTAAATAGAGCCTCAGATCGGCGCCTCGTAACGCGGCTAGAATAGAGTCAGAGGACGGGGGAACCACCCGACATGCCTATCCGGAAGGACAAGAAGGTGAGCGCCCCGGATTTGTCCCGCGACCCCAGCGGAGAAAAAACAAGATGGTGGCGCAGAAGGCGGATTGGAGCGTGCATCACTGAGCCCTGAGAAGGAGCAGGGTGAAGTAGCCAGAGATACAAACTTTACAAGGCTATGTTTAGAGGAGATGCAGTCTATGTTCCAGTCTGCTTTGGATAAAGCAGTGCAGGAATTTAAATCTGAAATATCTGCCCTGTCTAAAAGAACCACAGATCTGGACGGTAAAATGGATGCCTCCCTGCAAAATTACATGAACACAGACGACGAAGTCCTGAGGCTCAACAAGGAGGTAAGAGCCATGAGAGACAGTCTGGGTGATTTAGAAAATAGAGAGAGCGAAGGCAAAATTTGCGACTCCGCCACATCCCAGAGTCAGTGACTGCAGAGGCACTGCAGCCTTATCTTATAAGGCTGTTTCTCTCAATTTACCCCCCAACTAGAAGACAGCGAACGGTTAATTGGCAGAGCTCACCTAGCGCTGGGTCCGAGATTTGACGGTGCTGCGGTGCTGCGGCTTCGTCAATACGTGGCTAAAGACAAGATAATGAAAGATTTTCCAGGACTTGTCGAGGATGACCATAGACAAGCAAAGAGGATTACCACCGGTAACAGCGATTTTGCAAGAAAAGGGAATTCGCTATCGGTGGGCCTTTCCGTTCCGCCTTATTGTTAAACAGGGAGGACAGCCTCGCTTTGCTACCCGGAGGAGTCTTCTGTTTTTCTTTCTGCGCTGGGTCTGGAACCCAAGAGCAGACGGGATCAACAAGGCCAATCCCAGAATAATAGTGGATGAAAGGAGGTTGGCTGAGGGAACGAGTGCCGAGGAGCGACTATTTAAGACCGACCGAGCACCTGAGATTTTCCAAGGGTGTTTTTTTCTCTGCTGGTGACCACAGACCATCGGAGTCCACGAGGGATTATCCGGCCGATGAGTCCACAACCCAGGATTCCCTAAGAAGTCTAAGTTGGAGCTGTTTTGTTTCTGTTGTTTTGTCCCTCTGTCTCCTTTTCTTTGATTTATAGGTCTGACTATCGAGATTTTTTTGCCCACTTTCTGAGCAATAAGACCGACTTTGCGGAGGAGAGAGGACCCCTCCAAGTATAGAAGAGACTAATATCTGTTTGGAAAACAACAACCGTGTAGGAGCTCCAAGAGTATATGTCAGTGTTGCCAGGCAGGGCAAAGTCAATAATAAGTAATAAGTGGAGTTTACACCGGGAATACTGCACCGACACACTTTATTCGAGCAAATACCCAGTATGTACCTGGCAGATACCTGGAATGCGCCGCTCCTCACCTCTGACAAGCCCCGTTGCGTTTGCCTTCCCAGCCTGGGTTCATGCCTGGCTGATGGGCGGCTGATCTGTTAAATGATAATGATTAGGATTTAATAGGCTGCAATGCTTCGCGTGTCTACCAGATGGCATAAATTCATGAATTGTAATGCAGTATATATATATATATACTGTGCAGTATTGCAGCCAGCGGGAATAAAATGCTTCAATCCCTGCCTGGAAAATACCTCAATGCACTCGGGCAGAAAACAGTCACAAACCTCAATACACCCGGGTATACCCGAATTCGTGGGACTAGCCGAGCTCGAATAAAGTGTGTCGCCAGTGTACGGGTTGAAAGACTGTGATGGTAAAGACCAAACGCTAGGTAAAGGGTTAAGGGTTAAGCAGGAGAGGTCTAACACAGTGGGGACAATGAGGTACTCACTCAGTCTCCCTAGCCCTGGCCAAATCGTGCCCGGTGTGGAGTACACGTAACTCACAGGTGAACACCGCTCTGCACTCCCTCCTTCCAGCTCCAGTCCTGACGCTGGTGCAGAAGCGTCACCCTCTGTGTCTGCATCTGCGTCTGCATCCGGTGGTGAACGCTGATCCTCTCACGTGACAGCAGGAAAGGGGAAGGATCGGATCAAGGAAAAAGCGCCATAGTAGGCGTGAAACGCGTGGGAGAGTTTTTTGTGCTGTTTGTTTTTTGTTTTTTATGTAGTTTAATAAAATAGCATTTTTAACCTCTTTGCTGGTGAGTTCTTACCTTTTTTCACGGAGCGGATGGACCACCGATCCTTCCCCTTTCCTGCTAATATCTGTTTGGAGCAGGGGAAAGAACTTTTAGTGAGCCTGGAAAAATAATCACTGACTGTTGTTTTAAGTAAGGTAAAGCAAAGGTGCTGTGAGGCGGTGGAGATTTAGTAGTGGCGATATGTGGGACTGAGTAAGGAGTCCAACATGCCTGATGTTAGGGTGACCCCATTAGGGCCATATGCCCGCCAGGCCAATCCATGTAGGGACTGGCTGCAAAATTGGGATGAGTGGCTTGTTAAACTCATCTTATTTTTCAAGTTAATTTTTGGGGGTTTTTTGTTGTCCAAGTTCCCGATTTGGGAAAGTCCCTCCCACCCCCCCTTGTTTTTTGCCCTGTTCCCCCTTCTGTTTTTCACAACCATCTAGATTTTTGGAGCATAACTTTCACAATAGAGAGGGTGCCGAGATACTGGAAATGAGTAGTCAATCACCATTGAAGGTAGTATCTATGAATGTTGAAGGCTAGAACAGTAATGGTAAACATAGGTTGGCCCTAAAAGAATTTTGGAGTCTGAAAGCAGATATTGTTTGTCTACAAGAGATGCACTTTGACACTCAGGATCCCCCAAACACATTTAGCGGTGTGTACCCTATAGCACCATGATAAAGCTTGGTATCCTGTTCCAGATCTTGGAGATTGAGAGACCAAGAAGGGAGGTCCCTTGTCCTGACCAATCAGCGGAGCCGGTCAGGAATGAAGGGGGGGGGGGGGGTTGGATACAGTGCCAAAGATGGCGTGGGACCCGGGAGCTTGGGAAATTTAAACTTACCAATGGGAACTGAGCCAGCAGGACTGGGGCTCAAAATCTGGTCCCCAAATTCTATTCTATACCTCCCTCACTGTAGTCGCCTCTCTGCCAGGGAGAGAACAATGCTCTGGCCTTGAGGTGTGTACTCTCCCAGGAGATGGGCGCATACTTCTCCAGCCTCCCATTGTCCAATAGCCAGGGCTGGTGCTACCACTAAGCGACTTAGGCGGTTGCTTAGTTCAGCACATTTTGACGGGGGGAAGGGTGGCAGAAGAGGATAGAGGATGGCAGGCGGCAGCAGGAAAGGAGGAGGAGGACGGCAGGAGCAAAGCATGGCGACAGACGAGGAGGGCGGCGGAAGGAGAAGAGGGCTGAGGACCACTGGAGCAGAGCAGGGCTGCATAGGAGGGTGGCCGGGGAGCGTGCCCCAGTAGTCTGACCCGGAAGTCTGCAATAACCTCCAGTGTCTGCCGCTGCTACAGTGCAGCTCCTCCCCGGCTGTCCTCCTGTGCCATCCTGCTCCGCTCCAGTGGTTCTCAGCCCTCTTCTTCCGCCATCTGCCTCCTCTGCTACCCTGCTCCTGCCATTCTCCGTCCTCTTCTCCCGCTACCGCTCGCCGTCCTCCTCCTTTACTGCTGCCCTGCCCCACCTCAGACCGCCGAAGCCAGGTAGGTGATAGAGGAGGAGGGAGGTGAGAGAAGAAGAGGAGAAGGAGGGAAGTGAGAGGAAGAGGAAGGGGTTGAGAGAGGAAGATGAGAAGGAGGGGTGGATTAAGGAGGAGTGGGAGCAGGCAAAGGGGATGAGAGAATGGGGCTATAATAACATTAAAATGAAATCTGAATGTTATGGGGAGGGGGGACGAGAGAGGCGCAGGTCTGGATGTTCACCTAGGGTGCTGAATACCCTAGCATCGGGCCCTGCCCTTAGCACAGCATCTGGCCCCACACAAAGGCTAGACCTCTGACGCACTCTGTGCCTGGTACTTGACCATTGTTGGTACCCCGGGCACGCAATGAGTCACACAGATAACATGTAACATAGTGTAAATCACATAGAAACATATACATGACGTATGTTAAACCTTACCAGGGCTGGCACTTTTTTCAGACCCGAGATGGCAAATTATCCCATTCAGTGTTGCAATCTTGACGGTCAGAGGCAGCAAGCGGGCTTAACCTTTATTTTTGGAATACCATGCTGCCCCTGCCATCAAAATGGCAGTATATAAAAGGCCACCTGACCTTTCACATGGACTTTTAATGCGCATTAAATTGCACTTGGTTAGCAAATTTTAGGGACAATTTTGCTTGTTTCTAATAGAAATTAACGGCTGTTAAAAAAACAAACCACTTTACCCTCCAGATCTGCCTATTTTATGCGTTTCCGCTGGTGCGAGTTTAAACACAATATTGTGCAATTTGCAATTCAGTACAACAAAGCACCAAGTTGCCAAAATTGCGTGATTTGTGCACCAAATACAAAGATTCAATGCCTTACTGCATGATAACGAGTGCAATAACATTGACTACGTGTGTAGGATAGCCTTGTGTCTACCCTACAAAAGTCTGAATTCCCTTACCCTAAGCCTCTACCATCCGTTTGGCAGGTTATTACATGAATCAGTCATATTCTGTTTATGACATGCAAGAGTTGCAGTAGTCATTTAAAAATGAATTTAACCGATGCGGCAGAAATATTTGAGATTAGAAAGTAAATGTAAAAATCTCCTAAAAAAAAAAAAGAAACTGCATACTAAAGATTATGCAGGAAACCTTAAAGCGGCATTTTCCCCTACCCTTTTTTTTCTTAACGGGATGAGAACCAGGGAGAGCCCGGGGCTGAAACAAACTTCTTTTTTTCCAGCTAGGAGCGCCCCTTGATTCATGAAATACTTAACGGTAAAAGTAGTGTGTTCGAGTCCCCTCACGGGGAAACAGAATGGGGGTTTGGATCTGCGCGGCTGCTTCCGATTGGCCTCAGCAATGCTGGGTTTTATAGAAGCGAGCTTTCCTGGTATGTACCTCGGGAACTGGGGGTTCCTGGGTCCCATCCTGGTCAAATAATAGCTTTAGCTTACGAAAATCAGTCAAACGTGTAAGGTCGTTGGTGGTCTTCAAATGTTTTTAATGGTTTCAATGATGGATTCCTCTGGATCAAAATACTGTAAATACAAATAGGGTAAGTAATCTCAATGTAGCATAGGTTGAACTTGAAGGATATACTGTGTGTCTTTTTTCAAACCTCTTCTACTATGTAACTGTGTTATGTGTAATCTCATTTGTCATAAGTTTATTTGAAGATCTCTTAGGATCTCTTCTTGCAATTTTTAGAGAAGAAAGAGGTTCAAATAATTTTCCCAAAGCTATCTTTTCTGAATATTTACTGAATATCGCGCTAAGACTTTGAGAGATGCCATTTCTATTCATCATAGATACTTTTGGGGGTTTCAAACGGCCTAAGTTTCTAAACTTGTTGGCTTTTTGGCAGAATAATGCAATAATTATGGTGAGATATTTAGCCCACATTGTGTAGAGCTTTGGCACTAATCCTCTGCTTCTTAAGGAGAAATCCAAGCAATATCCTACATGTGTATTTTTGTTTTTTTTAAATAAATCAGTTCTGTAGTATTAGATAATACTTATTACATTTTTTTTTTTAAATGTATCTCTTGATGCCATTTTTTATGAGTTTTAATATACTGAGCATCCTTTGATTTCTATAGCAGGTTTTAGCCCACCTCCCCAGCAGTGCAAGATCTTTGTAACACTTACCTGTTTGTGATCATTTGTTGCCAATATTCCCAGCAGCTTGAGATGCAAACTGTAACAATAGATAATGTTACCTTCATAATATAAGGATACATTGTAGCTGCTTAGTTACACTGACTGAAGGCTACTTACATTGAAGCTGCGCCTCACTGGAGACACATCCGGGTTATCCTATGTTCACTCCGTGCATATCACAAGTGGCGGGCTCTTGAGATTCAAGCCCTGCCAGAGCGGAGCGACAAAGAGGCTACAGCTGATTGCTCGTTGCCTACCACGCTATACTCTACACATAGATATAGTGCTCCAGAACATTGTAGTGACCTTCTGACGATCACTGCATTATATATATGGGGGATATGTGGCATATAAAGTTTGTGCTGCATCTGCACTGATACAACATTGAGGTCAATGCAGCTGCAGCCATTTTTCTTAAACCTCTCCCTGGATATTTAAATGACTGTCCTTACTGAGTGCACTCCATGGGTGCCGTGGATGTGTGATATCTATTATCTCTACACCATTGATTACCTGCATTTGATTATAGGGGATATGTGGCACATCAAGACTGAGATCAATGCAGTTGCAGCTATATTACTATTTCTTCCCTCTGTGTGTGTGTGTGTGTGTGTGTGTGTGTGTGTGTGTGTGTGTGTGTGTGTGTGTGTGTGTGTGTGTGTGTGTGTGTGTGTGTGTGTGTGTGTGTATATATACACACTCACCCATCTGGGACCCTGCACACATCCAGCATCTGACACCTTTTAATAAAAGGTCAGGAGACATTAACGCAGTCAACAAGTTTATAGTAGCATAGTGTAAGGGGCATGATATATTACCCCTCCTTTACCCCTAACAGGGGTCTGTCCAATTCTGTAGTGGACTAACAATGATGACTGAACTTCGGTACATCATACATATATATGCTTGATCATGAGTACGTATACTGCACTCACCCTGTGATCATAGCTACATAGTATGTGTTCCATTTTTTTATTTTTTTTTAGACCCTATATTTTACATTCTTGGTTTGACAATAAAATATTTTTAATTATTTCACAATCCACCAGCCAGTGATAGAGTGCTAAAAACTAGGTTCCTTTTCTTGTTGTTATTATCATTTCCATTTTTAAAAAGGAAGTCTATGAAACGTAATGCAACGAAATACATAACCATGGGATTGGAGCTTGCCAAATTGACAGAGACCAAAATAAAGGTTTAATGTACATTTTATAAACCCATGCTCAGAAGTTGTACAAAATGCAGGTAAGCTCTGGTTCTCTTAAAGAACAGGCAGCGGCAAACACATTATCATAAGATTCTGAGTTTTTATTCTATAGCTGCAGAGTTAAATTCAAAAAAGGATTACTTCAGGTTTCATTAAGAATATTTACAATGCCATTACTTCCTGGTAAAACCTAACAATATCAATATCAGTAGTAAAATGTGTTCTCTTTGAGAATTGTGAAAAGTTATTATAAAGTTTTATTGCTGACATTGCATACCCACCAGTCTATAACTACAAATAAATGTGTTATTACTTGGAGATAGAAGAACTTGAAAAAGGTTGGAAACAGTGTGTGGTTATCTTGAAAAACAAACTCCCTATTTCCCAGGTAGAATGCAGTAGGTGTCCGTGTGGTTAGCGCACATTCGGCCTACAGTTCATTATTTATCGACCATAATGCTTTCCACAACCGATGGTCATCAGCACGTTTTTTTTTTTTTTAAACTGCTATTAAATCATTATTATTTGAAATGCTTAACTGCTAATGTTGTACAATGGGTAAGTAGTGCTCTTGGCTATAAAACAATGCTGAACAATGAGCATTGGACAGTCCTACACAACAGTGCTAACATTCACGCAGGACTGATGCCAACGACAAGAGAATCTGTACACAGCCTCCAGTCTAAGGCCTGTAATATAGTGCGCTACCGTGCGTGCGTCAATTAGAATTGGCTGTGTTAGCCAGACGTTTATATACTTGGGACGCGCACGTGAACGGCCGTGAGCGGTGATGCGCCAGACCAGGGAAATTACAATAACATTTTATTTTCACACTGCTGTCGCGCTGCGAACCAATCACAGCGCGGCCTAACACTGTGACGTCTGAGTCATGCCCCCTAAATGAGCGCGTCACCGCTTGCAGCCTACAAACTAAACGCACACGCCACGTGCACGTGCAACGCCGGTCGCTCGCCCGCATGCGCAGCAGCAACAACTGTAAAACAAGCCTAAAGTGTTCAACACTACTTTTATTTCTGTTTTTGGACTGGACAGAAATCTCACTATCTTCGGCTAATTGTGAAGCATAGTGTTGGATATGAGAGTTCAACATATTGTCTTGCAAAAAGACAGCAGCTCTTTTCTTCTGGGGGTTATTGAAATACATATACTGAACAAAAGGGAAGCAGCAGGGCAGAATTGATTTGATGTGTTTGGCCAAGGAAATTAGTCTTACATCTGGTTGATGGACTGAACTTTTCTAATAGTCGCCCGGTCACGAGGGCATTATTAAGTAGACTAAGGGCACCCAAACTGTGCTGTCTGAAAAGACATCCGATTATTGCAGGGTTCAGCCTACTTATTAAGTTCAGGCAAGGAAAACATAGGTGTCTCGCAGCTTAGAAGAAGTTGGCTTGAGGTATTTAGCTGAGGGCACACAGGGGAAGCCATCTGTAGTACCAGTGACCCATTTCTATTCAAAGCTTAGCTCCTTCAGCAGAAACTGATCTTTTGGAGCTCCTAAGAAAAAAATATTCATTCTGCAGCTCAGTGATTTTCATTTTAAGCCCGCAGACGGATTTGAGATTGATTATATCAGAACACTGCTTTTTAAAGCAGATCGAAGACATTTATTGAAATATATTTATTTATTTCGGCGATGTCAAATCTGCAGTACCCTGTGTTTTGGAAAGAAAGTGACTATATGTTTTTTTTTTAGTTTGTTAAAGAAAGGGAGTAAGCTCTATTTAGCGATAACATTTTTGACTTATCACAGACATGAAAATATTATGACATTAAAGGATAAAGCTCCCACTAAGACTGTGGTGTTTAATATCCGCAGTTATCCAAGTGTATTAACAAAGTGTCACTTAAACTGTCCTCTAAAACATTAAAGAGCAGAGTTTCTTAAGGAATATCTTTGCAGCTGTGGTACTTTGCTTTTATACCAAAATAACATATTAGCCATTAGTCCAGTCACTTATATTCCGGTTTATATCACCATTTCTGTTATGCATGAAAACATTGCAATAATCTGTTATAATTGTGTTTACAGACGTTCTGGGACAATTTTGTTGCAATTTGTGGCAAAACGTTTAAAACCCCTACAATATTTTTACTGTCCTGAAACTGCATTCATTTGAAACACATTTATATTTGATAGTATAGACTTTTACTCCACATCCTTGATATTTCCACCTTTTTAATAGTTTTAACCCTGCTTCAGAAATAGGCATTCGGTTTCTGTTTTACTTGCTTCTGAGAGCAGACATTAGCTTCGATAACGGGTATCGCAGCTCGATCCCTCATTAACTGTTATTCAAGCCAGCTAAGGATATCGAAGCTCAATTTCGTGTTAAGAGAGCTTTATGAATCTCTCTGTTTACTTTATTTTCAGAGATACAGTTGGTATTTTGATACATTTCAAAATAAAAACACTGAAGCCATTTTAACATTATACCCCCTGGTCTACATTCACGATCTATTATTTAGCATTGAATCAGAATCAGTATCTTTCTCGTCCTTGACAAATATCTTTTATATACAGTAAAACCATAGCACTGTATTCTTTACAGCTATTCATTCTGCCTGGAATGTGTCACGGTTTTCATCAAATTCTATGTACTTCCTGAATTGTCTACAATTCTACATAATAGCTATTGAGCTATGCAAAAATTCAATAAAATAACACACATGCCAATTTTATAGATGCCTGTCCATTTCTATCTAAGACTTGCACAGTGTATCATATTAATCTGGAATTAGAGCAATCTCGTCAGTATCCGTGCTTTTGACCCCAAATCCTAAAGTATGAAGGGTAGAAAGTTAGGCCTAGACAAACTGCTATTAATAACTTTTATGTTTATGGTTGCTGGCGTTAGAAAGGATGTTTTAATCTGCATGTACTGCAGTCGGGAAGCACTGAGCATACTTTTTACATGTGAAAATTGCCGGGAATAGTGAGCTGGGTTTGACAAACGCAAGGAAACCTTGGAGCATTCTGCCCACCTTTTGCTATTTGCACCACTTTGTGTGTGTGCCCATGCCCATGCTAGACTAGAATGGAAGAGGCATCGTAATAGAAATTCTTTCCTTAAAAAGATAAGTGGATTTCTAATCTGGTAAATAGAAAAGTAGTTGCACTCTGGATTTGCCTGTGGAAAATGTCCTGATTGCAGATATGTGATTATAAATGGCGCAAGTACTCTGTGTTTATAAAGGCAAACGTGGCTATCTGTATGCCCCTGGCACCATACCATTACACTCCGAACATGTGGTTCAGTATTTGCAGCAATAAGGAGATTTTTGGCTGGAATTACCTGATGTTGATATTATTAGGATATGTAGCAACTTATTTATCCTTTGCAGTAGTATTTCTTCATTTTTCTGTGCCAGTATGAACTTAGATGGTTTGAAATGCCATAAACGTAATATTGCCCAGCGCTATATATTTTGCAGAAATGTGCAGCATGGCTGTAATAGGTCGTTTCTATTTTTAACTAGTAATTATGCAGTTACTGAATTACCGTAGGCATCATGAAGGTTATCGTTTAATGTAAAGGTGCGGCCCCCTTTTAAAAGGTTTTTTTTATGACGTCCTCTGTGATTTATGTGTTAGCAGCTCGCAGGCTCGAGCAGAGAGATGAGTCTGACTAGTTTGCAAGACATACGTTTTCATTTCCAAATCATTTTTCTCTGCGCTTTGTTTGGCCTCCTGGATGGTACTGCCTCATTGCTTTATTTAACAAAAGTCCGCGTGAGTTTATACAAATAGCCCGAGGGATTACACAAAGTAATAAAACAAAATGAATTTCAAATACTTGTAACACTATAAACTAATTGGTGTATCTAGTAACCCTCTTGACCTTCCCTCCGAGTTTGCATTTTAGTTCAGCAGAGCTACATGAAGAGGGAAACTTGAAAGTAATTAACTGTTCTTTCAGCATGGCTACACATGTTGCCTTAGGATTCTCTACAAAGGCTCGGTATCACGTCCTGGTTCAAGAAATAGCCTAATCATTTAAATTGATGTTAAATGATTTTGAGTTGAGTCGGAACTGTTTACAGATACATGGCTGTTGCACATAGCGTTATCACAATCATTACAAACACCACAGCCCTGTGCTAACAAGTCTTCACTTTGGGGGATTTTCAACGGCAAATCTTAAAGTGCTGCTGAATTCCTGTGTGAATATTGGATCTATGCCATATGCAACCCATTCTGAGCTGGGGATTTGGGTTATGTTAAAAGCATCGCATTAATATTAATGGCTGTTAGGGTAAATGGTATGCAAATGATTAGCTAATTAGCCTTTATATGTATACCCTATTCACTAATCTAACAAAGTCGGTGGCGAGGACTGAGGGGAACAGCAGTAGCAGAACTGGAGACATGCCAAGCTGTTAGAAAGACACAATCGGATAACAGGCAGCCGGGAGACCTGTACCTGCAGTTACGGGTGTCAAGTGTGAACGCATAGCCCCACCCTACAAATATTCCATCCCTAACAGACCTGCAATGCGACTGCCCACCATCTTAAAATAAGAGCTCCAGCGCCGTGCCGGTATTAATATTGTTCTACTTGGCTGCTAGATTGGACATTGGGATTATATAAGGGACAACAGGGCAGCGTCCTCCTATACTGAGAGAGATGATGGTGAAAGGCGGGGTTGCAGACCTGTCTAAGACATGCAAATGAGCATACAGTAATATTTCCATTTGCCATGTGCTTTGCTGTGAAGGGTTTGTCACTTTTTTTACCCACCATAACTTAACTAAGCATGGTAAAACCGATCCCTGCTTCAGTTTTGCATAGCCGGTATAACCAACCCCACACTGAAGAGACCCATTAAGGTTGAAACAGTCTGTCTGTGGGTGGGTTTACTGGCTATGTATCTTAACCCTTTCTGTGACCATGCATCAAGCTTACGCCTATAGGGGAACCATGTTGAATGGTTTTGAAGCAAAAGGTGGCACTGTGTGCTCATTTGCATGTCATTTCCCAGAATCCCTTGCTGCAGTGAAAGTGCTGTGTGCTGGGTGATAATGGTGAAAGGCAGGGTTGCAGACCTGTCTAAGACATGCACATGAGCATATAGTAATATTTCCATTTGCTACACACACACACACACACCATGGTGTGCTCATTTGCACATCATTTCCCAGAATCCCTTGCTGCAGTGGAAGCACTGTATGCTAGGTGATAATGGTGAAAGGCAGGGTTGTAGACCTGTCTAAGACATGTGAATATGCTCACAAGTGATCTTTTTATTTGCTATATATTTTGCATGCAGTGGTTTACGGAAGTATTCACCTCCTACCAATAATATCATATTATGTTGAATTACAAGTAATGTGTGCACAGTTTTTCAAACTAACTATTTTTGTTCTAAGCCACAAAGCTGTATAGGTTACACTGAACACTGTTATATATATAAATGGCAGCAAAGGAAATGTACAAAAAGCAAATGTACTGGTTACATAAGTATTCAGCCGCTTAAATCAGTACTTGGTTGAAGCACCTTTTGTAGCAATTACTGCTATGAGCCTTTTTGGATTGGTCTCTACTCGCTTTGCACAGTAGGATGGTGACATTTTTACCGAGTCTTGATGGGAAAATTGATCCAGTTCTGATTGTCCATGGACTGCAATCTTCCAGTCTCGCCATAAATGTTCAATTGGATTCAAGTCAGAACTTTGACTGGGCCACTCATGAACATTAATTATCTTCTTATTCAACCACTCCAGTGTGGCTTTGACTTTGTGCTTCGAGTCATTGTCCTGCAGAAATGTGATTTTCCGCCCCAGTGTCAGAGTCTTGGCTGGTTCAAACAGGTTTTCCTCAAGGATTCACCTGTACTTTGCACCATCCATTCTCCCCTCTATCATGACAAGCTTCCCAGTCCCTGCTGAAGAGAAGCATCCCCATAACATGATGTTGCCACCACCATCCTACTGTGCAAAGCTAGTAGAGACCTAGCCAAAAAGACTGATAGCGGTAATTGCTGCAGAAGGTGCTTCTGCCAAGTACTGACTTAAGGGGCCGAATACATACTCTAAGCAACCAGTACATTTCCTTTGCTGCCATTTAACCTCCTCCTCATATAACCGTGTTCAGTTTAACTACTGCAGCTTTGTAGCTTAGAATAAAAAAGGTTTGTTTGAAAAACTGTGCATACATTATTTGTAATTCAACAAAATGTGGCATTATTGGTAGCCTGTGACTACTACCAACGTGTGTGTGTGTGTGTGTGTGTGTGTGTGTGTGTGTGTGTGTGTGTGTGTGTGTGTGTGTGTGTGTGTGTGTGTGTGTGTATATGTATATATACAGTGGTCGACAAATCACCAAAAAATCTACTCGCCGAACAAAAAAATCTACTCGCCGAACAAAAAAATCTACTCGCCACCTAGTACCACACGTGTGCTGCTTGGGCCGATAGGAGCTCGCCACGATGTTAAATCCACTCGCCCGGGGCGTGCAAATGTATAGGTTTGTCGAACACTGTATATATACATGTATATATAATGTGTGTGTGTATGTATTGTGACATAGTCCAAAGATATTAGGCAGCTTTCTGCCCGATTTTAGGTCAGAAAGTGCAGGAATAGTGCAAAATAATCCGTTCCACAACTTCCATTAACTCAGGCTGGTGGATGAAAAATCCAGACCACAGTTTACAATGTGTCTAGTTCTCCCTCGCCTGCTCTCCTAATCACTAGAACAGGTATTTAGAGCAGAGGGTTGCATTTCAGTCTCTCTTCTTAGAGCCTGGAGGCTGGGGGTTTCGCTGCTCCCCTGCATCCAGTTCGGGGAGGACACCCCCTTCAAGTATCGCAGTACCAGAGGATTTGCCTGAACACTTGGGACAGAGTTCCCACCACGAACAGATAAGACAAACAAACGTTTATTGCTGTATCTAAAAGACTGTATGCTGTATCTAGTGACCCTAAATGAGAGGGCATTGTTTTAAGATGGGGAACCAGGTTAGTTGGCCCAGCAGCAGTTAGAGAGGCTGATTCTGCTGTGTAGTTAGATCCCTGAATGGGATAGGATTTCTTTATATGATTTGGTTTTTGTTTCTTGAAGTAACAGTGTGGGAAATATTATAACACTGATATGAGTAAACCGCTGAAGGTTAATAGCTGAGTGCCTCCTGCCTACACATGTTAAAGCTGCAGTCCCTAACTGGGATGAAAATAAAGCAGGCAGAAGCCTGAGTTAAGCAACATAATACTTTGTATGATCCTGTTATTTGTATAATTAACCCTAGAAGACTGTGTCGGGAAGATCCCAGACAAACGTCAGCGCTACAAAAGAGGGGCGTTTGTCACAGTATATTTACATGTATATATAATGTGTGTGTGTGTGTGTGTGTGTGTGTGTGTGTGTGTGATAAAGTTTCATCTGCCCCAACTCTATTCTCTGCATTTTATTTCCAGATTAACAAAGAACTGTTAATTCAGGGCAATAATCCTATTTTTTTTAAAGTAGCCAGTATAGTTACAGTATATACCGCCCCAAACACTCCTTTACACAACACGTGTAGAGATAACTGTGAACAAAACTGAACATACCTGAAATACGTGGGGTATATGCTCATTTAAGTTATGTAAATATAACATGCATATCACAATGAGTATATTTTCCAGGTGTGTTCAGTTTTTTGTTTGGGGGAGAATATGTCACTCAGTAAAATGGGATCTCTCAGTTAACCAACGTCAAGTTAAATCGTTGAGCCAACTCTCACAGACCTCATCTCATTAGCAGTAACGTCGGTTATAGTTAACACAGTGCCCTTTCCGGGAAGAATACATGGCTTAACCTAAACTTATTGGGCTTTGAAGCTTAATTAAGCGTTAACTTAGGTTAGTGTCTCATGAAGTCACTTTAACAGACCTTTGTGGATCTGGGCTTTAGTCGGCAATAACCTTGTCTCGAGATTGTCAGTGTCCCTCAATGTTGCCAGATGCTGGATCTTCATATCCTTCTTCAGATTTACAAAAAACGTGGCTGCTCTAAGAACACATACATTTGGCAAGATCAGCATCGAGTTGCATCGAGTCTGCCAACGGAAAGAGAAAAAATAATTGTTTAAACGCGTTCTGTTTTGAATTGTCTATTTACACCGACTATGTTTCAGCCAAACAGCTCTGGTCAAACCAGATTGTTTTTTTGGACCCATGTATTTGCAGCGGAATAGGAAATCTTTGATGTAATGCAAGACTTATTTTTAATGAATTTGGGCTGTGTTGATCATCCATTTTTACTGTAATATATTGATTTTAAAAAACCTAAATACAAATCAATGAATACAAAGACACCGTACATGTACTTTTGTGTTAAATTAAGTGTGAGTTTTATATTTGTAGCATGGGGTGTTGCTTTAATTGAATAGTCCTAAAAAATATAATTTTGACAACGACAGTGACAGGCTTATCAGCATCAAATTGATATGGTTATTTGTGTGAAACTGCCCACAATGGCAAACAAATAGTTGATTTTTTTTATATATTTTTGTTTTAGAACCACCTGTTCCTATTGCCCCGCCTCAGCTTTCATCAGTCGGAGCAACCTATTTGTGGATACAACTGAATGCAAACTCTATTAATGGTGATGGCCCCATCACTCAGAGAGAAGTGGAATATCGCACTACAAGCGGAAGCTGGTATGACATACAACCTGTGGACTCTACCAGTTATAAGATTGGACACCTTGATCCTGACACAGAGTACGAAATAAGTGTTCTGTTATCCAGGCCTGGGGAAGGAGGGACTGGATCTCCAGGTCCAGCATTGAGGACTAGGACAAAATGTGCTGGTGAGTACAAGATAGTAAAATGTATGATCATCTTGTGGAGGTTGAAGCTAATAGCATTTCTAAGCACTATACAGTAGGTCAGATTTAGTAAAACAGAGAAATTGGCTTTTACAACACCATTAATGTTTGAGAATCTTGACCTTGAAACCAACCTGCAGCGTCACAACAAATTTAATCATATATGATTCATATCTTACAATGATTAATGTAGGAAGCAGCAGAGCTTGAAACAGTGCATTAAGCGTACTGTGTAGTATAATGTAAAACTGTTTGAGTTACATCCCCCCTGTTGTAAGACCTTGTTACGGGAAGGAGAGGGGAGGGAGCAAAAGCATAAATGCCAAGATGGCTTACAGGAAGAAGTTGTCTCTTTAGCTAATAGATTGCAATAGAAGAGATCTAAATCATGGTATTTGTACATTGTTTTACAGGCTCTACATATATAATTGGAATTTTATCATCTCTGAAATGAATGCTGTTGAACATTGCTAATAATTCCTTACAACTATTCATTTTGTGATCTTTTTGTGTTTTGTGTTTTACCCAATTTCTAACTTAACCTTGGAATAAAGGTACATGGAGAAGGCTATATTAGGTCATCTGCAGAGATAATCTGGAACTGCGAGGCATTTGTTCATGTTTTCCTGTCTTCACATTGCGTTCTGTTACCAACATTACCTTACTTTGTCTTCTTCACCAGGTGTCACAGAAGGCCGGTCTTGTCATATTGACACCATTCCAACAACAAAAACCCGTAGCGCTCAGAAAACATGGAAAGGAAAAGGTCTGCCCACCAATAAATATTCATGTGATGCAGAGTGATGTATACAAAGACAAATGCACAACGTTTCGTTATTAACCTTCAGGTCATTTGCTTTCTGCCCTTGAAGAAAGTTAATTCCGAAACATTGTGCGTTTGTCTTTGTATATATCACTCTGCATCGTATGCATATTTTTTGGTGGGCAGACTTTTCCTTTATTTCTTTATGAGTGTTACATGTTATTGTTGTTTGCATGTTGTGTTTGAGTTTACAGATGATCCTTTTTACCTGTTGTTAGCACCAGCATATTCTGTATAGGTATTTTTCAGTATTGGTGCCCACCACAATCCTCTCTTTTCATATTGACAATTAACAATAAAGTGGCATTTCTTTGTGTTTGAATGCCAACGGGTTCTGTCAGGTGGAGTAACAAAGAGCTCCCTGGTTTTAGCCATAGCCGGTGGTCTCAGAATAATTCTAATTATACTCAGATTTGTAGCTTGTGTTTAGAAGCTCAGTCAGTATGAGGAAGTGTATGAAGAAATCTATATATCTATGTTACCAAGTGTTTTAACTGTCTTACATTGTCTTTGGAAAAGGGCCAGGGTATATATTACCGAAACGTCTACCAGTGTTCATTACATGACTGCTATTTGCACAAGTCCATGAGCTCTCTTTTCTATTGTCACACGTGCTACATGGGTTATTTATGATCTATGCCCCAGTTGGCACCCGTGGCAGCTCTGCTATTGTTTCGAGAGTGCTCCCTTCCCATCTATAGCAATACATATAAGACATACTGCAGGTACTGATTTGTCCGTGTGGTTAAAGACCAACAGATTATGTTGCTTTGATAATATAGGGAACGTAGGTATTGAGCCGGGTTGATCAGCAAGGTGGGGGGGTGGGTGAATATAGGACTACTACTGTATTGATTATTACAGAAACACTCATGAAAGGGTAGAGCCCCTTCAAATTTCCTTGTGCTGCAGAGATTCACTCCAGGTATAAGAAGTCCATTTAAATCAGCAACAAGATAACAGACCATACGGGGTTAACACATATGATGAACAGCAAATGAGTCTACTGACTCTCCTCTAGTATGGGAGCAGCCTGGCAACATACAGAGGATTGACCCAGTAGGTTAAGTAACCTGCTAGGGACCCCTCAAATGTATAAATAGTACACTAAAAGTGGCTGTTCCCCTGGGGTGCTTAAGAATAAGAAATAAACTTATTCAGTTCTTTCATTGGTCTATTCCAGTTGGCGTGCTCCAGGCTTGTGAGCAATAAAGTAGCAGGATATCCTCTCCATAGGAAAGTAATCAGCGGGCACTGCTTGGACAAAAAAATGGCAAGAAGGCTGGACTGTGCAAAAAATATAAAAGCCTTTATTGGTTCCCGGCAAACATGGATAAAAAAGGGGAGAAGGAGTCCCCCCTCAGCGCTCTGACGCGTTTCGTCCGCACAGGGACTTTGTCAAAGAGGGAGTCCCTGTGCGGACGAAACGCGTCAGAGCTCTGAGGTGGGACTCCTTCTCCCCTTTTTTATCCATGTTTGCTGGGAACCAATAAAGGCTTTTATATTTTTTGCACAGTCCAGCCTTCTTGCCATTTTTTGTCCAAGCAGTGCCCGCTGATTACTTTCCTATGGAGAGGATATCCTGCTACTGTATTGATTATTAGATCGTGTAATATGCAAACTTAATGAGATTCGTTTTGGCCCCAAAAGTTCTAGCGAAATGACCGAAATTGTTCAAAATTCTCTATCAAAATAGAAGAGCTCTGCAAAATGTATATTTATTTATAGTTTGATCACATTTTGGAAGAAAAAGTAATTGAAATCAATCAAACATGCAATATCTATTGGCTTCTAGCGTTAAGCCAACTTCTTGCGAACTTTTGTATCAAGGGACAACATTTTCTCTGAATCAAATTGGGTGACATTTGCAAACGTTCGCTTAAGCACGCAAAAAAGGTTTGCACATCTTTAATGATACCCATTACTGTAGCTTTGCTGATTTAAAAATAGTCACACATCAGAGCTCTCTTTCAGTGCTAATTAAAGTATGTATTTGTTGTGCGGTGCCTTCCTGATGACAAATAATCTTTTCTGGCTCACTTGCTATGTTAATATCACGGTCTGAGCATCTCCACTACTGTCTACATATTCATGGATCTGTCGCTTGTTCCTTTCTCGTGGCCCTACTGACAATAGTAGTCATGTATTCTTCAGCCTTTGTGCAATTTAGGAGATATCTACATCACAGGTGTGGGGAAGGTGGGAGTGAGTAAGACCAAATCAATTACTACTGTTACTTGTCTTTTTTGCCTCAAGACAATGTTGACCAATGGTGCAGTAAACCACAGCAGCTCTTACCATGTTCTCTTGAAAGGCAGACACAGCATTGCTGTCCAGCAAGGTCCAACTTGATCATTTCCTAAAGCCTTTATGCAGGGCAAATAACGTGACATTACCTGAAACTCAAACAGCTGTTGTTGTCCCCGAGTTCGCTAGGGTAATTATATGTAAAGATAACGGCTGTAATTGAGCTCATGAGCATAGGGTTAACCTCTCGGAATCTCAGCATGTTTTGGCATTGCACCAAGCCAGAAACTGAAATAGGGCTTTTGAAGACGAAAGAAAGGGAGGGCCCATTGACGTATATAGCTTTATAGAGATTAAATTCCTTAGATTCCTGTAAAACGTGTACATTTAAATAATTTCAATATATGTTACAGATGTATGTGTTATTTCCCATACTTAACCTTGATGGAGCTTTGTGAATCTGGGGTGAATATAATTTAGGCTGTAATGAGCTCATTTGTGTGTTAGAATAATGGCTGTTAACAACGTCATGCCTTTGTTACCGCAGTAAAACCTGGTTAACCTTGCGTTATTTGTTTTAGTAACTACTGTGTTAAGAATTCTGTAATAGGTATTCATTTTGGTAATGTCACATTAAATAGGCTAACCGAGTTTAGTGAATCTGGGCAGAATCCACCTCCATGACACTAATAATCAAGTCATTTTAGTGCCTGATTAAGTATAACAGAGAGCCAATGACTATTGAAATCAAGGGTACCCACCACGGAGCGTGAGAATGGGCCTTACACATGACCTCACCTCCGGAGCAGGGGATCCGGTGTGTACTGGGGACGACCATGATGCAAGCTGATGCTGAATTGTATACACCTCTCTTGGAAAACGTGTGTTGGGTAACTCCTGGAACCACTTCCTGAAAACTGAAGCCAACTTTGTTACTTAGAAATGCATGTTTATAAAACCTCTCTAGTCTTCAAAATTTACGTTAAAGAAAAAAGTTCACTGCGTCCCTTCATACATAGCACAGGTATTTAATAGAGAGAAGCACATGCCTGTTTTGGGCAGGATTAATGGCTGATTTGTGGCAGGGCCAAGTGTATTACTTTACTAACTTTAAGACCAGCATGACGCTTGGGCTGTGCATTAGCCTAAATAGTTCCAGAACAACCTTAGATTCTTATTTTAGGCTATAAATGTATTATCCTTAAATTTAAATATATTATTTTCAGGATTATTTATACTACTTCGGATAAAATATATTAAGAACTAATGTGACAGGTTTTGAATTTATTATCAAAAAGTATCACTTTGGTATTGGGTGACTTTGCGCTCTGGCATCTGTAATTGGCGGTTTGGAGCCTTCCAGTGACATACTAATCGCTGGCTAATGGGGTTAGTGGATGCTGATAAACTAATGACAAACCAATTAGGAAGAGTAGGAGTAAAATACTGCCATTCTCAAATGAGATCCTTTCAATTAACAACAGGAGCTGTTTTAAAGGAAGAGTCAGTGCACCTGTTTAATGACAGTGATAATTGTAATCTGCTATCCTGAAACTATGGGGACTGGCAAAGCTTCTAATCGTTTGAAAGCAGCACACTCGCACGTGCAGCAATGCCTGCTTAACACATTGAGCATTGGAAAACTTCCTGAGCAGAGTAATGTTTCAGACCGGTTCAAACCTGGATTTCTTAAAGCAGTGTGAGACTGAGTGGTATAATATACCAGAGTAGGATTACACACTTTTCTACCTCCACTACTAAAATATACTGTAAATGTTATATCTCTAAAAAAGACAGTTCTGTATTATTAGATACTGACTGCATAAAAAATAAATTAACTTCTAATGCCATTTAAATATTTTTTAATGTACTGATCATCCTTTGGTTGCTATAGCAACCATTTAGAAAGTCAGATCCACTTGCTCTTTTGAAACTGGCTCTCTGACATGCACCTATTTTGAGCTCTGCCAATTGGCAACAAAGTATCAGAAACAGATCTGTTGCGGTGTTCCAAACAGTAGACCGTCTATTGCCAAACTGAAAGCTGTAACAGCGATGTGTTACACTTAGAAATAGAATGTTACATTGCAGCGCTGCATGTCACAGGCTGCAGCTCAGAGTCAGAAGGTGGCCATTTCGAGAGCAGGATATTGGCCGATCTATCACAGGAGAACGGATCGATTGGAAGTTTATGTAATTATTTCTCATTAAAGCTAGTCACATGCTGCATATAGTAACACAAACAAAACAAAAGGTGGATGCAGGACTGGTGCTTTAAAAAATCCAAATGAAAAACAAAAATTTAGAACAAACTTTTTGGGACTTTTCCTTTTCTTTCCTTTTTTGTGTGTTTTTGTTCATAAACCTTTTGTGAGAAAAAAAAAACCCCCAAAAAATTTGTAGGAGAAATTGAAGGTAAAACTTTGAAAAAAAGTTTCCAAAATAGATTTTTTTTTTCAAATAAAGTTTTGTTTCAATTTTTTGTAAAACTAAAACACGAAATAAAGTGTAGTACCACAACAGAAGCGCACGTGCCCACCTTTATTCATTTTCATTTAACAATATAGTAGTTGCCTCTTTTTTTTTACATTTTATTATTGTTTTGAACCTGTACTGCCCATGAATTGTTATACATCCAGTATAGGGAAAAAAATATTTATACTAATAAAAAAAGGAGAAGGAATAATATAAAAATAAATAAAATAAGAATACAATAAACATATTTTACATATAGTACTATAAAGTTAAGAGAAAGATGTGGAATCACCATGAGAATAAATTAATTAAAATAAACACAGACATAATGTGCGTGTGAGTGTGTGTGTGTGTGTATATATAATATATAGCTAATGGAAATATTACTGTATGCTCATTTGCATGTCTTAGACAGGTCTGCAACTCTGCCTTTCACCATTATCACCCAGCACACAGCGCTTCCACTGCAGCAAGGGATTCTGGGAAATAACATGCAAATGAGCACACAGTGCCACCTTTTACTTCAAAACCATATGCAATGGTCCCCTGTAAGCTAATACTTGCTACATATCACAGCTTTGAGCACAGCTTGGGTTAAGATGCATAGCCAGTAAACCCACCCACAGACAGCCGTTTTGACCTTGATGGGTGTGGGTGATAATGGTGAAAGGCAGGACTAATTCCCTGGCCCCTCTAGCACTGTGTGAGACCCAGTAAAAGTGGGCAGTGTTAGGAGCAATCCTGCGGGTCTGGTTCTATTGTTATAGGTGTGTTATCTGATAAAGTTCAGGAGTAGCCTGGTATTACAAGTGGGGCCTATGACTGATAGGAGGCAGGCTTACAAGCCACTCCCCTGGGAAGAAGGGGGTTTCTCTCTAGAGGTTAGAGCAGGAGTTCTGGGAGTTAGTTCTGTGCTGCCCTCCCTGATATGAGGACCCAGCAGTAAGTCTCTCCTGGACAGGAGTTGGCTGAGGCCTTGCCCTGTTAGGGGTAAGGTATACTGAGGAGGGGTGCTCATGGCCTCAAGCCTGGGGTACTGCCTTCAGGGAATGAAACCTATGCTGATGTGATGTGACTAATAAACTCTAGCTATACCCTCTCTGGTGTGATGTCTGGAGTGTGAACAACATAACAACAGTTGCCCCTGAGGTTCATCCTGACTGCACTTGGATCCTCCTGGGCTGGAGGCGCTGCGCTGACCGATGAACCATCTTTGATAGCCTGTCCTGATGTCTCCCTATACCACCGCGGAGATCTCAGGCCTTCTGTTCTACCAACCAGGTATGCACCAGCACCAGAATACACCGGTAGCTATATGGTCTCACTTAGGGTGGGGGAAAAGGTGATATATAATATATCTTATATATATATATATATATAGATATCTATATATATATATATATATATCCCCAATGAGTGCACTGTCATGTATTCTTATACACACAGTGGTCACTTTTACCATAAAGTTAAATTAGTTTGAACTTCATATATTGACATTGAACACAAGTTGATTTAGTAGAATCAACACAGCTGCATATTAAATCAATCTAACCCGGTACAGATCTGTCCAAAGTAATATATCACATGAAGAGTCTGCATAACCTTAGAAATGACCTTGAATTGACTTGTCGGTGCTTGTGTATCACATATTCAGCTTCTCTGTGGCATTTTTCATTATACTATTCAGAGACACTGCCAGCATGTATATCACCAACACATGGAAGAAAGCCAAACAGGAAGGGGAAAAATATTGGTCCTACAATCATTCCTCAACCTCAAGAATCAATAACTTGTTGCCCTGAAGATACAGTCTTGCAGATACCAATGCTGTTACTTGGCTAGAGAAAATGGATGATAGAGGATAGGTGTCCCTTTTAGTGTTTTTATTCGTTTTTTTGTTTTTTTTTAACTAAAAAAAGATAATAGAATCTGAACTTCAAGCTAAGCTCTCTTAAATATTTTGAAATATAATTTATAACATAAGATCAGAGATCTTAAATCTACATATACATTCATTGCAGAAAATAAATTGTAAAAAAAGGATGATCCACAAAAGAGAACGTGCCAGTAAATAAGATTGCAAAATATATACATATTTCATGAAAGTAATAAAACAAAGCACTTCTTAAAAATTAATTGACTGCATTCTACCTAAGTTTGGCATGATTAGAACTTAGAAAATAAATATTCAGTTGATATATAACCTGACTGAAGAGACTAATCAAAAAGAAAATCATTATGGGCACATGCTGTACAGTAGCTTACGTTTTTAAGCGGCAAAGGAGTTATATATTTACAAAGATGGGTGGCAGTCATGTTGTGGAAGTCTTGGGGGCAGCTTGAATTGGTCCAGCACTACAAATGTATGGCTACTTGTTTACATGTCTGTCACGTAACAGGGCTGCCTCAAGACCAAAGGTCCCTGATCGGTGCCCAGATCCCTAAGGTATCCGCTGCCACTAGAGTCTTTGAGGGTAGGCTCAACCCTATAATAGGGCTACCCGAGACAATAATAAACTTTAGGTTTATTGAATGGAGAGATAACAGGGATTCCAACACCCAGGGCAGATATTGGAAAAGGAGAATGGCATGGGAGAAAATACTCCCAACAGAGCTGAATCACAGTCCCCAGAATGCCGCCTAAGCTATTCACAAAATGGGAATCCCAGATGTTGCTAATCCCAGACAGGGGCGCAGTCCAGTTTGGCTCTCAGTTTGGCTCTCTAGTTTTTAAAGGCAAGTCTTCTCAGCAGGTGGTCGACCTCTTCCTGGTCCCTCAAGAATGGGCATAATCCAATCACAGTGTCCATGTGCAGTATAAAAAACCCAACTGGACCATGTAGTTATAAAGTATGCACATACTGTATAAGGGTTTCCCCCTCCCTGGGCATACAATGACAAGCTCTGATGTAATTAACTTTGGTGTGATTACAGCTCCTTTTGCAAGAGAGTTAACCCTTGCAGGTCCATAACCACTTGAACAGAGCTGTCCATCACTGTTTTATATAGGTTAAGCTCCTCCTTCTCTTACCGTGCACCTCACAACTGGAACAGTCTACCGGAGACTCTCACTTCCGCCACCAGTCTAAGTTCTTTCAAAACTAAAGCTCTCACATTTTAATCTGGTCTGTAACTGTTATATACGCCTATAATATATATTATCTTGAACTGTGCATACAATATATAATGTACTGTATAACCCTTTTCACTCATTGTAACTATGTATTTGTAACCATTTATTTGTCATAACTCTGTGCCCAGGACATACTGTACTTGAAAACGAGAGGTACCTCTCAATGTATTACTTTCTGGTAAAACATTTTATAAATAAATATAATAAAATAAACGAGCAAAACTCTGGTGTCCAACATTAACCCTAGTGTTACCTACAGTAACCATGCCGAAAATACGGAACAGGGCAGAGCCACCGAGAATTTTTAGGAAGCCTTGCTGCCTATTTAGTCACAATGTCCAATAGATAGGTGAGAACATCAGGATGGCTATTGACAAATGGACATGTAAAAAATGTCAATTTGATGGACTGGCAAGTCAGGGAACAGTTAAACCATCATTTAAGCCCTAGTTTAACATGACAAAGGGCACCATGGATGTTAGTTCACCAACAATTAAAAATGTAGATAATTTCTCACATTTCTGTGTATTTTGAACACAGTCAGGATGATACAGTATGCACTGATATTGCCTCAATGGGGACTGGGGATTATGAGGAGCATACGGATGACTTAGGGAGGAGTTATTTTCGATGCAATGTTATATGAAACTTTGTCTGTCAGGCTGTTATTTTCCTGGTCTTGGGCAACATACAGTATAATGCAGATGCAAACACAAATACTAATTTTACAAATATAAAGAGCATACACCTTTTTCAGGATATTTATACAGAGGCACAAAGCCAAAAGACACTTTCCTTGCCCCTTATTTATTTTTCATATATGCCAAAACATTTATTTTAATAGAATAGGAATACATATCCAAAGTCATCTCTCGAGAAAAAGAAAAAATTTACTTTTCTAATCAGAACACAAAGCCACTGAACATTTGATTAAAATACATCATTTAATTTAATTCCAGTTAATAAGCTTATTTAATTTGGTTCGTATTCTTTCATTTTCATTAACTTGTGCGATTTTATTTTATTAATGAATCAATTACACAAATCAGACTTCAATCTAGGAGCATAAATGTTCTGCAACAGAAAACTATTTTAATAGATTATTGATTAAAACCTTCAGTGACAGAGGGGTGTAAATGCTTTAGACAGCATAATGATGACATGAAGGTGGTTTTTAAGAGCATAACGCATTTGCTGCCGGAAGGCTCCGAAATACGTTGGTGAGCAAAGCACCCAGGAAAACAACTCTGTTATTATATCTTGGCATTTCAGGGAAATCATTAGTAGCATCAGAAAGAAAACACAAAAGCTTTTTTGCACGACAATATTATTTTCAATTTAGCTTTTTTGCACTGACCTGAAATTTCTCCATCAGGTTTAAAAACAAATGTACATTTTTTTTTTTGTGGCGCACAGATGTTAATGTTATTTACTACAGAATAATCTTTCTGTGCCCCCCAAAAAGTAGCATACAGTATGTGTCAAAATACTGTAGTCCCCCCAAGTTCAATTTGGCGCAAAACCTAAAAAGTCTGTTAATAGTGTTTGCGCTCAAACTTATTTATCAAGACAAAAAATTATTTGACGCATCGGGGATGTTTCATTACAAAGATTAACAAAATGTAATATTTTGAAAGTATGGCTAAAATTAATTATATTAGAGTAATCATTTAAATATACTGTACTAACGTCAGTTCTAAATGAAACCATTAAAATAATCATGTTTTAGTTTAAATTGTACGAATCCGATATTCAACAGAGCGGTGCATCAAAAATAATTTCGCCCAACGAATTATAGGTCATAGGTATGAAGTCTTTGCTTGTGCTTCGAAATTGTGACACACATTTATAAAAAAATAATAATCTTTGTAAATAGGGTAGGCCCCAAAATGCTATAGGTATGTATAAATGCAAAGAATAGTGTATTTAGGTGTAAGCCTTGATCTGACTGTTTATAGCATACAGTATCTGACATCTGGCCCAGATTGTTAACCAGGGAGGTTTATGCCACTTCAGACCCAATGGATTTCTTTGCCACTCTGTAAATCACAAACCCAAATAGTGTAAGAGCAAAGAACCTTAATAAAGAGACACAAACGTGTGCACAATGAAAATGTCTCTGTGTCTCAGTTTTGCCCTCACGTTGCCTACGTCCTTCCAATGACATCACCAGTGACACCTGGCTGTTCACACCTCATCCAGTGCAGCTTTGCATTCCACAGCTTCAGCATTCAACCTGTTTCACATGTGATTACAGTACGTCTTCCTCAAGGGTATGAGAATAGGATCCAGTCTTCAATATTTATACCCTTTTTAATCCTTTGTGACCTTTATATTGCTTACTCATCCAAATCATGGGTGGAAGTTTTGAAAATATATGGTGTGTGTGTAAAAAAAATTGAAATATGATATTCTATAAGAACAAAAAGCTTTGTTAGCTGCACAGATGCATGTGGTATATTTTGTCTTTGGTGTAAACTATAAAAGAAAAAATGACAAAGTTTATAGTATTATAAATGGAAGAAGATCTGTGACCTTCATAAAGATATATATATATATATATATATATATATATATATATATATATATATATATAGTACATTGTAGATATGTGTATGCTCCTAAGAGAAAATAAACGTCGATTTGTTTAAATAGACCACCAATTTCTCTGGAGTGCTCGCTTTTTTCCACGTTTGCACTCAAATCTCTGCAAGAAAACCTGGGCAATATATAATAATAATAATATATAAACATAATAATTAGCACTTTGAAAAAGAAATAAAGTAAACTTAGCTTTGCAATAAATGTCATTTAGTTTTCTACGTTTTGCAATAAACTTTATTTCTCTAAGTCCTGGAGTGCCTTCAGGCGCGCACACACACACAGCACACACACAGCACACACACAGCACACACACAGCACACACACAGCACACACACACACCACACACACATCACACACACATATACACACACATATATATACACATACATATATATATATACACATACATATATATACACATACATATATATACACATACATATATATACACATACATATATATATATATATATATATATATATATATATATATATATATATATATATATATATATATATATAGACACACACACACACACACGATAAAATAGAATAAACTATTGAGCTAATCAACAGTATATCAGTGTTATGCCCCAAGGCAAGTGACTGTTTTTAACTTGTGAATCCACATTTTGAAGTAGCATGTGTCTGTCACCCCCATCCAGTGTTAACATAGTATTCCTAGACTTGTAGGGTCCTGACTGTGACAACACTTGAAATGTTTTAATACTCTGTGTGATGACACCTTTTATTATTCCGCTACCCATAGCATCCCCTTGTACTTCTTTTCCTAGGTAATTAAATCCCTCCTAAATGTAAAATTACCATGAATGAGTTCGACAGGCAGCAAACTGTGCGCAAAGTTTCATCAATTCCCCCTGTAGTGCTTAATTTTATAGAGTGACCTTCTGGTTTATTATAACTGGCATGTTTGACCAAGCGAATGACAAAAAAATATTTTCTGTGACCTATGCATCTTTAGCAATGCTCTAAAATGACAACTGTTTAAAATGGCACTACAATTACATTTCCATTATGAAACGTGTGTCTCCTTTCTTGACAAATGAAAAGCTTGATTATATCTCTTCACTGCCTTTTCATAGAAATAGAGAATTACAAGGCTATAATTTCTAACTCAAGGCTTATCAAACGCTTTACTACCTTCAAAGAAACATTCCGCTTTGAAAGAGGTTGTAACATTTTAGAGCATGTTAGTGATTGCAAAGTAAGGTGAAATCAAGGGGCCCTTCAAAAATAATTAATATTTGCTTAGCAATTACAGATGCACAAACTTATGAGTGTTTATATCTCAGTGAGTGTGTGTGTGTTTATATATGTAGCAGGGTACCCTCCCTTGCCTCCTTCCAGGCAGTGGTCCTGTCGCGTGGGAGGGTTTAGTGAGCTGTGTCGGCCATGTTGTGGCTGGCGCAACCACATGCATAGGGACTATGTGTAAGGCAGTGGCCTTCTTGAGGTTGGCACTGCAGGAAGAGGAGGTCCTGTCGTTCAGGATTTCTTCTGCAGACTGGAGGCAGCGTGCTCAGTCCTGATGTAGCCGTGAAGGGAGAGGAAGTGTCCAGGGAGCTAGCCAAGCCCCCTGGACTATGCCAGACCCATTCCCCCGTAGGCCCCAGCTAGTTCCCTACACCGTAGTGGAGTGTTGTAGGGTTGGCCAATAGTAAGGGACTTGCCCCTTAGTGTGCGGACAATTCAGTGGAGCAGACGGAACCGCGGCGGAGGATTCCCCAGGCCCAGTGGAACAGCCGCACGGTCCTACCGGACGTGAGGCGAGATGGGGATTGTCGGAGGCCCTGCTTCGTGGGACACCCTTGTGTACAAGAGACCCTTGTGTGAATAGACCCTTGTGTACAAGAGTACCCAGGAAGGTACCCACGTGCACCAACGCCACACGGAGAGGGAAGCGCTGCCCTCACATTTATTTCTGGGAGGAACTGTTCTGCTGGACATTGGGTTTCCGGTGCCAAGGGCACTCTCAGTACTTTGGGAGACGGTTACTCTGATTGTGTGTATTAACCGTATTGCTGTGACTATGGGACCATAGTAAATAGGTTGCATATATTTTGTGTGGATTGTGATTATTGGAGGCATACCATATAAGTATACCGGTTCCCGTGAGGGGCTATCCCGCCAACATAGGGATCCTCACAAGTGGAGGCGCTGCACCAGCCACTTCAGGCTCCCCAAGCACGGAGGCTTAGACCACTTGTAAGCCTAACAGGTTGGCACCATAACACCTGTAGTCAAGTCTCTTTGGACAAATATTTTCCTGGCCATGACCTCACTGTAAGTCCCTATAAAGGTGGGCAGTGTGGACATGATGAGGAGGCATATGACAGGAATAGTCAGGCTTTCTAGCCACTCCCCAGGGAAGAAGGGGGCTGCTCTCCTATATAGTGTAGAACAGTGAGTATGTGTGAGTTCTAGTCTGCTCTGAGAGAGTTCTGTCTGGGATAGTGATCAGAGAAGGATGTTCTTCTGGAAGAGATGCCTGAGTATACAGATACTGCAGAGAGGTCTTCTGCTAGAGAAGTGACTGAGGCCTAGTCCAAGAAGGGATAGGTTACAGTGATAATGATCCACTACAAATACTACTGCCAATAAACTTCAGTCAAAGCAACAACTGGTGTAGTCCTTGATGCATGGTAACGACTAAAGGAAGAAGAAGTGTCCACGAAGTGCATATCTCTTGGACTGGAGGCGCTGACCACTAAGGAAATCACCACGAATCTGTCCTGATACTCCCCACACCACCGCGGAGATCTCTGGCCTTCTGTTTGCCTCACAGGTATGACCACAGCAGCCACAGAATACACGGGTAGCAAAACCATTTCCAGAACCTTCATTATTGTACAGCTGCTACAAATTTTGCCAAATACACCTTTATTGACTTATTCATATTGACAATTGTCTATTGTATCTATTTGCGTGCTGGGGCCCCTTGGTGTATATATATAACAGATAAATCTACGTTCACGTTTTTCCTGTTTTGTGTTCGAACAGTTGTTAGTTTTTTTTAAGTAAGTAGTAAATAAATAATTATTAATAATTATATTTAAAACTTTCTAACACTACTCGGAAACGTGTTGGGTGTGCAATAAAATAAAGGCACATAGGCTATCTCTATATCGCACAATGATAAATGACACATTTATACTGCCAAGTAGAAAAATGCAACAGCACCTCCAAATATAGTAAATAACAAAATAAAGGTATTACTCAGCCCTGAGGTAGACCCGTGAGAGGGGTTGAAACGTTGCATTTATTGTTTTGTTACTATATTTGGAGTGTTGTGGCATTCTTTTTAACCTATCCTTATATGCTCATTAAGGAATCTGGTCAGTCCCTTGAATGCAGCATTGTTTAACCCTTTGAGCACCACTTCATTCCCTGTGCAAGTTGTACTGCGCAGTACTAAGCCTTGATTAGGGCTGAGTTATAATGCTTAAAAACCAAAAAAACATCATATGGCAAGATAACCACAGAGAGGTAAGTGACCAAGGTAAAAAGGGGCTATTTATAAAACTAAAAGATAATTGGAACGACAGCAAGTCGGCCTTTGCAATGTATCACAGGCTCAGTCCCACTTCAGGCGACTACTGTATATACCATTAGCAATATGTAGGGTATTTTAGAAGTCAGGGGTGGACAATTTCAGTCCTCAAGGGCCACCAACAGGTCAGGTTTTCAGGATATCCCTGCTTCAGCACAGGGGGTGCAGTCTTTGACAGCCACTTGTGCTGAAGCAGGGATATCCTGAAAACCTGACCTGTTGATGGCCTTTGAGGACTGGAGTTGCCCACCTGTTATAAGGAACGCGTAGTGGCCAAAGTCCAATGAAACAGGATGGAATAGAATACCACTGTGTGTTCTCTTCAAAAATGTCAAATCTGACTACTTTGCGCTACATAGCGGGTCAACTTCAGGAGCACTTCCTTCATTTTTGTTCTTATGACAGAAGCTTTATATGCAGATGTAACCCCCTGTGTAATAAGATCCATACACTCGCACTGCCCCATGACAGGTTCCTCTCCAATGTGCTATGGACATGTCTGTTAATGAACATGAAAGCAGCCAATGATAACGGCTGTGGAAAAGGTGGGACTAAGAGGAAGAGGAGCCTTTAAAAAGGGGATGCGGCCATGTTAAGGGCAGATCTGCGTGGACCTGAGAGCTGTCCGGTTCAGTCAAGGATTGGAAAGTGTGCACGTGGCAGCAGGAGCAGAAAGTTACAGTCTGGATGTGATCGAGAGCTCGAGCGCCATCGGAGGGGACAACCGCTACAATGCACAGTGGTACCGAAGCACCCTTTGCGAAGTCCAGGTCTGCAACCGTTAGTACACAAAAGAGCTCCCATGGTGAGCCGGTACGATCACAAATAGCAAAATATACCCAGGATTGGCTGGCTAAAGCACCACTGACTTACACCTGTGCTGCGTTAGTGGGAACTGTGCTTTCATTGTATGATGCATGTGGTGACCTTATGCTGAGGATCACAGGTTGCCCAAGTTATTAAGAACACAGTAATCCCATTTTACCATCCATATGCCTTTTCTCCTGCCGTGTGACCGTAGGCCACGAGTGGCCCATTAAATTATCAATAGGGACTCAGGCGCCCACCTCAGCCATAGTCATGTCAGAGCTAAAAGGGAGGGCTTACACAGCATACAATATAACACATATCTTACAGCATCTCAGCCACTGGGAAAGTGTGCAGAACTATTTTGAGAAAGCTCTAGAGCAGTGGTTTTCAACCTTTTTTGTTCTCTCGGGGTACCGCTAACCACAGTGCTCATTTTCTGAGGCCCTACTACAATAGGACAGGGCCACAGAAAAACACAGGACAGAGAGACTCACAGGAGACAGAGACAAACAGTCAGAGGGGACAGGGAGTCACAGGAGTAAGAGGGGCAGAAAGTCACAGAAAACACACAAAACATCACAGTCATAGAAAACACAACAGAACAAACACATACAGGGGAGTTATCCCTGTTCAGGTAATGTGCCTCTAATCCAGCAGTGTGGTGGTTAACTGCTGGTTGTCACGCTGCGCTCACCACAAACAGGACGGAAGACCGCGGGGCTGAGGTGGGGATTGATAGGCATCGACCCACAACCACGCAGTCCTGTCCGGAATGCGTAGTCCTAGTCGTACTGCGTCGTAGGGTTGGAGAGGTCAGGGTAGTCAGGGTACTTGCCGTGTTCCAGGGTTGGAGAGTCCGGGTAGGTAGAGTTTCGTAGCCAAGGTCCTGGGTAATAGAAGGTAGAGTAGTCGAGTAACGAAGCCGGGGTCAAAGTGCTGGAGAGAGTAGAAATCCAAGTAACAGGCAGGGTCAAACAGGTCAGACAAAGTTCAAGACAAAACTAGACAGCAGCGGTGAGCACAATGCATAAACAGGAGTTTATGCTCAGCAATGAAGGACAGGCAGAAGCAGGTATATATGTGGGAAGGGTCCAATTACCTTGCAGGGGTGTGTACTGGTCCACCAATGGTGTCAGAGAGACACTGATCAAAAACAGCTTGCAATTAGGCTTTCCTGATGCTAGGTCTGGTTGTCGGGCAACCCGCGCGCGTGCGCGATGCGCGTCGCGACGTGATGACGTCATGCGGTTTACTCAGCAAGTCTCCGCCTGTGGGAGGCTCCAGCAGCTCCCTCACGTTCTCCTGCTTCCTGGTTGCCGAGCAACCCGTGCGCGTGCGCAATGCGTCTCGCGGAGCTCCGCCATCACGCCGCTGCGCCTGCACTGCCCTGGCAGTGCGTGGGCGCATGACTCTGCCCCGTGGTGCTTCCCTGAGTCGGTCTCCGCGCGGATCAGAGGCAAGTGTGACAGTATCCCCCCCTTGAGGGGAGACCTCCGGGCGAACCAGAGATGGTTTCTCAGGATGCCTACGGTGGAAGGCAGAGATGAGGCGGTTGGCATGTACCTGATGATGAGGAATCCACTCTCTCTCCTCTGGGCCATAGCCTCTCCAGTGTACAAGATATTGTAATCCTCCTCTGGATATTCTGGAGTTGAGAATGGTCTGAACCTCGTATTCTTGTTGGCCCTCTACCAGTATGGTTTGCGGAGGTTTAGATTGTCCTTTGGAGGATGAGTCTTGATGATAAGGTTTGAGAAGGGATGAGTGAAATACAGAAGGAATCCTCATATTTTTTGGCAGTTCAAGCCGATAGGCTACTGGGTTGATCCTTTTGGTGATGCGGAAAGGGCCGATAAAACGTGGTGCCAGTTTGGGTGAAGCTACCTTTAGCCGAATGTTTTTGGTAGATAACCAAACCCTTTGTCCTACAGAGTACCCTGGGACCTCTCTTCGGTGACGATCCGCTTGTCTCTTGTGTAATATACCAGCGTGCTGTAGATTCCGATGGATCTTCTGCCATAGGTCTTGTAAGTGGCGAATCCTGTCCTCTGCGGCCGGGACTCCAGACTGGGAGATGAGGGAAGGAAGTGCCGACGGATGGAAGCCATAGTTGACCATAAATGGTGACTGTCGGGATGATTCGTTCTGTAGATTATTGTGGGAGAATTCTGCCCATGGGAGAAGTTCCGCCCAGTCGTCCTGAGTGTCAGCGATAAAGCACCTCAAAAACTGTTCCAGAGACTGATTGGTGCGTTCCGTCTGTCCATTGGTCTGGGGGTGATATCCTGATGAAAAGTGTAGGGTAACGTCCAGATTTTTACAAAACGCCCTCCAGAACCGGGAGATGAACTGGGATCCTCTATCGGACACTATGACCTGAGGGGACCCATGTAACCTGAAGATCTCCCTGATGAAAACTTCGGATAACATTGGTGCAGTGGGTAAACCCTTCATAGGGATGAAGTGTGCCTGTTTGGAAAATCTGTCCACCACCACAAGTATTGTGTCCATGCCTCTAGATTTGGGCAACTCAACGATGAAGTCCATCGATATATGTGTCCATGGACGTACTGGGATGGGTAGTGGTTGAAGGAGACCTGCTGGTCTGTTGTGTGGCGTCTTGCTTCGAGCACAAGTAGCGCACGTAGCTACGAAGGCTTGTATGTCTCTCCGCATGTAGGGCCACCAGAATGTGCGTTCGATGAACTCAGTAGTTCTTTTGGTGCCAGGATGGCCTGCAGTCTTGGATGAATGTCCCCACTCCATGACTCTCCTCTGGAATTTACGGGGAGTGAACAACCGGTCCTCCGGAACGTTGAGTCCTGCCGGGATGTTGTTCTGAGCCTTAGTAATGTCCGTTAAGGCACTAAAAGTATTTGCAGCCAAAATACAAGTGGAAGGGAGAATGGTCTCCTGTTGATCCACCTTGTTATCCTCTACCAGGAACTGTCGTGACAAGGCGTCGGCTTTAATGTTTTTTGAACCAGGAATGTAGGAAATGAGGAAGTTAAAGCGAGTAAAGAATAAGGACCATCTTGCCTGGCGAGATCCTAGTCGCCGTGCTCCCTCAATGTACAGAAGATTCTTATGGTCCGTAAGTATCGTGACTGGCGACTCTGTGCCTTCCAGTAAGTGCCTCCACTCTTCCAAAGCCAGCTTGATAGCGAGGAGCTCCCGGTTACCTACATCGTAATTCCTTTGGGCGGAGGAAAATTTCTTTGAAAAATATGCACAAGGATGAAGTGGAGCTTGAGGATTCTTTCTCTGTGAAAGTATAGCACCTGCTCCTACATCGGAGGCGTCGACCTCCAAAAAAAAAGGTAATGAAGGATCTGGATGGGTTAAGATGGGTGCTGAGGCGAATGCCGTCTTTATTCTCTCGAAAGCCTGGAGGGCCTTCTCAGTCCACTTTGTAGGATCAGCTCCCTTCTGTGTGAGTGCCGTGATGGGTGCTACTACCGATGAGAATCCCTGAATGAACCTCCGGTAGTAGTTAGCGAAACCGAGGAACCTTTGGATGGCCTTGAGGGAGAGGGGACAGGGCCATTCGAGTACCGCCTTGACCTTGGTAGGATCCATAGCAAGACCGGTATCCGATATGATGTAGCCGAGAAAAGAGGTGGATGTTTGATGGAAATGGCATTTCTCGAGCTTGGCATACAAATGGTTCTCTCTTAAACGCTGCAGGACTTGTTTGACATGCATCATATGTTCCGGCATGGATCTGGAAAAAATTAATATATCGTCCAGGTATACTATAACATGGTGGTCCAGAAGGTCTCTGAAAATGTCGTTGACAAAGTCTTGGAAGACCGCAGGAGCATTACACAATCCAAATGGCATGACCAGGTACTCGTAATGCCCGTCGCGAGTATTGAATGCTGTCTTCCATTCGTCTCCTTCTCTGATTCTAACCAGATTATAGGCTCCTCTGAGGTCCAGTTTGGTGAAGATCCTGGCTCCCTGGAGTTTGTCGAACAATTCGGCTATCAACGGAAGGGGGTAGCGTTTTTTTATGGTGAGTTTGTTGAGGCCCCGGTAATCAATGCAGGGTCTGAGGGTTCCGTCCTTTTTTTTGACGAAAAAAAATCCTGCCCCCGCAGGTGATGAAGATTTCTTAATGAACCCCCTCTGGAGATTCTCCTGAATATATGTTCTTATGGCCTGGGTCTCAGGAATAGATAGTGGGTATGACCCTCCTCTGGGAGGTATGGCCCCGGGTAGAAGATCGATAGGACAGTCGTACGTCCGATGTGGCGGAAGTACCTCTGCTTGACGTTTGTCAAAGACATCGCGGAAATCTTCGTATATCCCCGGCAGCCGTACCCTGTCAGGATCCGTGACCTCCATTCCTGCCACTGCCTTTGGAGCAGACATGCAATGTTCCAAGCAAAAAGAACTCCAACGAAGTGGTGTGGCCTCTGTCCAGTCAATGACAGGATTGTGGATCCGGAGCCACAGAAGTCCCAGAATGATGTTCGAGGAGGGGGTGTGAATGACATCAAAGGTTATAGTCTCGGAGTGAAAGTCGCTAGTCATGATGTTAAGGGGTATGGTTTGTAAGGAAATGATCGCGGGCTGCAAGGGTCGTCCGTCAATGGCTTCAAGACCTACCGGTCGATCTTTGGGTACCAACGGTATTTTATTCTTGAAGGCGAACTTTTGGTCCACGAAGTTTCCTCCTGACCCCGAGTCCAGAAAGGCCTGTGTCTGTACTGTGAAGGTCTCACCGGATATGGAGATAGGTAGATAAAACCTCGTAGAGGGTTGAGGAGGGGGAAGAGTTGCAGTACCCAGCGTGATCCTCCTTATACTCACTGGGCTTTGGCGTTTCCCGGCTTCAGTGGACAGTTGAATACCAGGTGGCCGTTATTGCCACAGTAGAGGCATAGTCCCGCTCGTCTTCTTCGTTGCCTCTCGATAGGCGAAAGGCTAGTCCCTCCCAGCTGCATGGGTTCATCTAGGGCAGGAGTTGTGGAGAGTAGAGGCCCTATGGTAGACAAAGAAGACGATTGTATACCTCGGGGGTGCTTGTTTCTCTCCATCCTTCTCTCTTGGAGGCGCTGGTCCATCCGGATGCACAGGTCTATCAGGTTCTCAAGTCCAGCGGGACGATCCAGAGCTGCTAATTCATCCTTCAACCGTTCGGACAGGCCCTGCCAGAAGACTGCAGATAGAGCCACATCGTTCCAGCCGGTCTCGGCCGCCACCGTCCGGAAGTCCAGAGCATAACGAGCCACAGTACGGTCTCCCTGAGAAATATTAAGCAGAGTGGATGCAGCCGTAACCTTACGCCCTGGGGTGTCAAACACCTTTCTAAATTCGGTGATGAAGAGAGTAAGGTCAGAGGTCAAATCTGGGCGTTGCTCCCAGATAGGAGAAGCCCATGCCAGGGCGGCGTCAGTCAGCAGGGAGATTATGTATGCGACCTTAGTACGAGAAACCGGAAAGCGAGAGGGCATTAGTTCAAACTGTATGAAACACTGGTTCAGAAACCCCCGACAACCGCTGGGATCCCCTGCATAACGGTTGGGCGCAGGTAGTCGTGGTTCGGAGGTAGGTGTGATAAGTGCAGGAGTGGCTGCGAGTGGAACGGGGTTGGTGGTAGATACTGTTAGACGTCTAACTTGTTCAGTCAGGGTATCCACGTCTTGTTTAAGTTGGGAAACTAGTTGTTCTTTTAGTGTAAATGAGCCGGTAAGTTGCCGGAAGCATTCCTCATGGGTGTCTAAGCGTCGGGCCACCTCAGCGGCGTCCATGTTTGTTGGGCTGAGCATATTGTCACGCTGCGCTCACCACAAACAGGACGGAAGACCGCGGGGCTGAGGTGGGGATTGATAGGCACCGACCCACAACCACGCAGTCCTGTCCGGAATGCGTAGTCCTAGTCGTACTGCGTCGTAGGGTTGGAGAGGTCAGGGTAGTCAGGGTACTTGCCGTGTTCCAGGGTTGGAGAGTCCGGGTAGGTAGAGTTTCGTAGCCAAGGTCCTGGGTAATAGAAGGTAGAGTAGTCGAGTAACGAAGCCGGGGTCAAAGTGCTGGAGAGTGTAGAAATCCAAGTAACAGGCAGGGTCATACAGGTCAGACAAAGTTCAAGACAAAACTAGACAGCAGCGGTGAGCACAATGCATAAACAGGAGTTTATGCTCAGCAATGAAGGACAGGCAGAAGCAGGTATATATGTGGGAAGGGTCCAATTACCTTGCAGGGGTGTGTACTGGTCCACCAATGGTGTCAGAGAGACACTGATCAAAAACAGCTTGCAATTAGGCTTTCCTGATGCTAGGTCTGGTTGCCGGGCAACCCGCGCGCGTGCGCGATGCGCGTCGCGACGTGATGACGTCATGCGGTTTACTCAGCAAGTCTCCGCCTGTGGGAGGCTCCAGCAGCTCCCTCACGTTCTCCTGCTTCCTGGTTGCCGAGCAACCCGTGCGCGTGCGCGATGCGTCTCGCGGAGCTCCGCCATCACGCCGCTGCGCCTGCACTGCCCTGGCAGTGCGTGGGCGCATGACTCTGCCCCGTGGTGCTTCCCTGAGTCGGTCTCCGCGCGGATCAGAGGCAAGTGTGACAGTGGTAGTCAATTAACAAACACCACCTGCCTGATTAGATTGCTTAGAAAAGCCTGTCTTTTGAGACAGGAAAGGAGATTTTCCCTGACTCTCACAACTTGTGAGACTGACACGGGGACAGCCGTCTTGAGTCTACCAGAAGAGGCTGCTTGCAAGACACAGGGGAAACTTCTAAACCTGAATGCTGACAAAACCCTGAGGAAAAGGTAGCAACCAGGAACAGAGAAGATTTTCCCTCCAAACCACCAGGAACAGATAAGACTTTCATTTATAAGACTTTTTATATCTGCTCATTTCATGATATATGTTTGGGGCTGGGAGACATGCTTATCTAAAGGGAGTTGTGGACTGCATAGTATTTCACTATAAATACTCCCAAGTGAATAGAAGCTTTGTTTACCCCATGTTTTGATGGTTTCCTGATGTTAAGGAAAAAGGCGCAATAAAAGCCTTATTTAATTTCACCATAACCAGTCTCCCTCGCATACCTCTGTGAGCATCCGCCTACAGAGTGGAACAGAGTTCCCACCCTTAACCGGAGAGCCAGGTAAATACGGAGGATGATCCCCAGTGAGGGTGGAGGCAGGGGTATATTATATCAAAATATCACTACTTACACGGCCATGTGTAAGTACAGGCACATAAAGAGTCCTTGCACAGTCTGCTTCCCACTTTAGTTTGGAAGGCTTCTAGGTGATGTTCACATAGCCCAATGGCTGGATGACGTCACCGCTTAGGGTCTCCGCCGAGTTGGAATGAGATGAGTGAAGCGTGTGTTCAATTATGCATTAAAACATTTATTCAAAATAAAAGCACATACAGTACACACTTACACATAGGAAAGCCCATATCAGCGACCGCAGGCATCCGAATCCACTCTCGCAGTATGTAATCTCTGCTCCCGCGTCCGGTGGAGAGAAACCGCTCAGATGGAAGGTTGAGTGTGTTCAGATAGCTACGGAAGCCTCCATTGGACCAAACCAGGACAATTTCTAGCAACACGTTTCGCCGTCTACCACGAAGCCGCTTAATACCTTACTGCTGTTATGCAACATTAAATAAAAAAATATTTTTGTATTGGATGCGAGCCTCCAGCCCTATCTTTCCGTAGTGATCAGTCTTCCACTTCTACATCTTACTTATCCTGGACTGAAGCACGCCATGCCGAGACCACAGAGATGCCGCCATTGTGAGTGTTAACTTACTCTCTTACCTACTTTCCCCGACAGCCAGCGTATCAACACATCGCTCTAGCCGCCTATGCCGCTGGGTTGACGCCTGTGCATACGATTGGATAAGTGCTGCTGTATTCATTACTTACCCTTCATTGCGCAGTGCTTGTCTCCCAATGTCGGCTGTTATGGGGCTTTTATTGTGAGCAGGACTATTTTGATTACTCATACACGCAGTTATTGTGCAACGTCGGGGGCTTTCAATTCTTTATGGTTATACTGTCTCGGTTCTACAATCAACATTTTGTCTGTGTTGGCATACCTACTGTAGTAGCACCAGTGTAGGAGCACTCTCCTATTTCTCCTAGCTTTAATCCAGTACTGAAAGTGGTACATATACAGAGCGTAAAGAGTTATATACCGTGTAAAATGTGTTATGGAAAAACAAACCATGTTTGCAGAAAAGTAAGAACATATGATTTGTCATTCTAGCCTTATAAACGCCTTTGATAAATGAGTCCGTCCATGCTAAAGACGTGTCCAATGCCATTCCAGCAACTAATAAACCAGGTCCTATAAAAAGCAGCCAGGTTTTTGCTCGTGGTATTAATATTTTGAAATCCATCATTGTGGCACCACAATGTACAAGGTGGTGCTCATACCCTGCAATGTTATCCTGGAATTACTAGACCAACGTTTTGAAGCAAACAGAGGGGAAAATATATAGAATAAATATTTTGGGATCATTAATAGAAACGATTGCATTGACATGCAAATGGGCCCTTCACAGGTCATGCTGCATGTACACCATACTTAAATTAAAAGAAATAAGGGTCTTCAATGCGGTTGCAAGAATAAATAATTTGTGTCTGCAGTTTCTTTAGCCCTGTGGCACAGATAAGAAGTGATTATCATAATGACTGGGGCAGCCTGTGACATTGGTTCTGCTTATATGAAGTCTTGATGTCTAAACTTCACTGACATGCATATAATATAGCCAGGGCCGGCGTGATGGTGGGGCCATCGGTGCCTGTGCACCGAGCCTCGCAGTTACAGACGCCCCGCGCTCTCCCATACGACAATTAAACTGATTGCCAGGGAGAGAGCATGGGGCCTCTAACTCTTAGGCACGTTCTATAGAGCCGGGCGCGTGCTACGCCATGCGCGCGGATTTTTAGTTGGCTGACGTCAGTCAGTCTTTCTATAGAAGGGCCGCGCGCGCACGGCAGGGAGAGAGGGGAGCCGATGGACAGCGGCAAAGATGAGGAAATTCATCTTTTCGCGCCGCTGCCTGCGCTCAAATGTGTGTGTGTGTGTGTGTGTGTGTGCGTGCGTGCGTGCGTGTGTGTGCGCGTGCGTGTGTGTAAATAATTGCTGAAGTAAAAAAAAAATATTAAAGTTTTTTTTTCTTTAAAAAAAAATATCTTATCTAGGACTTACTTTCACTCACACAACCCATGCACACACATATACTCACACATACACACATACACACACATATACCTTACCTGGAGCTCCCGGCACTATATACACGAAAAGCATGCGGCACGCGAGTTCGAATAGAAACGCGCGGCCGCACGCTGTATATTACAGCCCTTACTTTAACCAGTGTCATCTCTCGGCACCTCCTCCTGGATGGTCCCGTCATTATTTATTTATTTATAAAATATTTTACCAGGAAGTAATACATTGAGAGTTACCTCTCGTTTTCAAGTATGTCCTTGGCACAGAGTAAAACAAATAATACATGGTTACAAGTACAGTTACATAAATGAACAAGGTATACATTATTTACAAGACATTGCGTGCACAGTTAAAGAAAATATATATTATGAGCATATGAAACAGTTACAGACCAAATTAAAGTGTGAGACAGCCTTAGATTTGAAAGAACTTAAGCTGGTGGTGGATATGAGAGTCTCTGGTAGGTTGTTCCAGTTTTGGGGTGCACGGAAGGAGAAGGAGGAACGTCCGGATACTTTGTTGAGCCTTGGGACCATGAATAGTCTTTTGGAGTCTGATCTCAGGTGATAGGTGCTGCATGTGGTAGGGGTGAGGAGCTTGTTCAGGTAGCTGGGTAGCTTGCCCAGAAAGTATTTGAGGGTGAGACAGGAAAGGTGAACTTTGCGCCTAGACTCTAGTGATGACCAATCTAGTTCTTTGAGCATTTCGCAGTGATGTGTGTTGTAGTTGCATTGGAGAACAAAACGACAAATTGAATTGTAGAGGGTGTCAAGTTTGCTAAGGTGGGTTTGAGGAGCCGAGCCATATACTATGTCTCCATAGTCAATAATTGGCATTAGCATCTGCTGTGCAATACGCTTTCTGACCAGGAGACTTAGGGAGGATTTGTTCTTGTAAAGTACCCCTAGTTTGGCATAGGTCTTGGTTGTCAGGGTATCAATGTGCATCCCGAATGTTAAGTGGGAGTCAAACCATAAGCCCAGGTATTTAAAACTAGTGACAGGTGTTAGGGTGGTGTTAGTGTTGGTTCTAATCAGGAGCTCAGTCACTGGAAGCTTTACAAATTTAGTCTTGGTCCCAAATACCATTGTTACAGTCTTGTCAGTGTTTAAAAACAGTTTGTTTTGGGAAATCCAGTTTTCGAGTCTCAAAAAGTCAGACTGAAGTATGTGTTGAAGGTCAGAGAGGCTATGACTGCGTGCATATAGGATTGTGTCATCTGCGTACATGTGTATTGAGGCTTCCTTACAAGCTGTGGGAAGATCATTAATGAACACTGAGAAGAGTAGGGGCCCCAGAACAGAGCCTTGCGGGACACCACAGGTGATATCCAGGGGGTTGGAGTTAGAGCCTGAGATGGACACATGTTGGGATCTTCCTGATAGGTAGGACTGAAACCAGTTTAAAGCATGTTTCCCTATTCCAGAGCTCTGGAGTTTGTTAAGCAGGATAACATGATCAACTGTGTCAAAAGCCTTTGCAAAATCTAGGAATACTGCACCAGTGAGTTGTCCCCGTTCCATTCCACACTGGATTTCATTGCAAACTTTTAGCAGGGTAGTTACTGTGGAGTGTTTGGGACAAAACCCAGACTGAAATTGGCTAGGGAAATTTGTCTTGGTGTAGAAATCGCTTAATTGGGAGTGGACACATTTTTCCATAACTTTGGATAGAATTGGGAGAAGTGAGATTGGCCTGTAGTTTGAGACAGTGTTTTTGTCCCCACTTTTGAAGATTGGGACAACTCTGGCAGTTTTCCAGGTCTTAGGGATATGGCCTGCAGACAGGATAGAGTTGACTATGGACGCAATTGGTTTGGCAATGGCTGGGGCACCAAGTCGTAGGAACCTAGATAGTAGTAAGTCGGGTCCACATTGGCTGCTTAGTTTTAGTCTGAGGAGCGCTTGTGTAATCTCCTCTTCAGATTCTGGGCTAAATTGAAAATTGTGGGCAGTGTTGGGAGGGGGTGGGACTGTAGGGATACTCCCAGGATGAGATTCATGTTTGGGGTTTGTGCTGCGTTTCGCTAATAAGTTAGTGGCACACCCCACAAAGTAATCATTGAATGCATTTGCAATGTCAGTGGGGTTTGTCAGAGTAATATCCCCCCTAGTGATATTACTTGGTTGTTGATGGTTAGGAGGCTGGAATATATTGTTGATAACCTTCCAGAAGTTAGCTGGGTTTGATGTATTTGGTGGAGATTGTCAGAGTAATATTGTGCTTTTGCATGCCTTGTTTGCCTTGTGCACATTTTCCGCATGCATCTGTAGTTATTGAGATCCTTGGTAGTGCCAGTTACTTTGTAGCTTTTCCACAAGGCATCCCTGAACTGGTAGAGTGCTATAAGGTCAGTTGTAACCCATGGAAGGTGGCCCCCCGTACCCTTATTTTGCGTAGTGGAGCATGGGTTCGCAGAGTTTTAAGAACTCGGATTGGAAATAGTCGAGCGCAGAATCGGGGTCGGGAATTAAATCGAATCTGTGCCATGGGCAGTTGGTAAGGTCATCCAGAAACTGTTGTGGGTTAAAGTTTTTAAATGTTCTAGTGAGGAGAACTTTAGGGCTTGATTGGGGCGGTTTAATTTTCCTTACACAGTACACTATGGCATGGTCACTGAAAATGTCAGGAAGGATGCCAGAGGATTGGATTCTGCTGGGGTTTGAGGAGAGAATCCAGTCTAGCAAGGAATGGTTATGTGATTTCAGGTTTATCCGTGTGGGTTGGGAAATGAGTTGTGATAGGTTAAGTGACTTGAGTTGTATCTGGATTTTGTGGTTTTTAGGGTCAAGCCAATTGAAGTTGAAATCCCCTAGAACTAGCAGCTCACTCTTCTCATTCAGAGAGGAAATGGAGCCAAGAAATTGGGTGATATCAGTCAGGGATTGTAGAGGGGCTTTAGGGGGCGGTAGATGCCAGCGAGCAAGATGGGCTTAGAAAAGGGGAGGCAGATTTTGCCAACTAGAGTTTCAAAAGAGGGTGGGCTTGGTGGGCAATTTAACAGTGTAAATTGTAAGGTGTCTGCAATATAAAATAACACCCCTCCTCATCTCTTTGACCTATCTCTCCTAAAAATGGAGTATCTCTGAATGGCAATATGTGCATCAGGGGTTTTAGGGGATAGCCATGTTTCTGTAAGAACGATGACTTTAGGTTTATGCATAAGGCACCATGCCCTTAGTTCATCCAGTTTGGGCAGCAGGCTCCGGATGTTTATATGGGCGACAGATAGCCCTTTTTGGAATTTAAAGGTGTAATTCTCAGGGGCATGGGACAGAGCTGAAATGGGAGGACCTGGGTTAGGTTCAATATCAGCTGCTAAAGAGAGTAATAGTATGAGTAGAAATTTGGTTAGTTGTTTGCAAGTTGTAGATTTGTGGTGTTTGCCATTAGAGTGAGCAGTGGTTGGTGTGCTGGTTTTTAGAGTTCTCCACCAACATTCAGTAGATAGTGCAAGGCTTTTGAGTAGTCCAGGTTGTATGGTGATGTTGGGTGTGGGCCAGGATGGAGGAGTTTGTAGTGGATAGAGGGAGTAACATCTCCATGAGGCCAGGAGAAAGAAAAAAGTTAAAAAAAAGTAGAAAAAAAAAGCAGGTTCATGATGCCAGAGGTAGGCAGTGCTGCAAGGAGCTGTTGTGAGCAGAGTGAGTGTGAGCAGACTAAACAGCAGGTGTGTGCCTGTTCCTTGTCAAATGTTTAGCTGTATTGCAATGCTAGAGTCAGTTCAGGGTTTCAGTGTATTGTGCAGTCAGTTTTGGGAGAGACTGCAGTAAATAAGTTGTAAAGGGGTGGGGGGTTGAAATAGGCAGGTTAGCAAGCTTGGGATCATAGTGTGATCTGAATAGCTTACCGTTTGTTGTCTTGAGTAAAAGAGTTTGCAGTAGATCCAGTCCCCAGTCACCTCTAGTCAAACTATAGTCTAACTGTATTTATCACTTAAAAGCTCACTTTAAATTAAAAGCGGCACACGACAGGGGTGCCCGTTATCCCCCCTGTTATTCGCCCTATGTATGGAACCTTTGGCTGCGCAAATCCGTAACAACCCGGATATTTCAGGGATTACGGTGCATTCACAATCACATAAGGTTGCCCTGTATGCAGACGATATACTGCTGCTGATCTCCAAGCCTCTAACCTCCCTGCCGAACCTATTTGACCTGTTAGATAAATTTAATAGAATATCAGGATTCAAAATCAACCAAACCAAATCAGAGGCCCTAAATATTAGCCTCCCAAAGGAAACTGAAAAGCTACTGAGTCTGAACTTTAATTTCAATTGGCAACCAAAACATATTAAATACCTAGGGGTCTACATCACCAAAAATTACAGGGACATCTATGAGGCTAATTACCCCAAGCTAATCAAGACACTAAAAGCAGATTTAAAAAAATGGATGCCCTACAAGATCTCCTGGATAGGTAGGATACATAGTGTAAAGATGAATCTCCTCCCCCGTATCCTATATTTGTTTCAGACTCTACGAGTGCCACTTAGACTGAAGGATATACTCTCACTTCAGTCTGATATCTCCGAATTTATCTGGGGAGGGAAAAAACCGAGAGTAAATAAGACAATTATGAGAAAAACCACGCGGACAGGAGGCCTAGCGGTACCTTGCCTGGTCTCTTATTACAAAGCGGCGCAATTGTGTCAACTCACACAATGGCAGACCAACCCTGATCTGAAAAGATGGGTGGATCTGGAAAAGAGGGCTTGTGCCCCATTAGAGATAGAGAATTTGCTCTGGTTACCCAAAACAGCTATTAAATGGGCTGAACGGCCGCTCTCCTCGGTGGCCAACTCACTGTCGGTATGGGAGACCACGAAATATAAACATACCCTGACCTCAAGGCGCTCTAGGATGGCCCCTTTATGGGGCAACCCTGACTTTGCACCGGGACTAGTGGCAAATGCCGCAGGGCCTTGGAAAAGATACGGATATCTTAGGTTAAAGGACCTGGAGGGTATACCGAACAAAATTAAATCATTCGAACAAATCCGATCTGAAAAAAACGTCCCACACTCCGAATTTTTCCGCTACCTCCAGGCCAGAGCGTTCTTCACCAAAAACTCCCCCTTCCCGCCACTAACCACATTTGAAAAGCTCTGTCTGACGAAAACAGACACGCAGGGACTTACATCGCAGATCTATAGAGAGGTGGTCGGTTCTGGGAGCTCACAGCAACGACAGAAACTGACGTACCAAATTGGATGGGAAACAGACTTAGGGGAGGAACTGGAGGAGGACGAATGGACGGCTATTTTAGAGGCTACTGCTAAGAGCTCCATATGCACTACTTTGAAGGAGAATGCATATAAAGTATTGATGAGGTGGTATCTCACCCCACTAAAATTATCAAGGTTTGTCACAGGATACTCCCCGCTGTGTCCCAAACAGTGCGGAGAATCGGCGGACCTGTTACACATGCTGTGGTCTTGCCCTCGGATCTCACACCTGTGGGATGAGATTAGACATTGGCTCCGGAGGATTTTTGACCTCGCAATTCCCCCTGATCCGTGGCTGTTCCTATTGAACAGACCATGGAAGGGTCTTTCAAAAGCAGGTAATAAACTAGTTGCACATTTTGCAACAGCAACAAGGTGCGAGATCGCAGCTATGTGGAAACAACCAGAGATCCCAAATATCCCAAAAATTCGAAATCGATTATGGTACATATGCCAGATGGAGAAATTGACGAGTCTGGTCAATGACACTGGCGAAAAATATATAAAAGTTTGGACGCCTTGGCTGGAACAGACAGACATCCCAGGGGTTGAGGTAGCCACGATATGGCAGTGATTATTCCAAGTGCATTCTCGTACAAAGTAAGCGGAACGGACTACGAGACCTAGTTGAGGACACGCCATGTGAACACCTTGGGTGGCCCTGGAAGTCGGCAAACAATCGTGTAGAGTACATCTACCAGCCACCTATGGGAAAATGGCAGTGCAGCGTGCCCACGCCCCCCCCCTTCCCTCCTTCCCACCCTCCCCCGCCTTAATTTACCCTCTTTTTTTTTTCTTCTTTTTTATGTGTTGTCCCCCCAAGTTTAAAATACACAAATATCCCAACTGGTTACAGAGATATCATGTTCAACGCATGAACACTTAGGGCTCCAGAAGGAGAATGTAGCAGTATCGTACATGAATGTAATACTGTGAATGTTCGTGTTATTTGTATTGCGATGCTATTTATATTGAAAATCTTCCAATAAACTTGAAGTTATAAAAAAAAAAAAAAAGCTCACTTTAAATGCCTCACTGCCTAATGCAGTTCCATGGCTCATCATGGCTCCGCGACGTCCAATGGCGTCACGTTGCCATGACAACGGGACGCCCTGTGGCACAGTGTTACCCTTAGAACGTGCCACCATTTGACGGGTGTAGGCGCCGCCAGATGATGGCGCCGGAGAATCCCGGAATGCATCCCAGTCGGCCCTGAATATCGTTCGCAGGCTTTAACACTTTTCTCTGGGAAATTCAGCCAGACTGATTTCAAGAATAATTATCAAACACAAGCAGTAGGCCCACCAAAAGAAACCAAAAATATGGTAATTACATGGTCATTTTAATGTAGATTTTTTTTTTTTTGCTTGGTTTTCACCTTCATGATTTCCCTGGCATCCTCTGTTGCCTTGATGAATGTGAATAACGGAGGCCATTTTACCTCCATGGGAGGCAAATGTTCAGCTACTGGTATCTCCAGAATTCAACTACAGAATAAAAAAGGGTGGGCTTGCTAACAACAGCAATGACTTTGCCATGGTAAAAAATGTAGCCCTCTTACCCCCACCCTAAGTGAGATTGGGGTGGGTAGGTGTATCTGACTACTTATCAGTGTGGTGCTGTACCTGTTTGGCAACCAGGTGGGCTGAGCTGCCGCCACAGGGAACCTGGGGTATATACTTACACTTGGTGCAGCGCCTCCACTGATGAGGGATCCCAACGTGGTGGGAGTGTGCCCTCACCAGAACAACCATACAGTAAATAGACACAATGTGAATAAACAGTATTTACTGAGCATGAACGGTAACTTCAATGAAACTCTCTTTGCATAACATCAATACATCATTACATTGTATGAAAAACATTGCATCACCCTGAATGCATACCATCCCCTCACCCACATGTCCATCATCACATCACCCTCAGTCCCTTTGATAGCAATGTGCTTGGGCACAACAATAAGGTGAGTGTGAGTGTGAGGGATAGCGCTTCCCTGTGTTGGGGCCCGGCAGTGCACTTATTATACTACCTCCCTGATCACTGCTCCTGATCAGGATAATCCTTGGAACTCAGCAACACCGCACAGTGATCCCACGCCACACTGCGCTGCTCTCTACAGGAATGGATACACATGCTGACTCCACAGGGGAGGGATTCCCAGCCGGACTGATCCTTTACCACAGTCTCTGCTATGGAGTCAGATACTCTTTCTGCACTCAGGCTGCATGGGCATTCTGGCACTGTCCTGCAGCATGTCTCTTTCTCTCTGAGTATGGTGAAGGAGTCCCTGTCTTAAGGCATTCCCTATAACATACAGTTATTCCTCTACAGTGTCTCAGGGGACTAACTGGGCCCTGGGGGTATACCTCTACCCTAGCCCCTGCATGCAGAAGATCTCTTGCTGTAGATTCTGTCTGATCCCAGACTCTGGCAGTTCACCACGTGCAACTGGCACTGGTGATATTACATAACACTGTGTAACTTAGAAAGCAACCCCCCTTCTTTCTATGATTGGCCTTTCCCTGACACAGCCAAAGTCAACTACTCTGGCTGCACTGCACACAACACTGTTGCAACTTGCTATCCGCCACACCCCCCGGCGGCTCAGCCAATCAGGGCGAACCTGCCGGGTGACATCATGGCCGCACCCCTGTCACGCCCCTCTCCCCCTCTCCCCCCCCCTGTCTTTTCCCCTGCAGCTCACTGCAGACCAGGGAACTAGGCTGCACGCGCCGCCAGCCTCGCAGGCGCCCGTGCAGCGCAGACAGCGGGGCCGTAGCCTAATAGGCCATTTTGAAGATTGTTTATGTTGTACTGTGTGTATGTTGTATACTGGTATTCCAATTGGATATCCAATTAGAAAAACAATTTAGAGAGGCTAATAATTAATAATAATGAAAAGGAAAACATGCATGGAGCTATACAGAAAAAGGTAAGCTTCATTTTGCAAAGACTACAAGTTCTGTGCATAAAATTAGAGAAACCCGTGTTTAGACACACAGCTGTTTTTTGGAGCTGAGCTGCGGCATATGTAACAGTGGCTGATACAGTATGTTAGACATTCGCCACTTCTGATATGGAGAATTTCTGGGTGCAAGTAAAGGGCAAAAAGACTGGCACATCCAGTGGCAGATTAATACCCTCAGGAGCCCCTAGGCACCAACACTTTGGAGGCCTTTCCTTGTAGATTGTAATGTTTAAAAAATAAAAATAAAAAGTAAAGTATCATATTGAATTTTTTTTTTTAATAATGCAACACTTTTTTTAATGGCTGATTGTTCTATTATTTTTTAAGATAAAAATAAGCCATTAATACTGCGGTTTTTATTTGTAGAACATAACATGGACTTGTAAAGTTGTAAAAGAAAAACTGTATTCAGAAAATACAAAAATTATATTTATTTGTAAATTGAATGAAACTATGACAAATATAAAATCAAAGAAAAAGAACTTGAGAAAAGTTGACAATCACTAAATGAAAATAAAACTAAATGAAGGTCTAAATGGAAGGGACGGGCCGTGTGGGCGCATTACATCATAAGATGTGCAGGCTGCAGCATGTAAACAAACGATTACAAACCCGTACCCTACAGCAGAGGGCTTCCAGGAGCGGAAGCCAATGGTATAATAGAGTACTTTATGGACCAGTTGAATCATACATTGACATTACATGCAGAGATTATTGTATTAATTACTGTATTTAAATTCCTTAGAATAAGAAAAAAAAACATTATTTTTACATATTCTTTTTGCATTTAATAATACTGACTATGTTACCATCAATCTACAGGGAACCCCTAACCTTGAGGGATCATTCATTATTTTTATTTATTATTATTTTCTTTAATAAAACTGGCTATATATAAGTCACCTAGGCCCCCCCCCTAACCTTGGAGGCACCTAGGTACGTGTCTATAGGGTAATCCGGCACAGGGAACATCTCCTCAACTCCTCCTACTGACACTCCCCATGGTGAAAGCTAGGGCAGATAGGACAATATTGGAGCAATATGCTTTGATACATAGGTGCAGGGGGGGAAATGCACTGGTTTTCCTATATAATTGCCTTGATGCCAAACAAAAGAAGAAACCTAACAGACGACTGTAGGTAGAGAAACTCCCACAATGGACAAGGGTACTCAGGGATATGCTTAAAAGTATCAAAACAAATGTATTTACTGTATACACAACTAAATGCATCATCTTAAAATCACTTAAAAAAAGAGAAGAGCGTCAACAGAAAGAGCACCCAAATAATGGAGCATAACATAGTGCAACCTCAATAAAATATGTGAGGACTGACTGCAGGCTGTCGTTCTTACATTGGAGCACCGGTAATTGTATCTTTTTTTCTTTTGAGGTGTGCAGCACTCCTCTCTATTATCAAGTGAGTGTGGAGACCATTAATCATGAGGGGAAGTCACTCGGACCCCCTCAAGAGAAATGTAAATGAGTCCCCAGGCACAAAAGTGTAATAAATGTACAACATGTATGTAATGCGTACAAATAGGATCAGCAGCTCAACTAATGTAAACGGACAACAGAAATAAGACAGTAGCGCACCTCACTAATAAAGACAGCAAACACATACAGAGTAAAGCGGAGAGGGAAATAAGAAAAGTAACCCTACAAAGCTAAATCATGCAATTGTGTATAAATCACAGGTAATCTATATGCAAACATAGAGCTCTGAAAACAGAGGAAAACATTGCTCGGTGTTAAATGGACATCCCGATCACTGTTGGGATGCAGAGGAAGCAGTCTTCATCCACAGACTTGTGCAGTCTCCCTTCCCCTTGCATAATTGCCTTGATATTGAGACCCCCCTTCCACTCTGGTATCTACAGAACATGACGTGCTTGGGGTTTCCTTATGATAGACTTTGGAACCACTGATATGTGGTCTGTGTGAAACATGTAACGGAGGCGCCTTAGAGAGGAACACCTTAGAACCACTAGGAGAGACACATTTTCTGCCTTTGACTCCATCCCATCCCACTTTGGTGTGCTGCTTCTTGCTAGTTTCAGTAGCCAAGCAGTTTGCCCTCAGGCTTTTCTCAGCAGCCTTTTATTGTTACTTAATTGGCTGATTGTTATTGAGTAGCTGCTACAGCATGTTTGTGATCTTATTTGCCAATCATTCTTTTACTAGATATTACCTAGTCCTTTTACCCTATCCGTTTAATATACAAACGATGTCTTACCATTGTTAGCAATGCGACAGAAACGCATTGGAATTTTTTTTTTAAACAAGAATTTTTGAGTGCCCCATGCCTTCCTATATTTGTTATGTAGCGCTGCTTCCCCCCTGGGAGCTTTACCGTGTCTACAGGTGTCTGTTGGTGCAAGTACCTGTTGGTGTCCAGGAGATGCTGAGGGTCCGCTATGACGTGGGGGCAACAGGACAGGCTTTTCCTTTAGATGCTTCAGTTCATACTTCATAGTGCGAGTGCCTCCATCCACAGCAGGCTCCAGTGTGGAAAAAATCCTTCATACACCCACACCCCCGTGATGGAATGTAGTCTCAGGCAAAGGGTATATAAAACCGAACTTCTTTATTGCATCCACTGCAGGTAGTACAGTACATACAGCGAATACTCTTGGATCCCATGCTTCCGCATGGTCTCTGAGTCAGATCTGGCTTTGGTCCTTCTCACAGTCCCCTAGTGGGACTGTGTATAATCTCACCCTGCAGGGTGAGACAGCACACTTCCCTCACTTGTGCTCTCTCTGCTGGCAGACTAAAACTCCCTAAATTTAGGTGTGGCTCTTCCTTAGTGCAGAAGGGGAGGGCACATGGTCTGCACCCATATTGGTCAACACACAGACCCTGTCACACCTCCACTCCTGCCACTCAAGGAAACTTCAGAGGGGGGTAAACCCAAGAGGGGCCTGACACTGCCTGCACCTACCAGAACTTACATGCCAGGGAGGGCAGACGTATAGCCAGAACCAGCCATGGCTACAGTTATATGTACAATTGGGATCTACTACAGAAAAAGATCCCGGACAGCATTTGGTGCACTATACATATTAAGTACAAAGTTCAAGAGTGCATGCTCAACCCCAAAAATGTATTGTTTACCATTGTTAGCAACATTAACATACTGTTTGGGGCATAGTCGAATTCATATGACTATTTCATCAGTGTCCCATTATAACAGAAACTGTAAGGATGAAAAAATATTCACTTCAAATGGTTTAATCTATTGACATTTGATTGTGCTCAAAAGACACTGACACCTGATGACATTTTACCGACCTGGAAATATTAAATTATATCTATAATTGATGCTTCCTAGCATTGCTGCCAATTGAAGTTGCTGCTAGGCACTTTAATGTGCAGTTACAGTGGACAAAAGGTGTATTTTACAATTACATTCATTTCTATTTCAATCTTCACCCTTAGACTGTATTATAATATTCCCTGTACGTTATGAGTTATGAGGGCTGGCCCTTTAGACATACAGGGAACGTCATGCTATTTTTGCTCATTTGCTAGGGGGAGATCAAACAGTGAATGAAGTCTCCTCTACTTCTGTTCACATTTAGCATAGGTTGAACTTGATGGACGTCTTTCTTCAACCTCATCAACTATGTAACGGGGGGCTAGTACAGGGGTTGATAATAGAGTATGTGTAAAAAATATGGATGTTTCAGTTACAGATAGTAGATATGCAAGTGAAGAAGCCCAGTGAAACATCATTGACTGATGTTTTGTAAGGGGAAATTTCTTCCTAACTTCAGTAATGGCAATCAGATTTCTCATTGGTTTAACAGGGATATATTTCTCTGCTATTGTCATTTCCTGACTTCTGTCTCTGTAAGTGACTTCTACTGAGTACTAAGCCTAGTCACTTCATGTAACCTCTGTGCGCTCGTAAACATTTGAAGAAGATGTAGTTTTTTTTTTTGTTTAAAGTATTTTTTGATACCTGGAGTTATGTATCCAAGACTTCTTACAGCCTGGCAAAAAAATAACAACAGCACTAGATTTATTAATTAAAGAGATCCAATGACTTTCAAAGGAAATTGTTTATAAATAAAATGCTATTTTTGACCCCGCTTTGCAGCCGGTAATCCCCATAGTTCCTTCACGTGATTAAATATGTGAACTTCGGCCTCTACAAAATTGCATTTCAATTTACCTGAAAATGTGTGCCCTTTCACTAACAGCAAAATTACATACTCTCTCTTTAATTATTGAACGATTATAACAAACATTTTGAGGTCTGCAATATTAATAATACTAGTGCATTTATTTTAGACACCTAAATGTCACACTGAATACTCATAATAATTGTGTTTACGTTTGTGCTGATAAACTTAAAGCATAAACTCCAGTTTTTCAGTGTTGAGTACTCCACAAAAGAATAATAGATTCATTTGGATTAAAAATGATTAACTTTACCAAGCAATGTGTTTGGTTACCAAAATAAGTAAAAGAAAAGCACTTTCCCTAATTAGGACTAGAACCATTTAGCCATTTTTTTAAATCTTTTCCCATGAATCATATTTGTGTAAAATAATTCTTTACTGTACAGTATATTTTTGTCAGTATCCATATATTTAAGGAGGACTCGTAAAGTATATTTATTGTATTTTGTAATCAATAGGTATTTTTTACATGAAGCCGAGCTCCACCTCTTACCGTTGTGCCAGGCGGGGGAGGCTGTGGGCTATTGGGGAGCTCCGCGACGGACCGTCGGTACTGGCGGCGGCCATTTTAGATCCAGCGCATGCGCAGTAAGATCCTGGAGCATGCGCAATGGAGGAAAGTGCGGCGGACATTAGGGGCAGGCTCCGCACAGGACTACAAGTCCCAGCAGCCTCTGGTGCTGCTCCTCATGTGGAGGAGTAGGATAGATACATTTAGCGCGCCAGGCGCCTCGCGGGCAGTCAGCAGAGGGACTTCAATGGACCAGTTAGTGTCCAGGGAGCAGTGCTAGGCTAGGCCCTGAGTCCCTACCAGTTTGTGGCTGCTGTAGGGAAGGCCCCTAGATAGGGATGCTTCCCCAATAGCACCAATATAGTTAGCCCACCGGTGACGGACGCCACACGGTGGTTGTGCGACCTGCGGTCTGGGACCAGACCCAGGCATATATTACCAGAGACATTTACTGGGACATTCTCCAATGGGAGCACCCTCAGAAGTGGACTGAACGCACCAGGAGCAGCGGCATCGTGGAGACCTTCGTCGTGGGATCAGACGGGTCCTTTGTTGTTCAGCGGTACATGGGTACAGGAGTGCCCAGGGAGGTATCTACAAGTGCACCAATTCCCACACACACACTGTGGGTAGCGCTACTCCACACACCTTGAGTGGGCTTGGGTCTGTGGACACCGGGTGGCTAGGTGCCCAGGCACCGCAGTACTTTGGGGTTTCCACCAGGGTGGTGTTATTGTATTGTGGGTCCGGGTACTGTTATTGTATAGTAGGGTATATGTATGTCAGTAAATATAAGTTGGTTATACCTGTGAGTGTCTTTATTTACTGCCGGTATTGTTCCTGGGAAGGGGTTATCCAGCTGCGCTAGAATCCTCACAGGTGGAGGCGCTGTCACCAGATATAACGCAATCACCCCAGTGGAGGAGGATCAGACCTCCTGTACACCAGGCAGGTATCCAGCACACGTAGTTCCCTTAGACACGGGGAACGGGGGCTACATACATATTCCTGATATATCACTCTTTCCTTTTATTCTCTCCAAGCATGGTCTCCGGTTCTGAAGTTCACAGAATATGAATATGGCTTCCGTATTTGGCCAACTAACTGTGAATCTATAGGTAACAGAAACGGGTTATTGTGGGTTGCTCATTTCTGTTGAACTGCTTCCTCTGTACAAAGGTCGCTATCATGTTTTCTCCCCTTATCATACCTGCAAATAACAAAATGTGCAAGTGAGGATTGGAAATATGTACCACTCTTTATTGGTGCCCAGCAGGAGAGATCATTTTTACCCTTTGGTTATACCGTCCTACACCTGGCAGGCTGGCTTTGTATTATCACATGTCATTTTGTATGTTCTTCTTAGTTGTCCGATTGAAGACTCAAATGGTAAGTCTTGTTTTTCTCATTCATAATTAATTTCATGAACTCTGAATTTAAACCTATTAAACAGCTGATAAAATTAAATGATAGTAGCACAATTACTAGATGTATAATACAAATTATATTACAAATAAATGACAATATGGGACCAAATCAATTGCTAATATCTCCATATTTATGGATGGAAACGTTTAGCATCAGAAACGTCTATTTGTCAGGTATCGGATGGGACATGATTGGAAGTGAAGGGTTAATTATTCACTTATGGCTGAAGCAGACACCTAAAAATGTAAGTATCAGTCATGCCAACCCAAGCTCTGTGCTACTTCTTTATACAGTGATTCCAAAATGTGCGGCATAGTGATATATGAATGTATTTGATGTTATTTCGGATGATTATATGTTTACAGACGTGGTTGTTTTTTGACAGACATTAATTTATACTTTTTGTAAGTTGTTTAACATTCTTTGAGGAATTTCTGTTGAAAGTGCCAGTATCCATTTAATTTAGATTATAGCTATTTCTACTAAGAGACGTTATAATCTATCCTGCTATTTTAATTTGTACAGAGATGATTTATCACGACAAGGTAATTAGCATTGTATAGTGTTATTTTGCTCTGGGTTATGCTTGTTCATTTTCTAAATTATATTTTTATTAGATTTAAAATGAAATATTAAAGCATTGCCATGCATAATAGTATCTAAAGACAAGCAATGGGAAATGTGATTGTGAACAATAATGTAATTTAAGCCATAAAGTGCATCCATAATTGATAAATGTAAATTTTACATACACTATAATTACGAACATAAAACATAAATCATGACTAGAAATAGAACGTAAAACTGTAATGCTAGTCATTATGAGTATTAATAATTAATATTGGTAAGTTAATAGATGTAAGTACAGTATATGCATATGACATAAACCAATAAATAACAGTCATGAACCCTCAATTGGATTACCATGAAATGACTGCTAGACTCAATTTTAATGAAGCTAAACAAAGGAGTGAAAATGAGAATGGATTAGAAAGGGTAGTCATAGAATGCTGGGACAAGCAAACAGCATCATCTAGTCAAACATATCCTGAAAAGCAATGTATTTGTGCAAAAATAAGTGTTTAAAAGAGCAATCCACACAAACTCGTTTTTTTCTTTCAGCAGTTTTAATATAAAAAAAATATGGACTTTAGCAAATTCAATGGTTCTTGTGATAGGGGGATCATTCACTAACGATGTACCCCTTCTTCAGTCGTAACATTTTTACAGTTGTTTTCTTAATTTTATTACATTTTAACACATAGACTCAAAGAAAACGAATAAAATCAAGAAGAAAATGTCTATTGTACATACTAATAACACCATTAATATTAAAAAAATATATATTTTTGTTGTAAATATGTATTTTCAGTGTTCGACAAACCTATACATTTGCTCGCCCCGGGCGAGTGGATTTAACCCCCGGGCGAGTAAATATTGGCCCAAGCAGCACACGTTTGGTACTAGGTGGCGAGTAGATTTTTTTGTGTGGCGAGTAGATTTTTTGGTGATTTGTCAACCACTGTGTATTTTCTTAACAATGTTTTGAGTTACACTCTCTTCACGAAGCATACAGATACAAAAGAATATTGTTTATTTTAATCTATTCATAAAAATGTTTGCAATTGGTTACATTTACCACCTTAAAATCAGAGACTGTCCCTAATAAATGACGGAGCCTGATCATTGTGCTAATTACAGTAAGTATTTGACATACTGTACAGACCAAGACTGATCAATTAATTTAGAGGGTTGTTCCCTGTTTTGTCAGAATCGAGCAAATAGTGGAGGTGGAGTATGTTTATATGTAGACTTTGTGGCTAGAAATTGGCAGGGTAGGTATACAGTAAGTTAAAAAAAAATGTGTTGAAGGGATATGCTGTAAACACCCAAATATCTGTGAGATGGAGGAAGCCAAAATACTTTTGCAAATGGAGAAGGCATCAAAACTAGGTCATGTTTGCATAACGGGTGACTTTAGTTATCCAGACATAGACTGGGGCACTGAGATTAGCATTACAACTAAAGGAAACAGGGTTTTGAGGGTGCTTAAAGACAATTACATGACCCAAATTATTGAGGAACCAATAGGCCCAGACTTGGGCCACATCCATAGTGCGAGCGACCGCACGCGTGGTGCGAACAACAGACCGCACCTCTATGAGACAGGCCATAGAGCTCTCAACTGCGCGCGAGATGAAATGCAATGGTGCGGTAGTGTTTTGAGCCGACAAAAGATTTTTATTTTTTCGCGCGACGGCCGGGTCACGTGAGTCGCGGCCATGCCTCCCCGTTAAAAAATGATTGCATTTCTTAACTATTCATTTCTTTTATTACCATATAAACATCCCCAAATAAAGATATTTTAGAAACTGTGTAATTAATTACCCATCGAGACTGTGATGCCAGTTGCATTAGTTATCTTCAAAATAAGGTTGGATATGTTTTTCTAAAGGAAAGGTATACAGGGATATACCAAATAAGTTAACATGGGAACGAGTCAGGAAGGAATTTATTTTTCTCCTTATGTTTTTTGTGCACTGTAAATACAATATAGGCTGAGTACCTGTTGTCTAAATTTAGCATAGGTTGAACTTGATGGACATATGTATTTTTTCAACCTCATGTACTATGTAACTATGTAAGAGTAAAGTCTTCACCTTAGCCCCATGTTTTTTGAGCAATGGTGGGAGCTCAAGGTCTCTTGAAGGGATGGGGCTGTTTTTACCAAGTCACATAGTTACATAGTAGATGAGGTTGAAAAAAGACATGCGTCCATCAAGTTCAACTTATGATAATATTAGACAACAGATACTTTATCCTATATCTATACTTACTTATTGTTCTGATGGTCTGTTGAGCGCAATGGGGCCCAAACTCTCTTTATTATAAACGTACTTACCAGAGTAGAACTGGCTTGTGGCAGGACTCCCTCCACCATGGGACCTAGGACAGTAGTCCTTGCACTTCCCGTCTGTCGTTGACCTTGGACCAACTCTCTCTATTTAATTCCCTCATAATACATGGAAAATGCGTAATTTCTCTTTCTCCCTTCAAATAAAATTTCTTCAACTCAAGTTGGTGAATGATCACAAGATCTCCAGTAGTTTCCTACCAAATCTCCCTGACAAGTGTTACTACAGTAGTACATTGATTAGTACACAGATGTTGTTCTGTCCCAGGCTTCGTGTGACTTAATAAGTTGAGATAGGCAGTTTACTCAATTTCTTCTTGTGTACAAAATTGTATTTTCTGAATTTCTGAAGTATTATTTTGGGAACATGAACAGAAATGAAGGGAAAACTTATGGGGATTCAAAGGGAAAGCAGATGGGAGAAGCTACACTGGCGACACACTTTATTCGAGCTCGGCTAGTCCCACGAATTCGGGTATACCCGGGTGTATTGAGGTTTGTGACTGTTTTCTGCCCGAGTGCATTGGGTTATTTTCCAAGCAGGGATTGAAGCATTTTATTCCCACTGGCTGCAATACTGCACAGTATATATATATATACTGCATTACAATTCATGAATTTATGCCATCTGGTAGACACGCGAAGCATTGCAGCCTATTAAATCCTAATCATTATCATTTAACAGATCAGCCGCCCGTCAGCCAGGCATGAACCCAGGCTGGGAAGGCAAACGCAACGGGGCTTGTCAGAGGTGAGGAGCGGCGCATTCCAGGTATCTGCCAGGTACATACTGGGTATTTGCTCGAATAAAGTGTGTCGGTGCAGTATGCAGAGAGCAGCAAGCTCAAATGAAAAAAGTAAACACAGTCCCAGAGGGAAACAGCTTGGACTGAACCAAGTGACAGAGAGAAAGGAAAGGACTAAAGACCCAGGACTGGGGAAGGGAGGTCACTATGGCAACAGGCAGAAGCAGGAAACAGGAAGAAGACTAAACAGGAGACGAAACAGATTTTATATACTTGAGTAGATCACACTTTCAAATAATTGGTAGACTCCATTGCCCATTTGAGTGGGAACTGGTTTGATAATTAAACACAGCCAAACATAATTAAGGTAACATAGAAAATAATGGGAGGTAAGGATTATTTAAAAAAAAATATGATTGATCACGTTACCGAAGCGAAAGTAAAATTGAAAGCAAAATCCCACTCAGAATTACGAACATACAATGCCTATTGACAAAGTTTTAAGGGAATTTTTTGCAAACTTATGGATCGAAGAAAACTTTTTTGAAGAACCGAAAAAGGTTGACATTTGCAACTTGGAAGTGCCATGCAAGCAGGGCAGGCAATGATTTCAATTTGGAACTCACCAGCATGTTCTGTCCAGCGGGAAGATCCATGTTATGTTCTGTCCAGCGGGAAGATCCATGTTATGTGCTGTATTTCAAGTACTTTCATTGTGAGTGCCTAGGATTTCTTTGTTTAACTTTAATGTGAATAAAGGTGTTCCACTACCAAGTGGTGTTGTGCTCCATTATTTTGGAGTGGTTGTTCTGACATTGCAAGAAGTCGGACTACTGCTCGAAGATAGAGCACCCGCCTCCAAAAGCCCCCACGTATACTTTGACAGACTTTTAATATACTGTAGACTTTATTCTTATACAAGGTATATTTTAAGTAAGGAACCTGAGTGCATTAGGGAGAATACTTTTCAATTGTGTACTTTTGCATTTGTGACAAATTGCATCATGTGAAATGTTTTGCATTATCTTCCAACACTGGATGGGTTGAGATTGTCACCATATCATTGAGTTTCTGTTCTTAGGTTTTAATTCTTTACAAACCTTCTTATCCCATCCGTGGAAAATAAGGTAATTAACCTGTTATGATACAAACACAACTATTGTAAAATTGATTTAGTGGTTTTGAATTCTATTTACGCCATCTCTGCATATTGTGCTTATAGCTGCTGTGTCAATTACATGCTTTGTCTCTCCCATGATACAAGCTTTTTTTCACTCTGGTTTTTAATGTCACGGATGCAGAGAAGAGATATGCAATAGTCTGACATCCATATATCTGTCATGTTGCTTTTTACTGCTGCAATATGTATTTTCATTCAAAAGCTGTTAAGAGGGGGGTTTCATTTTTATCTTTATAATATTTCCACTAATGTCTACTCCCAGCTAAAGTATCAGATAATATATTTCTTCAGTACAAGGTAATTTAACATTAAATATTCATCAGTAAATCCATTTTTATGATCTTGTATTGTTTTAAAGTTCCTTGCTTTACCACCATAGATATTTCATTAATTATACTTTCTTTCGCTTTTTTACTCTATAATTGGAGAATAGTCTCTAGTGTTATGACTGTTTTATGTAGCTGGTTTTTTTTTATTGTGCCTTCTTTTCTTCCAGGTAATTGTTCATCTTGTCTCATTTTAACTTTATCAGAGAGCACCTGAGCCATTATATTTGTACTGTATATACCAGCAATTATATATAACCTAATTTCATTTTCACGACAGGACCACATTTTCATCAAGTTTAGCTAGAAGACAATAATCAGGCACGGAAATAATCTAGCTATTCTTGAAGTGGTAAGCAACATTTTAAAGCCCAGACATCCAATTATGATGTTACTTTCATTGTAAAAATAAGTGCACTGTTTGCCTTGCCAGGACTCCGCTCCTTAAATTAATGTTGTTACTGCTGTGACAATGCTAACAATATCTGAGTCAGAATGGATAAAGGATGCCCAAACAAGCCATTAAATTATTTCACTAGAGCTTTATATTCCATTTTCTAGGTTATATATTTTTTGAGTCTAGTTACCGTAATTGTACACAATTTCAGATGAGGGGAAAATACTTATTTTTGCAGCATAATGTTTTTATTTTTATTCCCTCAAAAAAAAAAAAAAAAATTTTTTTAGTGCAGATATATTTTCATAATGTTTTATTTTATAGTTTTCCTGGATAATGGTGTGTCCTAAAGTGGAAATGCCCTGTTCTAATCACAGCCTTGTTCAGGAGGGGGGGGAGGGGTGTGTGTGTCCGTCTCCATGTGTCCGTCTCCATGTGTGTGTGTCCGTCTCCATATGTGTGTGTCTGTCTCCGTGTGTGTATCTCCATCTCTGTGTGTGTGTGTGTGTGTGTGTCTGTCTCAGTGTGTGTCCGTCTCAGTGTGTCTGTCTCCATTTGTGTGTCCGTCTCCGTGTGTGTGTCCGTCTCTGTGTGTGTCCGTCTCCGTGTGTGTGGGTGTGTCTGTCTCCGTGTGTGTGTGTCCGTCTCTGTGTGTGTCCGTCTCCGTGTGTGCGGGTGTGTCTGTCTCCGTGTGTGTGTGTCCGTCTCAGTGTTTGTCCATTAGCAATAAAGCATTGAATGTTATTAAAAAAAACAAAAGACTTTGGAGATGTTTTTAAATCGGGAGCCACGCTCAGACCGCGTTATAAGCAGATCCGTGTTGTAGCGGATCGCACTGTAACGGTGTTGAGCTGTATTTGTCAAATGTACAGGAGATAAAAATAGTCACAGGCAAATCCCTTTATATGATCCTCTTACACATCAGAGGTCCATACTGTATCTCTTAAACTCAGTTTAAATATAAGAAGCCGAGATTCTTCTCCAATATATCAATAAGCAGATCTCGGCCTTAAATCTGGATTATATTCAAACAAAAACTATTCCTTTTGATAGAATACCTTAATATTAAGTGATTTCTACTTTTCTCAATGATTTTGGTCTAATTACCATTGAAATATATTCTTTGTAATTTTGAAATAAAACCTTTTGATGTCGTTTTATTCGATTTCATTACTTTACTTCCATAATGTCTAATAGTTCTTTCCTTTGGCAAAAGACACAGCAACAAAGAACTTTACTTCAGAACTTTGTACATTGAGCGAGAAACATGGAAAGGTTTACTCTATATCCAATATGTATTCTGTTTTGGATTTGCATGGGCGCATCTTGTGTGCCTGATTTTTAAATGTATACAAAATCACATTGCTATAAGCACTTCTATTTCTAAATATTCTCTTACCTGGTCCCTTGGGAGAATTAGTTTAAAAGCCCTGATTTAGAGGTTAAAACTATCCAGCAAAAGCTCAATAAGAAACTGGAATTATTGCAATTTTGTAACAATATAGACAACAAAGTCGATTTCATATGTTCTTTATACATCTTTATTGAGAAAATAACCCCATTATCACTCTTGAGCTAACCTAGTATAATTAAAATAATAACTATAAGGTGTTTGACTTTGTTTTTAGGCAAAGTTAGGTGTGCTTTTAACACATTATATTTTCTGATTGCAGTGGTGTCCGATGTAAGAAACTTAAGTCAATTTGAACCACGTTTGCAAGAGTTTCAACACCTAAGATGTAGTGAAGAATTTTAAATATTACATTATTATACTGTAAAATTGTCCTGTAGGTCCTCCCTAGCGGCTCCTTTTGACATTAACCAAATCAAAGTTGGGGCAAACGGGGCAACATTTGTACCACATTTAATATGTTAAATTAATGTGAACATTTATTTTCTTATGTTTGTTATTACCCAAACCTGGTCCATATGTTTCCAAAAACTTTCTATTTTTCTCTGTTGCTTTCTGTCCTGAACGATAAAAGATTTCATGGTGATAGCACCAAGTTACTGGAGGATAAAGCAGAAGTGCCACCTTTTTTGCTAGCGAAAAGATTTTTGAACTTGGAAGAACCCATTGACATCAGCATTGTAAGAAAGACATGGATGGTTGCACAAGTGTAATGTCTTTTGGGAGCAAACACCATGACAGACAGTCGCCACCACTTGTGTGAGACTAACAAATAATAAGACTTACCAGTGATGTAACCCGTTTAACATGTTATTGCTGTTGTTTTTGCCCTAAATTGTATGGTATTTCTATTTGTGAATGTTGCTACTTGGCTCCTGATCACTTGGTGTGATTCTTACATTTGGAAAGGTTAACTGGTTTAAATCTTCATTTTTAGTAAGTGGAGGTACTGCATGGGTATCTTACCCTTCAATAACAATTGCCACATTTCACAACCACGCCATACAAGTGTGTGACATTGCAACACTATTATTTGCATTTCATTTGCTACAAAACGGTTTCTCTCTCGACGTTCTACTTTTCCCAGTGTTTTGATTTTTTTTTACATTTATTTTTTACGCACAGTTGTAAAGCAAGTTTATTTCCCACTGAGCTTGTGCATTTGAGAATAAACGCCAAAGACAAATGCAATCAAACTCAATTAACCATTTTAAAATGCCACAAGAACTCATTTTAAGTCGGGTTTTCGTTCCATTTACGGATGCTATCCACCAAAAATGTCCCCACTTACATGTGCACATGGGCTATTTGCAGAGTTTAATGGAGTTGTTGGGACTGTGCTTCTATTATGCATGTTTCCTGATTTTAGGACAGAGGCTTGAATGAAACACTGATGAATTAATGGAATGTCTGATGCTAACATCACCCTTACATCTTTTATGGAGGAAGCAAACATTTGTGCGCCCGCCATCACACCTAAGGGGAGAAAAATACAACTATGATAAAAGATAATTAGGACTGTCTGCATACAGTAATTGCTTCTTACGGGTGCACTATGCCTCAATTGTTTAGCATTGAATGTAATGTAAAAAGTGTACTCCAAGATGGACAGTGTATAGAAAGAAACATTTTATTGCTAGAGATTCTAAGAATTTTTCTAATTAAAGAAGTTTTATTTTTTTGTGTGCATCTTCTGGATATGATGTATCAGGGTTTTTTTTTTGTTTTTTATTTCTTTACAATTGTTCTCACTGTGCAAAACAAAAGCAGTTCTGTGACTGCTCACCAATTACTTACATTTCCCAGAGGTGCGAAGAGAATTTGTTAATGAAATTAATTCACACAAATGCTCTAGTTGTCAACCAGTCGTGTAGAGAAAAGTCTTGTTCATCCCAAGCCTTCACATTTTATTTCCAAGTCTGCGGTGCTTGGTTATGAGTGGTGGATCCACTCAGATGAGCTCAGTGAGCTGCGGAAATCACATCATTTAAACATATCCAGGCTTATGTGTTATGTGTTCATGGTTGGCCAAATCACAGCCTGGAAGGAAATAAATTGTGTGGTTGACAATAATTGTAGGGTGCATACTGTTCCTTCAACAGTAGCCTCAATCATTGTCTTAACTCCTTCAACGAAACTGTCACGTCTTTCTAGCCACCAGAGTGCAGATTCCTGTGGCAGTCACATAAAGTATAAAATAATTTCTTGCATTGGTCATCAAATTAAATAGTACTGATCAACTTCAAGTGTTGTTTATAAATGTTGTTAAATCCCTTTGTGACAGTTTTGTGCTGATCTGCCAGCAACATCTGCTCTTGCCAAACTGTTTCATGGTTTACTAATGTTTTCTTTTTGTAGCCTGTTCGTCTTTTATTATTTACATTTTCAGTTATTTAATAATAGTACAATGTGTCCAGATTAGATGGAGTCAAAATGAGGACCTCATTCATACATGCCTCTATTTACAAATTAACTATATTTCAAACTCATCCTTTTTAGGAAAAGTAGTAAGAAGAAATAAGAGTTAGCAGAAACAAAAGAAAACAATATGTTACGCTATGCTCACCACAAACTAGACGAGAACCCTGTACTGAGATGGGAATATACAACACCTGCCACAGACACGGGGGCCACGTCCGGAGTGTAGAATAGTCTTGGTTGCTGGGTCTGGAGTGGAGAGGTCAGTGTAGTCGTTATACTTGCCGGGTTCAGTGCAGAAGAGGTCCCGAGCATGGAAGGTACTATTGCCGAGGTCAGGGTTGGAGAGAGTAGGATAGTCGAAGTTCAATACCGTGGTCAGGGTTGCAGAAGAGCGGAGAGTCAGAGAGAGTCAAGTTCAGTATTCCAGAGGTGCGGATGTTCCAAAGGCAAGCCGGGTCGGTACACAGGAGATCAACACTAAGAGTAAGACAACAGGACAGGGACAAGGCAGGGTTAGCAGAGGCAAACACGGTGCAACATGAATCTATGCTCAGCCAAAGTGCAATGGTTACAATACATAGTTACATAAATGAACAGGGTATACATTATATACAAGACATTGCATGCACAGTTAAAGATAATATATATTATAGGCGTATGTAGCAGTTACAGACCAGATTAAAATGTGAGACCGCTTTAGTTTTGAAAGAACTGAAACTGGTGGTGGCTGTGAGAGACTCCGGTAGATTGTTCCAGGTTTGAGGTGCACAGTAAGAGAAGGAGGAGCAACCGGATACATTGCTGAACCTTGGGACCATGAACAGTGTTTTGGATTCAGATCTCAGATAAGTGCTGCATGTTGTAGGGGTGAGGAGCTTGTTCAGGTAGACGGTAGCTTGCCCAGAAAGTATTTGAAGGCAAGAAAGGAGAGATGAACTAGACTCAAGTGAAGACCAATATAGTTCTTGGAACATTTCGCAGTGATGTGTGTTGTAGTTGCATTGGAGAACAAAACGGCATATTGTATTGTAAAGGGTATCAAGTTTGTTAAAGTGGGTTTGGGGTGCCGAGCCATATACTATGTCCCCATAGTCGATAATTGGCATTAGCATCTGCTGTGCGATACACTTTCTGACCAGCAGACATAGGGAGGATTTGTTCCCATAAAGTAAACCTAGTTTGGCATAGGTTTTGGATGTTAGGGTATCAATGTTATCAAATGTTAAATGGGAGTCAAACCATATGCCCAAGTATTTGAAACTAGTAACCAGAGTTAAGGTGGTATTGGCGTTGGTTCTGATCTGGAGCTCAGTCCTTGGAAGCTTTAAAAATGTAGCCTTGGTCCCAAATACCATTGTTACAGTCTTGTCAATGTTTAAAAACAGTTTGTTTTGGGAAATCCAATCTTCAAGTCTCAAACAGTCAGATTGAAGTATGTGTTCAAGGTCGGAGAGGCTAGGGCTGTGAGCATATAAGGTTGTGTCATCTACATACATGGTTATTGAAGCTCCCTTACAAGCTGTAGGAAGATCATTGATGTACACTGAGAAGAGTAGGGGTCACAGAACAGAGCCTTGCGGGACACCACAGGTGATATGTAAGGGGTTGGAGTTAGAGCCTGAGATGGACACATGTTGGGATCTACCTGATAGGTAGGCATGAAACCAGTTTAAAGCATGCTTCCCTATTCCAGAGCACTGGAGTTTGTTAAGCAGGATAGCATGATCAACTGTGTCAAAAGAATATTGCACCAGTGAGTTGTCCCTGTTCCATTCCACACTGGATCTCATTGCAAACTTTTAGCAGGGTAGTTACCGTGGAGTGTTTGGAGCGAAAGCCAGATTGGGAGTGAACACATTTTTGGGAAAGATGCAGCATAAGGCTGAGTTCCCGCTGGCGCTGATCGCGCTATGCTCTTGGTGCATTAACCTCTGTACAAGTTAATCATCACGCCCACGCATGTGTGTTATTGTGTCAGTGTGTGTGATCTGCTCTGGGTCACAGTTTGGGAGACCTGCCTGCATCCTGCACCTGTCACAGGTGCACACACACTCTGTAAACACAGGAGACAAATTGCAGGTCTCAGTGCTGCTGTGTTGCTTGGGAGTGCACCCCTTAACCCCTTCCATGCCGGGAGATCTGCATGGTTAATGTCAGTATTTGGGTTATGCAATACTCCGAAGTCACCCTATTGCACTAAAAGGGGTCATGCCCTTGTTTTCCCCAAAGGGATCTCCAAGTTATTGCTTTTCTAGGAGAGAGCTGGAAGGCCCCATCCCGTAATAGCCACAACCTCTGCTCCTGCTTTAAAATTATTACAGGACAGCCGATCGCTCATGCTTGGAGAGCTGGTGACGTCACCGCTCTCAAGCATGAGCGAGCTCAGCTGCAGCGTGGCCGCAGCCTTAGGCCTCGGGCATGGTCTAGCGCTTAGGCGTGCAATGAGAGCGGCGAACCAGCTCCGTGACGTCACAGCCCTCCCCCCCCCGCCCTTCCCCTTACACGCCCCCGGACGGCGTGCGGTCTAAGGCCAGGGAAAGCACCCGCTTTCCCTCAGCCTCCGCGCGCCTCCGGGGGCGTGTATGGACTCAGCCTTAGTGACAGCAGCAGAGACACTAACTATGTGTATATGGAACTAAATTGCTGCCAAAGTCCTCCAAAATATTACAGCAAACAACCCACACAATTCCCAGATGAAGAGGTGGAACGGTCCTGTCTTAATCTTTGTGGTTACCCTCAAAATGCAAAACTTCTGATCATCATAAAAGGGATACCGACAGATCTGTAATTCCACGGCTGTGATCTAGCTCCATTTTTAAATATAGGCAAAATATTGCACTATTTTTGCAATTGACGTCTTCTTGGTAACTACAATACAGAGGCAAATAATGTTTTTAATAGCTCCACCTTTTCCTTATCTCCAATAATTTGCCTGCCCAACCTTTTTGTTGTTAAGCTACTTAAATAACTTTTTAGGGTTGATCTTACATTGTACTGCAATCCTTTTTTCATTATCAATTTTTCCAAATTTGATTGACATTTTGTAACTTTATTACATTCCTTATAATTCTGATATGATGCCGTCATCACTTCTGACTTTAAGAATCTAAATGCCCGACTCTTCTTGTCCGTTTCCTCCCCTATTTGTTTATTTAGCCACATTGGTTTAGACTGGTTTCTTTTATATTTATTACCCAAGGGAATACATTGAAGTGTGCTTTTCTAACAATGTTTTAAAGACTCACCATTTACCTTCACCTTTTTTCCCTGCAAAAATACCACCCCAGTTAATTCTTTGTAGATTATTCCTCAGTTTATTCAAATCTGCCTTCCTAAAATCTAAAGTCTTTGTTGAACCTGTATCATATGGTTTTTGATCATTTATTTCAAATGCCCCTCTCCTGGTTGGTTCTTCAATAATTTGGGTCATGACATTGTTTCAGCACCCCCAAAAAAACCTGTTTCCTTTCATTGTAATGCTAATCTCATTGCTCCAGTCTATGTCTGGATAATTAAAATTGCCCATTATACAAATATGACCTCGTTTTGCTGTCTTCTTCATTTGCAAAAGTATTTTGGCTTCCTCAATCTCAGATATTTGGTGGTTTATAGCATATCCCTATAAACATGTTCTTTGTACTTTTACCTCCACTGCTAATTTCTATTAATAAAGTCTCTAAATTTGCATAATTCCCTTCATATACATCTTCCCTTATAATCGGATTTAAATCTGGTTTAAGATATAAACATACTCCACCACCTCTTCTATTTGCTCAATCCCTCTCATAAAGGGAATACAGTAACACTCTAAATTAACTGCTGAGTCATGAGTTTTATCCCACCATGTTTCAGTAATGCCTATGATATCATACTGCTCCCTTGTAGCTATTAATTCTAGCTCCACCATTTTACCTGTCAGGCTTCTTGCATTAACATGCATGCATTTAAGGTTTTTTTTTCCAGTCTGTGCTATTGTTATCTTCTCTGCTCCTACCTTTGTACTCCAATTGGATTTAGTCATTAGAAGTTTGCTAGTATTATCTGTATTTAATATGGGTGCCTCCCTGATTGCCAAACTCCCACGTCCCTCAACTCCACCCCCATGACCTATAGCTATTTCCCTATTCTGTCCAGTCCATTACCTCTTGCTTGTCCCTCCCCCTCCTTCCTATTTTAAAATCTCCTTCAACCTTTTTAACATTTCCACCCCCCCCCATCCCCAAGCACAGAAGATCCTGCTTCATTGAGGTGCAATCCATCCCTACCATAAAGATAGCAACTCTCAGAGAAGAACTCCCAGTGCTCTAAAAACCCCAAACCCCTCCTTGCTACACCACTTTTTTAGCCATGCATTAACCTCCCTGATCTCTGACTGCCTCCCTGGGGTACCGCATGGCACTGGTAGTATTTCTGAAAATACCACCTTGGAGATCCTTCCCTTAAGCTTGCGGCCTAGATCATTGAATTCATCTTTTGGGATCCGCCATCTTTCTCTAACTTTGTCATTGGTGCAAATATGTACCAAGACTGTCAAGTTAGTCCCAGCCCCTCCCAACAATTCCGGGAGACATTCTGTTCGGTTCATGCGGTCACAGCAACAGATTGCCCTCTCTACCCTCCTAATAATGGAGTCCCCTACCACTGCAACCTTTCTTGGGATTTGAGTATGCCGAGTCCCCTAGCTGCTAGAGGAATCAGTCTCCCCCCACCCCTGGCCTTGCCATTCCAGCCCTGACACCCACAGTATCTTCACTCAATATGGCAAATCTATTGGGATGGGTCAACTCAGGAATGGCCTGCCTCTTAATCTTCCCACTAATTCCCCTTCTAACTGTTATCAAACTACAGCTAAACCCCGTTATAACGCGGTCCTCGGGGTCCACCCCGAGACCACCGCGTTACTAACGGGGTCGCGCTAATTTAAAAAAAAAAATGGCCGCCGCATCAGTGTTTTTACCCGCGGTCCCGGCTTCCCCCTGCCACCGCGTGACAGGAGATGGGAGGGGGGATTCCCCTCCGGTTCCGGCTCCCCCTGCCACCGCGTGACAGGAGATGGGAGGGGGGATTCCCCTCCGGTTCCGGCTCCCCCTGCCACCGCGTGACAGGAGATGGGAGGGGGGATTCCCCTCCGGCTTCAGCTTCCTCTGTCACCGCGTGACAGGAGATGGGAGGGGGGATTCCCCTCCGGTCCGGCTCCCCCTGCCACCGCGTGACAGGAGATGGGAGGGGGGATTCCCCTCCGGTCCGGCTCCCCCTGCCACCGCGTGACAGGAGATGGGAGGGGGGATTCCCCTCCGGTCCGGCTCCCCCTGCCACCGCGTGACAGGAGATGGGAGGGGGGATTCCCCTCCGGTTCCGGCTCCCCCTGCCACCGCGTGACAGGAGATGGGAGGGGGGATTCCCCTCCGGTCCGGCTCCCCCTGCCACCGCGTGACAGGAGATGGGAGGGGGGATTCCCCTCCGGTTCCGGCTCCCCCTGCCACCGCGTGACAGGAGATGGGAGGGGGGATTCCCCTCCGGTTCCGGCTCCCCCTGCCACCGCGTGACAGGAGATGGGAGGGGGGATTCCCCTCCGGTCCGGCTCCCCCCGCCGCAGCACAGGGCCCTCGCGCCGCAATACAGGGCCCCCTGGCCCTGCCGTAGCGCAGGGTCGTCCTGCCCTCCCCCCCCCCCCCATGCCCCCCCGCGCTGCACCGGGCCATCCCACCAGCCCCCGCAGCATCGGGGGCCCCCGCAGCAGCCATCATCCCCCTCCACCGCAGCACCACCCCCACCCTGCAGCCACATGCCTCAAAAATCATCCCCAAGGTAAGGTAAGGCTGATTTATGTATAAGTGTAGTGTGTGTGTGTGTGTGTGTGTCAGTGTGAGCAGTGTGTGTGCAGTGTGCAATGAGCAGTGTGTCAGTGTGTGCAGTGTGAGCAATGAGCAGTGTGTCAGTGTGTGCAGTGTGAGCAATGAGCAGTGTGTGTGCAGTGTGCAGTGTGTGTCAGTGTGAGCAGTGTGAGCAATGAGCAGTGTGTCAGTGTGTGCAGTGTGAGCAATGAGCAGTGTGTGTGCAGTGTGCAGTGTGTGTCAGTGTGTGTGCAGTGTGAGCAGTGTGTCAGTGTGAGCAATGAGCAGTGTGTGTGCAGTGTGAGCAATGAGCAGTGTGTCAGTGTGTGCAGTGTGTGCAGTGTGAGCAATGGTTAGTGTGTGTGCAGTGTGAGCAATGAGCAGTGTGTCAGTGTGTGCAGTGTGAGCAATGAGCAGTGTGTCAGTGTGTGCAGTGTGAGCAATGAGCAGTGTGTGTGCAGTGTGTGTCAGTGTGTGTGCAGTGTGAGCAGTGTGAGCAGTGTGTCAGTGTGTGTGCAGTGTGTGTGCAGTGTGAGCAGTGTGAGCAATGAGCAGTGTGTGTCAGTGTGAGCAGTGTGTGTGCAGTGTGAGCAATGAGCAGTGTGTCAGTGTGTGCAGTGTGAGCAATGAGCAGTGTGTGTGCAGTGTGCAGTGTGTGTCAGTGTGTGTGCAGTGTGAGCAGTGTGTCAGTGTGAGCAATGAGCAGTGTGTGTCAGTGTGAGCAGTGTGTGTGCAGTGTGAGCAATGAGCAGTGTGTGTGCAGTGTGCAGTGTGAGCAGTGTGTCAGTGTGTCAGTGTGTGCAGTGTGAGCAATGAGCAGTGTGTGTCAGTGTGAGCAGTGTGTGTGCAGTGAGCAGTGTGTGTGCAGTGTGAGCAGTGTGTCAGTGTGAGCAGTGTGTGTGTAGTGTGCAGTGTGTGTGCAGTGTGTCAGTGTGTGCAATGAGCAGTGTGTGCAGTGTGCAGTGTGTGTGTAGTGTGTCAGTGTGTGCAGTGTGAGCAGTGTGCAGTGTGTGTGCAGTGTGCAGTGTGAGCAATGAGCAGTGTGTGTGCAGTGAGTGTGAGCAATGAGCAGTGTGTCAGTGTGTGCAGTGTGAGCAATGAGCAGTGTGTGTCAGTGTGAGCAGTGTGTCAGTGTGTGTCAGTGTGTGTGCAGTGTGAGCAGTGTGTGCAGTGTGAGCAATGAGCAGTGTGTGTCAGTGTGAGCAGTGTGTGTGCAGTGTGAGCAATGAGCAGTGTGTCAGTGTGTGCAGTGTGCAGTGTGTGTCAGTGTGTGTGCAGTGTGAGCAGTGTGTCAGTGTGAGCAATGAGCAGTGTGTGTCAGTGTGAGCAGTGTGTGTGCAGTGTGAGCAATGTGCAGTGTGAGCAATGAGCAGTGTGTGTGCAGTGTGTGTCAGTGTGAGCAGTGTGTGTGCAGTGTGTCAGTGTGTGCAGTGTGAGCAATGAGCAGTGTGTGTCAGTGTGAGCAGTGTGTGTGCAGTGTGAGTAGTGTGTGTGCAGTGTGAGCAATGAGCAGTGTGTCAGTGTGTGTGCAGTGTGAGCAGTGTGTGTGCAGTGTGAGGTGTGTGCAGTGTGAGCAATGAGCAGTGTGTGTGCAGTGTGCAGTGTGTGTCAGTGTGAGCAATGAGCAGTTTGTGTGCAGTGTGCAGTGTGTGTGCAGTGTGCAGTGTGTGTGTAGTGTGTCAGTGTGTGCAGTGTGAGCAATGAGCAGTGTGTGTGCAGTGTATGTCAGTGTGAGCAGTGTGTGTGCAGTGTGTCAGTGTGTGCAGTGTGTGCAGTGTGAGCAATGTGCAGTGTGTGTCAGTGTGAGCAGTGTGTGTGCAGTGTGAGCAGTGTGTGTGCAGTGTGTCAGTGTGTGTCAGTGTGAGCAGTGTGAGCAATGAGCAGTGTGTGTGTAGTGTGCAGTGTGTGTGCAGTGTGTCAGTGTGTGCAATGAGCAGTGTGTGCAGTGTGCAGTGTGTGTGTAGTGTGTCAGTGTGTGCAGTGTGTGTGCAGTGTGCAGTGTGAGCAATGAGCAGTGTGTGTGCAGTGAGTGTGAGCAATGAGCAGTGTGTCAGTGTGTGCAGTGTGAGCAATGAGCAGTGTGTGTGCCAGTGTGTGAGCAGTGTGAGCAGTGTGTGCAGTGTGAGCAATGAGCAGTGTGTCAGTGTGTGCAGTGTGAGCAATGAGCAGTGTGTGTGCAGTGTGCAGTGTGTGTCAGTGTGAGCAGTGTGTCAGTGTGAGCAATGAGCAGTGTGTGTCAGTGTGAGCAGTGTGTGTGCAGTGTGAGCAATGTGCAGTGTGAGCAATGAGCAGTGTGTGTGCAGTGTGTGTCAGTGTGAGCAGTGTGTGTGCAGTGTGTCAGTGTGTGCAGTGTGAGCAGTGTGTGTGCAGTGTGAGCAATGAGCAGTGTGTCAGTGTGTGTGCAGTGTGAGCAGTGCGAGGTGTGTGCAGTGTGAGCAATGAGCAGTGTGTGTGCAGTGTGCAGTGTGTGTCAGTGTGAGCAGTGTGTGTGCAGTGTGAGCAATGAGCAGTGTGTGTGTAGTGTGCAGTGTGTGTGCAGTGTGTCAGTGTGTGCAATGAGCAGTGTGCAGTGTGTGTGTAGTGTGTCAGTGTGTGCAGTGTGAGCAGTGTGCAGTGTGTGTGCAGTGTGCAGTGTGAGCAATGAGCAGTGTGTGTGCAGTGAGTGTGTGCAGTCTGTGCAGTGTGTGCAGCGTTTTTAAAACGGGAGCCATGGGAAAACCGCGTTATAACCGAATCGCGGTATAGCGAGGCGCGTTATAACGGGGTTTAGCTGTACTTACATCTTCCAGGTCCTCAGTCACAGCTCCACCCTCTGCACCACTTGTCCCAGTCAGGGCCTGCTCAGTAAGGAATAAACTCCTTTCAAGATTGTCAATGTCCCTCAATATTGCAATTTGCCTCTTCAGATCAGCAATCTGAGACTCCAAAGAGAGCACCTGCTCACACGTCCCATAGTGGTATGCTCTTTGGAACAGCTGCTCCAGGTGCACATATATGTGACAAGATTTACATTGAGTGGTATTCTCAATCCTGCTCATTGTTGCAACTATGGAGTATAAAGTGCTAACAATTTACTGTAATATATACCTTGTTTCACACCTTCCTTGTTCTAACTCCACAAATGCCAAACTGCATTTGGCCACACTGCAATTTCACTCACACAGCTAAATATACGCAGGCACAATTTTCTCTTCAATTTCCCCGTTAATTTTAGATGCTGGTTGTCACCAAAGCTTCCAGATTTTTGCCCTGTTCCCATATGTTCATCAAAAAAATGTTGATTGTTTGCAAATTAAGATATTATATATATGTATGTGTATATATAGATATATATATATATATATATAAAATCTCGAATATGAGTTTCCATACTTTTGTCTTGCTTGAGAAAATATGCCTTGTATTTCACTTTAATTTAAAAGTAATTTACATAAGCTTTTATGCCATTTGAACTTTACATTTTTTTTTCAATGCTGTTTGCGTTAACAAGCCTTTATTTATTTCTTATTAACCAGAACCAATGTTTGATAAATGTGTAGTCTGTCTATGTCGAAATCAATATGTGGGTAACATAACATATCAGGCATTGAAATGCATAGGTTTTCACTGTCAAGTTAATACTCCGTTTTAATTCCAGGTTCCAATGTGAAGTGAAAGTAGAGGTGAAAAATGCAAGCTGCGACTGAAGCATGAGAAATCATGTGCAGGTTATAGAGAACTGTAGCTTTATTTTATTTGCCTCTATTTGTTACAGTACATTAAGCTTTTTCTCCTTGAGGCGAAAGCTGGCATCTGCTTCTTTTGGCCACTTGTAGAGAACACATGAAACCTTCATCTAAATTACATCATTATTTTCACAGTATTATTGGTGTTGTGGAAGAACAGTCACAGGATGTGTTTCATTATTAAACTATAATGTCTCTTTCCAGTTACTATGACCTAGTCCAAAAAACTCTTATGCACATTAATGTATATTTACATAACCTTTATGAAGTAGACCTGTTTACTAAGACAGTGTGGCAGATTTGTCAGCATTAAATTAATCAAAGAATGCATTTTTAAAATACAGTAAAACTCTACTTGAGATATAATCTTGGCATCGCTTTCATACATTTTACAGGTAGATGTTTGTTCTCAACCCCTTGAGTGCTGGAGACGCCAGAGTATCACGGTCCCTCCAGCACTCGTGATTGCTACGTCTCTCTGTTCTTCTCCCTGTGGAGTGTAGAACAAGATCTCCCCTACAAAAACTCATGGTACAACGCAGGTAGCACAAAGGTAAGAAAACAGAAAGCGCACTGAGAACCATTATAATAAATGTATTGGAAAAAAAGGCCTAATAAGGACTACATGGTAGTACAACAATGTGAAAATGCAATATGTATCGAAATGGTGAGAACCGAGACCGGTGGATTCGGATGCTGCTGGAGTGGAAGTTGTGGGTCCGGACCGCTCATTCCGTCAGCTGTGCCTGAAGACTCTCTGCCAGTAAATTTCTCCACCAATGAAATCGTGTGCAGCAACCCCATGTGACCTCTACGTGTTTCGCACTGCGTGCTTCGTCAGGACCTCCTGTCACAACATCCACTCCAGCAGCATCCGAACTTCCCGGTCTCGGTTCTCACCATTTTTATACATATTGTAAGTAATTTATTTAGCATTTTCACATTGTTGCACTACCATATAGTCCTAATTAGGAACTTTTTCGGTATTTATTATACTGGTTCTCAGTGTGCTTTCTGTTTTTTTGTGCTACACTGTGAGCTCCCTTTGGAGAGCTCACTCCACAGGAGATTTTGGAGTACTCCTACTGAAGGCTGCACACGAATCACAGTTACGTCACATATATGGGACAGCACCAGCGGGAATTTCCTGATCATTTGTAAAACGCAGGTTGTTCAATGAACTGCAGAAGCAGCTTTGCATGCACTTTCTATACCCCCATCCCCCCTCTAAAAAAAAAACCACAACTTTGTAAAAATGAGGAGAAATACCAGTACACGGCACTCTCTTTCCTTCCAAACGTCTCATATGCCAATTAAGGAATACTGAACGGGACCCATGTTTATTTAATTTATGAATATATTTTACAGCAATACAATAACATAGACAAAAAATGTATGTCTGATTAATAATAACAGTTCACAGCAATGCCGCTTGTAGTGCTAGGAATAAAAAATGACACCTAACAGATGTCATTTTTAAATTATGAAATAGAACTAAATACCAAAAATCAGGATATATGCAAATTGGGATGCCCCAACTGAATGAGGACAAAGGTAAATACAGCAGGGGGAAACATGTTGAATTTAGCGGGTGCTACAGGCAACAAAGACCTAGTCAGGGTAACAACATATATAGCAGGAGGGTAGCCGAGCACACGAAACAAAAGAGGAGTACAAAAAGATCGTTTTAATGACTGAACACATCCAATGTTGTATGACTGTGTTCAGTCATTAAAATGGTGTTTTTGCACTAATTTTTTTGCATCTTTTGTTCGGTGGGCTCGGCTACCCCCTTGCTATATTTTTAAATTATGCAAATAAGTATATAGGAAAATAACTACGTAATATGCCACGTGTGTATAAACTTAGCCTAACTGTTTTATCCTAGTGTCCTAAAGGCGGTAATTATCACTCTACAGCCTGTCTTTTTGTTTTACCGTCATTGTGTACAAAAGGACCTGTGAGACGGGGAACATTTTGGACTACATAATGATTTCCTTGCATCTCCAGCCAGTTGGAGATAACCAATGTAACCTACTGGAAATTAAGGTTACATATTCTCAGGTAGGAGATTTCAGAGTTGCCGTAATCAATACTTGATGCTGATAGTGCTAACAGTTTATTTCAATGAAATATGTTGACTGGGCTGGAAAAAAAAAATCAATGCCTGGAAATGAAAAACAAGTGTCAAGCTCAACAGGGGCCTGATGTGTATTTGATGCTTGGAGGCCATGGTGTACTTGCAGCAAACAGATGAGTAATTCTGTCCGACATAATATGCAAAGAAATAATGGAAAAGCTATAAAACTAATCTTTCTCTGCTCTGACATTGCTACTTAAAGAACAACTCCATTGATATTGCTCTGATATTTATGGCATGTATAATCTTTCAAATGGAAAGCGAAACCACTCGCACGTCTTTTTATTTTTTTTACAAAATGCATCTGAACGATGAAACAAAGTACTGTATAAGGTATAAGATGCCTCCCTCCCTTATAGGAGAAACATGTCCTCTCTTTAATTTAGCACATTCTGGAAATTGTTTTCCACCATTATGGAAGATGGTCTGGAATAGTGGTAGAATGTTTGTATTGTTTTGGTAAATCTGGTTATGGGATATCACGCCAGTGAGGGTACAGGTTACCTATGGTAATAGATCTTATATCTAATAATTAAAAATCCGCTAAATTTAATTTGTCCTTTTTGAGATGGATCCGCTGAAATCCACGGCCAAAGGAACCGGCCGATCCGCTGCGGATCCAAGGTCGCCAAAACAATTCACCCATCTCGACTTGAGTAACAATTTTACCACAATCCCTCTGAGTACAGCAGTATGACAGTTTGATGAATAAGGCCCTTTGGCCCAGAGCAGTAGCAGTCTCAATTAATGTAAGCCATTTTTCTTTACCCCACATTCCCCCCCATGGCACAATACCCCCCCCCCCCATTGTACAATTCCCCCTCCCCCCACAGTACAATCTCCCCCACGGCAAAATACCCTACAACCCCCCCCACGGCACAATACTACACAATCCCCCTCCCTCAGTACAATACCCCACAATCCCCCGCACCACAGCACAATACCCCACAAACCCCCTATGGAAAAATAACCAACAATCCCCCCCCCCACATGGCACAATACCCCACAATCCTCCCCCACAGCACAATCCCCCCTCCACAGCACAATCCCCCCTCCACAGCACAATTCCCTCCACACAGCACAATACCCCACAATCCCCCTTTCACAGCACAATCCCCCCCCACAGCACAATACCCCCCCATGGCACAATACTACACAATCCCCCTCCCTCAGTACAATACCCCACAATCCCCCGCACCACAGCACAATACCCCACAAACCCCCTATGGAAAAATACCCAACAATCCCCCCCCCACATGGCACAATACCCCACAATCCTCCCCCACAGCACAATCCCCCCTCCACAGCTCAATTCCCCCCACACAGCACAATACCCCACAATCCCCCTTTCACAGCACAATCCCCCCCCCCACAGCACAATACCCCCCCACAGCACAATACCCCCTACAGCACAATACTCCTCCCACCACAGCACAAAACTCCTCCCACCACAGCACAATACCTCACAGCACAATACCACCCCCACAGGCCAATACCCAACAACCCCTCCGACAGCGTGATACACACACATACTTTACCTTGTGGTGGATGTCTCCTATGCCACGCTGGTCCTGTGCGCAGATGCAGAAGTTACTTCTGCTGCTGACTGGCGGAGGAGGGAGGTGCAGAACAGAGAACCGGCAGGGGAGGCAACTCGTTGACCGGGGGCCAGGACAGTTTATCTTTTATTGCAGATTACAATAGAGTGCCAATGTGGCTACCTAGGCTCTTATTGAGAGGGTCTCAGTAGCCACCCTAGCAATCAATGGGTTCATGTTTATTATGGTATGTTTAATAATGTTTATTCATTTTAATGTATGTATTCTTTGTTTTGTATATTTATTAATTGTACTTACATTGGCCAATAGCTCTTTTACCCACTTTTGGCGAATAGGGCAATTGACCAGTACTATAGAGACGGGGTGAGGTTGTTGGGGGAGAGCAGGGCAGGTGAGTGTTGAAGGTAGGGTTGTTAGATCCCCAGGGGATGAGGGTAGGAGTGAACCCCTTGTTTGCTTTAGAGGTTAGTAAAGCATTGAATAGCAATACCTCTAAGGTAGCGTACAGTAGTTGTGTTGGTTAAATATTACCCCTTAGTAGCCCTTACTGGTCACGGGAACCCTCTCATTACTAGCCAACCACTAGGGGGTTAATATACTGTTAAATATTAATATGTAATATTTTATCACCTATTCTAGGTTGTTTAGGTTACCTAGCGTGTGTATATAATGGCCATTATATACATAGGCAAGATGGGCCTAACGCCCGCCTGGTGTAAGTGAGAATTATTTGCCGTAGTTTTTGGCGTTAGCCAGGTAGCGATAAAAATAAAGGACTTGATGACGCATGAAAATGAGTACGTTTACAGTATTTACTCTTTTGAGTGCCGGTCTCCATAGTTGATGACGCACTTTTTTGTGGCGATATTAGCACTATTTTGTTATATCGCTATTTGATGACTCTAGGCTTTTGAATTCTAAGTAAGGCTTAATTGCAGCCTTTTAACATAGATTAGATGAATACATTCCTTAGGGCTGTTATATAGTGGCCCCGCGCACTTGTCAGCCTTTCTATAATAGGACCGCGCACACACATGGCAGTAAGCGTGGAACCGGCCGACAAGGGAGAAGATGGGGAAAATAATGATTATACGCCGCTCTAGTGTGTGTGTGTGTGTGTGTGTGTGTGTGTGTGTGTGTGTGTGTGTGTGTGTGTGTGTGTGTGTGTGTGTGTGTGTCAAAGCTGCACAATAAAAAAAAAATATTTATACATGTCTTTTTTTCTTAAATATTATTTAATACATTTTTAACTCACACAATCTATACAGACACATATACACTCACACACACTCACACTCACACACACACACATATACACACACACATTACCTTCCATCCCAGTCGCGCACAGCATGCACACAAAAAGCGGGCGTCGTGTGCACGCAGAGCCGCACACTATATTACGGGCCTTAATCATATGAACAGTGAAAAGGTCCACGGTCCATATCCAGTAAATGTGTTCTCAGGGCTTCCTTAACTTCATTCTTTCTGATTTTCTGCCGTACTTTAATACTTATTCTAGTTCGTTTTTTTTTTATTTTTTTGCATTTTCTTATTACTGCACTTACTGTATTATACCTATTTAGCTGAATTCAATTTCCAAACCATGCATGAGTAGACTATGTAATTTAAATTTAAATGTCTCTGTTATGTAATAAAAATATATTTCAGGATGTTTAGTAAGTATCAAATTAAAAAAAAAAAAAACCTTAATTTAACCTGGTAGGAAAGCTTTCAGAAATGCTGTTTTTTTTTTGTTGCTGTGCAACAAGTAACAAACTTGCCTTTGTTGTAGTGCAGCAGCAGCATCAAGCTGTGAATATTTATAAAATGGCTTATGTGTAGTTAATGGAGTATGCAGGTTCTACTAACATGTAATCTATCCATAATTGCATTATACAGATGTAGGGTAAGGATTGGCAACTGTGAATGCATTTTACAAATGTACAACAGTCTGCTGCACTGCTACCCTGTGACCATTAACGGTTTATGATTATTTTGTTTTCCTTTTTTTCCACTTGGAATACTGTAAGTCGGTGTTCCTTCTGAATTTGCAAGTAGAGAATCAGAATGCAATATTATGAAACCTATGAAAATGTAAAGCTGAATATTGCAAGCAGTGAACGATTTGGCAATAGTCTTGTGCTTTGAGATCTCAAGTTTGTAATGTTTGAAAGCACCAATCCCGTTAATCATTGTATTAACCCCCCCCCCCCCCCCCCACTTTTTTTTTTTTACAGAATAGGAAGCAGAAGGACCTATTTTCAGCTCAGGAGACCTCCTGGTTCCTGAGATACTAATTGGTGTAGTTAACTGTTTTAAATCTCCCTCTAGGGGAAACAAAATGGCTCCCAAATCTTGCAGTACCCCCAGTCAAATCTTGCAGGTCCCCCAGGCCAAGAGGAAAGCACAATGTAATTTGTTGCGCTTTCCTATGGGATAACCATTTAAAATACTCTAAAAAAAAAAACAGGAAGTAACGCTGGAAACGTAATTGATAAGTATCTTGAAAACGGGGGGTCCGAGCTGAAAATAGTGCATTTCTAGTCTGTAAAAAAAAGAGGGTGGGGGGTTAAAAATGGCGGAATTGCCATTTTAATCTTTCTTTGTAAATGTTAGTTGAATGTTGAAAGTAAGATGTATCAGAATTTAAAAAAATCCAAATACCAGGTGTCAGTTTGTGTGTTATATATGTGATTTTATGAGATGTGCAAATCTTGGACAGGGATGGTTTGCAATCCTAGTTGTGGCCTTTTTCAATGTCATACTGTACCTGTCTGGGAGAGAAGATGGAGTTAGTGCGGGCACAAATCTAAGGGTAAGTACAGCAATGTTGTAGCCTGGTCGTGTGCTGGGCTATGCAAAATGTTATGTGATCAGGAAATATGCTAATTGAAGTAGATACATCTGTAGAGGACATACATTTAGAAAACGAGGTCCAGGTGTGGATACAGTTCACACTAATATTCCAGCAGTACAAGTACAACAGATAAAGTATTCCCAGAAGGCTGCTCAGATATGCCAGCGAGTGACCGAGTACAGTCATGAAGTTTGGCCAGAAACATTGGAAATAACCCAGGTTTTGGCTTTATTTTGGCGACTTTTTGTTAAAAGGGGGAAGACTGGTTATTTCTATTGACCTGAGATGGAAAATATGTACTAAACTCCATGAAGGACAGCAAGACATGATTAAATGTAGAGCCGGTTCACAACAGGCAGCGTGGTGGCTAGTCTCAATGTGCGTCATACAGTGTAGTCCTGTGAAACGTGTCAAAACCATAGCATGCTAAGAAAATAATCATTAATCCCAACTCCTCTTCCTCAATGCCCCTGGCAAAAAGTTGGTGTTCTTCTTGGAGAACACAAAATACCTCATACTGGTGAACTATTTCTCAAGATATATGGAGGTAGCTACTGTAAATTGACAATTCTGTCTATTGATATGGTCATCAAAGCTCCCAAATACATCTTTTGCAAGACATGGAATTCCCAAATGTGAGGTTTCTGACAATGGGCTACAATTTAGTGTTGCATCCTTTCAGGCTTTTGCTAAGGACTTTGAATGTACACACATCACTAACAGTCCAAGACACACATAAGCTAACACCCCTGTCCCACAGTTAACATCTTGTCTGAACCCGAAAAAGCCCAAGTGGATAGCATTTAAAGAAGTGAAGTCGACAATGTGCAGAGTTGCATTACACACAAACCTCTAGCGTGCTAGTTCTCGTAATGTACAGGGATCGTCATAAGCGCAGTTTAAGGGTTAAGAAAGGCAATTCGATTTTTAAATTCTTTACAAAATTGTGTTTTCAGGTAATCTATCCGAGTTGCACTGTTAAGTCTCAATGAAAGTAAATAATTGGTTACACTGTGAGGTATTAAAGCAACAATGTTTTGCTAGAAAGGCTATAATCCTAACCCTAGATATCCAGACAAATACCAGATAGAATATTACATAGCTAGAAATAAAAAAGCATCATGGTTCACTGATATATTTGTTCATAAGTAGCATCTGCAGTATTAAAGTTGTAGTACCTGAATCCCCTCCAACTTAACTTAGTGGCACTGGCACTGATATATTAAAATAAGAAAACAATGCTACTTTGTTCATTTACATTTATTGTAAAAGCAAAAAGATCAATGTTTTTTAACAGAATTACATGTAACTTTTTCCAGTTGCCGTTATTGGATATGGATTCCGTTACCTGTATATTTCGGTAACAGGCTCGACATGTATTAGGTTAGGAGGAAGATAATAAATAGCCATCAACATTTACCTTGACATAATTCCATAGATCAAAATATTAATCTAGCCCATCTTCCCCCTCCCAATCGCAGATAGGGTCCCCTAAGGTGTTCTGAGGTCTGGCTAGGTGTCTCTGTGTGGTGCATACCTGATGGCAACAGGAGGGCCTGAGTCTCCCGCGATGACATGGGGGATAACAGGAACAGGTTACTGGGGTGGATGCCTTCGTTCTGGTTCAATGGTGCAGCGCCTCCATCAATAGTTAGCCCCAGGAATGCGGGGTGGAATCCTTACCACAGAGATTCCCCACAGGGATGAGAGATTTCAGTATCACACAAGGATTGTCTTTATTGTAGCAGTCTCTTTATTCTCTGGGCAGCAGCAACAGCCGACAGGTACAATTGATGCACAGTCCACTAACTGTTCTCCCTTGTGATGTTCATCCCTGCCACCACTCTGGACCAAAGGCATCCAGAGTGGGGCTAGCTCTTCCCTCACCCCCTACGCAGGGTGAGAGGTATTTCGTTCCACCTCACTAATTATGTGTTAGGATGTGCTCACCACAAACGAGACGGGACCGCGGTGCTGAGGTGGGATAGGAAATAACGCCACCCACAGCCACGAGGGCACGTCTTGATTGAAGAGTGGTCTGGGATTCCGGATCGGGGTAGGAGAGGTACGGTAGGTAGAGGGGCCGTTAGCCAAGTCCGGGGTAAGAGAGAGGGACGTTGTAGTTTACCGTAAGCCAGGATCGGGATGCCAGAGGTGCGGAGAGTCGTGTAGCTGTAAGCCGAGTTCAGGATGCCAGAGGTACAGGTAGACGTAGCGGAAGCCGGTTCAGTTCACGAGGAAGTCTGCGGAATAGACTAAGGAGGCAGAGAATGGTGAGAACAACTGGTTCTATGCTCAGCCAACGAGTCAGTGACTCTGCAGGGTATATATAGGAGAGAGGAACCAATAGCAGCGCAGCAAGGTAGGGGTGTGTGGAAAGGCCAGGTTACAGCAGGTATAGGTCCAGAAGGCGTCCCAGGGGAGGAGCCATAAAGCCCAGCAGCCTGGCTGAGTTTGGTGGTAGCCATCAAAAGAGGCGCTGTGCCTTTAAGAGGCGGGAGCGCCTCCGTGTGGCCGCGCCTCCGTGAGGCAGTACCATCGGCTGCGTGCGCGGACCCACGCCCTGCTCTGAGAGCAGAAGAGGAAGGAAGATGTGCGCGCGCGCGCATAGAGGGAAAAGCTGACGGCGGCTTGCCTCCGGAGTCCACGTGTGCCGCGGGAGACCCAAATGGAGCTGCAGGTAAGTGAGGAGCACGCCGAGAGCGGCGTGGCTCCAGAATCCTCACACTATGGCTAGATCAGCTCTACTCATGAGCTGATCACGCCTCTCCTCCTAACTCACTAACACTACTGTCAGACTGACAGAACAGTCACACAGACAGACTAAATAGGAAATGCACTGCTCTTTTATGATCTCAGCAGGCACCGCCCCTATGTCTCTTGCTTTGACCGCCCCTGTGTCTCTTGGAGGTGACCTACCTCCACCACTCAGGGCAGTGCTTGAAGTGGGGGAAACCCATGATAACTCCTGGCAACCTGCCCTTACCATGGATTATCCCAGAAGGGGGATAGAACTATAGCCCCACTTCTTACCAGGGCTACATTAATATCCGCCAATCTATTATGTTATCCTTATCAATGTCTTGTGTGTGCCAGACGTTTGCTATTTGCATCTGGTGGTTAAATGAAAATATTTTGCTTAGTTACCTATTAGGAGTTGCAGTGGAATTATTTCACATAGATGTTAAGAGAGCATTATAACTACTGTACCTATTTTGTTCATATTGATTTGCATATCTTCTGATGACACCTGGAGTGCAGTTGAAAGAAACTGTTGCTAGCATATGGGGGTGACGGGGGGGGGGGGGGATTAAAATGTGTGCGCACTCCTCCACTTTTCATTTATCAGTGAGAAACATGCTTCCTCCATGCAAGAAGAAGAAAATTACTTGAACACACGGTTGTCTGTCTTCAGAGTTCTCTAGAATTAGCCTGTCAAGAGATGCAAAACTAATATGCAGTTGCAGAAAGTACTGCCAGCATTTTCTGTACTGCAGGCTGATGGCTAAGTAGATTTGGAAATGAAAGGGGTTATTATAAAGTGATTACGACACAGAGGTATGTCATTTTATCAGGAATCTCATTTTTTTTTTTCTCATTTAGGCAGTTTTGTTTTCTATCATTTATTGCATGATTTTGATTGTTAAGGAGTAATTAAGAACGGCGTGTATTTGTAGAGAAACTGAAGCAGATTTTTTACTTCTAATTACAATATGCTGTAATACAAATATTATATTCTTTGAACTATCTGAATACAAAGCGGATCATTTAAGATTGATAATAAAGTACAGAATTAATTTGGTCTGCTGAAGTGGCACGAGGCGTATATAGTGCATTAGTACTAATATATATATATATAAAGACAAATATATCAGCTTGTTTTATTAGTGAAATGGAGCTGTATGTACAGTACATTGAATAAATCAAGGTGATGTTATCTTTGAATATCATTTCTGAAACGACTGAAAGAAAATCTTTAAAAAGCTTGTAAAAGCATGAAAATATATAGAACGTGCAGATATGAAAGTGCCTATTGTTAACATAGTTTATGGTTATCTGAAAAACGTACCAAACAATCAAGGAGTGCAAAGTTATGTAGTTGCTAATATCGACTTATGTAATGTTGGTAGGTGCTTGGTGGATGAGTACAAATTGTACCAGTGTTTTTTTTTAACCCTTTGAGTGCTGCGGATGTATGTATCACAGAGTGCTGAATTGGATCAATTGCTGAATTGGATCAATTTTGGCGTTTTTGTTGCTTGCAGTGTTCAAGCTTCAAAAGTTAATGAAAAGAATGTGAAATGTCATCTGTGAAATTCTATCAAGAGCGCACACACCATGATCTAGACCCTAAATAAACGAAAAACTGCAGCATATTCACAGTGACCAGATTCCTGGTTGTCGAAGTTTCCACTTTTACCTTTAGTGACTTATAAAGGGGTAGAATGATAGCTGTACTTGAGTGAAATCTTAATAGGACCTAGTGTTCTGGTAGTTTTACCTATAGTGGAACACCCCAACCTCTTTGTCCTCCTCTTTTGCTCTACCTAGTACTTGGGTCAGCTTTGAAATAGCTTTCTCGGGGCCCAGGACTGAATCTTGACTCTGACCCTGGTTCCCGTCTCACCCACTGCCTTTTCTTGGCTGCAGTCTCCTTGCTTTTTGTGTGGCTTTCAACGTCTCCAACTTCATGGACTTGAAAAGTTTTAGACCGCAACATGAAAAGCTATAGACCGTAAATCAGCCTGGTGATCTATTTGTATTCAATTTTACACACAAAAGTTTGTCTGGATCATTTACTTGTGTCATTCAAGCTTAGTAGATTCTAGGATATTATTGCACAAGTATACAAAAGATGGTTTGCATAAGATTTGTTTACTTCCTTTAATAAATCTAGCACAAAACCACCCAACGTCAATTTGTCTTTTGTTTTCTATTCTAAATGTTCCTTTAAAATTATAGGTAATCTTGCTTTAATTTGTTAGAATTATACCTTGAGAGCAATCCTTCAATTGACATTTGCTGTGGCCAATATCGTTGTTATACAGTAGGTGTGCAACTCCTACAAATCTCTACCAAAAGGACGCAGGTTCCAATTTGACATACACGCATGCGCATAAATGTGATGACACGCATATGCGTTTCAACCAGGTTCCAAGTAGACATACCGTACACGCATGCACGGAATAAATATTTTACATTCGGAAGAAGAGGCGAAGTTGTATTTTTGTATTACTCCTTTTCCCTTTATTATCCTGTACAAATACAACATTTAATTCGTTAAAAATACTTTTTGTTGTGTGTGCTCATATTTTTAATCTTGTACAGCTAGAGGATTTGTGTATGGTAAGGAGCCTCAGAAAGGACTTCTTTCCCATGTACAGTATGAGCTCGTAACGTTAATCTTCAAATTACAATTACACACACACACTTTCAGAACTGTACGGCAATAAAAGACAGGTTGAATTGCACTTAGATTTTTAGATTTTAAGACAACTCGCGATCGCCCACTTGAGTTTCTCGACGTTATTGCAGACAATGCTAAAATGCAATTTTCTACACCTGATAAAAACACTAGTAAACACGCGTCTTAACGCAGGAAAGTTTGAAGAAACCATGCGGCACGACCTGGGTACTGTATGCCCAGGAATACAAATCGTGAAATGTTTGGATAACGGCCGCTGCATCTGTATGCGAAAACATATTGCTATTAAGTATTGTTTTCAGTTATTTGTGACAACAAAGTATAATTTCTACACAATACAACAGAAGAAAGTTTTTTTTTTTTTTGTTTTTTTTTTTTGTACGGTCTTGGTGGTTGAATTATTAGTACAAAAGAGTGGCAAGGGAGCAAATTCCTTTATAAAAAGAAAGCAAAGGGGTTTTCAAATCTTTGTTTACATTTCTGCAGTATGTCTATGTTATAGGTAGAGAGAAGTAGGTTTTAATAATTCAACATATTTTTTAAGAAGCAGAACATTTGTAAACATAAAATGTACTGGTGTTTGTATGACCACAGTTTTATTACTATGATGTCTATTATATGAAATCAGTTTTTGCCAAGCTGTTTGGTCCTTGACCGCAGGACAAGGGTATGAGTCATATTAAGTAAGCGTGCCGAGCCATAAGACACCTTACAGTTCATTCACTTATGGCTTAACACCGCCTAGTAAATATAGCCCTATATGTCTTAAAAGCGTGTCCTAAAATTACGTTCTGCTGTTACACATACAAATAAAGATGTTATTTTAGCTAAACAATGTATATATTTGTATTCCAAGAGGGTAAATCTTTACCAGAAACAGTGAAAAACCCCTATTCAAGTCAATGGGGATTTTTGTGATTGGCTACTTCAGGCAGTGTCGAATTTACCCCTTCACCCTTCAATCAGTTTTCCTCATACTTGATCTGGCATCTTTAAATGTTGTAGACAACTGTATGATGTGACCTCTGCAACAATAGGACAAATTACACTTGGACAGTGACTGCAAAACAGTTGTGTAGGAAAAAAGCTTATGCTACTTGTTCAGCGTCTTTCCTCAAACTTGCCTTTCGAGCATCATTTTAACACAAGGATACTTTTAACTAATTAATTCAGACCTGTCAAGTGTATTGTCTTGAATGTAGACACCCTCTGCACGCAGGCTTCCATATTTCCAACAGCGGCTCACTCTTTGAAATCGAATGATATAGTTACCTTTTTACGGAAATCACAACAGCTTAGCCAGAAAACCTTAACATATAACTTTTAACAATGGTGGCTCAACATGTCTGAAAATAATATTAATGTTGTGGCAGTCAAAAACACCTTAATAGTTTTGACCACGGAAACGTTAGTACTGCAATATAATAGTTACAACAGTTGATTCAAGTTTATTTTAACTGTAGTATAGGTGATGGGTGGACAAAGGTCCACTCCACATTTTTTTCAAGCCTCCCACAGCAGTGCTCGAGAGTGTACAACACTTTTTGACTGCTTGGTTAAATATGAAACTGGCTATATAACTATCTAAATGTAGCTGCTAGGCAGAAAATGCAATGGTGTCATTTTGACTTCACAAGGAATAGTCTCATTTGTAACTTGCTAAGGACTAAATGAAGATGCATCATTCTCTGTCATTAAAACTTTCTTTTGGAACTGAATTAAGGACGTTCAATTCATAGTGGTACAATGTTCCTAGTTTGCATATTTATATTCATGCACAGCATCAGTACAAGTAAAGACCCCTACAGCAAGATCTTTTTATTTCTAAGCCAGGTTTTGATTATCATTGGCAGTATCCTAAAATTACACCTTAAATGTCTCAGAGATTTTGAAATTGAGTTTCAGGGGAAAAGAAGCACTGCCGTTGTAATAGAAGCTAAAGTGTAAATTCAAAAGAAATGAGCTATGAATTGAACCAGCAATGGAAATTGATTCTATCAGTCAGTTCCTGCTCCTTATTCGAAAGAGAGCAGAAGTACAACAAGCTAGGATCACTGATTAAATAGGATTCTAAAGTGCCAGAGGCTAGAAATGGGCTTGCTGCTCCCTTAGGTCAGAACTGCAACTGTCAGGCTTCACTGCCTGATACCCAGCTTAGGTGGCAGGAGGAGAGCACTGCTGTATGTCGAATGCTACAGGCACAATCTGGGGAATTGATAGGCATTACCTGACTAAACTTCAGTCTTGACAAACATTGCACTCTGCAGGGAAGCAATCCCACTCTCTTATCATGAATCAGTGGACCCAGGGTGTCTCAGTTGACCTCATGATTCATGCCAATGGGGCATATATGGTGATAATGCTGAGGGAGACACTGCCAGTTTGTCAAGTGAACTGGGACACTGGGGAAAAAAGGGTTTGTAACTACTTCAGTAATGGAAAAAAAAAAGAAATGTATACTTCATAGTACAGTAGTATCCATCGGGAATGGTTCAATGGAAGGTTATCATTTTATTTAGTATCTATTCCTAACTGCTGACAGCAGAATTAGTTACACTGAGTTTTCAATATTTTGGTCTCGGTTTGAGTCACTCATACATTTATTATTATTTGTGTAAATAAAGTAGCAAAATATGTCGCCAAGCCTCGCAAATTCTCAAAATTACAAAACCAAACCTAAAGTAAAAAGTAAAGCCCCTGTGAATATATATAATATTGAAGAGGGAAACCAAGTGTTGTTTTGGTTTTTCTGGAGTGTTTATGCAGCCAGGCAGGTCATATATATATATAACACGGATATAGCCGTGTTAGTCCAGTTGCGATAGAGCAGAATAAATGAGTTATTCAGTATTAGGTGATACCTTTTTTATTTGGACTAACAATTTATGTCATAGGACAAAGTTTCGAGAGTTCTCCTCTCTTCCTCCGTCTTCACCCTTGTGGTGATGTTACAGATTTTTGTTTGGTTTAGAACCCATTCATTCTTTTTCCTGTCTCATCGGGTAATACCCAGCATACATCTCTCCATGCTTCTTTGGGATGTCGGAAGCTTCTGAATTATCTTGGCATTTAGGGTCCAAGTTTAACATCCATACATGACCACAGGCAGTATACACTGGTCAAAAACTTTCCTCGAGGCACAGTGGAAAATTCCCTTGTAAGATTGTCTTGTTTCTTCCAAATGCGCTCCATCCCATTTTCATTCTCCTATTGATTAATTCAACAGGTTCCCATCCATTGTCATTCCAGGCCAAGGTAGGCACATGAGTTGATCATCACTTTGGTCTTGCTGAGATTTATATGGAGGCCCACTTCCTTACTTGCTTTGGCAAGTTCTCTAATTTGTTGCTGGAGGTCTTCTGGATATGTGGCAAAAATAACAATGTCGTCTGCAAATCGTACGTGACTCAAGTATTCCCCGTTGATTTTGATTCCTTTTTTTCCCCAATGCAATGTCTTGAATAATTCTTCGTCTGTTGATATAGCTTTGGTGACATGGTGTCTCCGGTCGCACTCCCTTGCTGATCCTTATCTTGCGTGTCATGTAATCTTATGGTTGATGCAGCATTCTTGTAAATGTTCTTCATAATATCAATTTACGTTTCTTCAACACTTTGTCTTCTTAATGCATTTAGAACCGCTGAGGTGCAGGCAGAATCAAATTATTTTTTAGAATGTATGAATCTTAAGCTGAGTGGTAGATCATATTCATTACTTTGGGATATCAGTACTTGAACGACTTGGATGTGGTCCATTATGTTGTATCCACTGCGAAATCCTGGTTGTTCTCTAGGCTGGGCAAAATCCAGGGTCTGCTGTAGTCTATTAGTGAGTATCTTCGTAAAAATCTTGCAAATGATTGGAAGTAGACTGATCTGGTGTGTAGCACTTGAGGTCTTTTTGTCTCCTTTTGTTGTGGGTGAGGATAACTATGGCATTGCTCCATTGTTCTCAAATTGTCCTGTTCTTTAACCTATATGTAAATAGGTTTGCAATCATTTTTCTCTACTTCTTCCCCAGTTTCTTTCAAGATTTCAGTTGTAATTCTATCATTAATCTATATATTACAACATATATACCGTATTTCCTGGATTCTGAGACGCATCCTTGATTTACAGTGGCGGCCGCCTTTAGCCTCGTGCGGCCATTTCAGCGCAACTTTTAAAACCGCGGGCAGGCGCAGTGTTTGATGCGGCATGTTCCGGTATTTAAAGCCGCGGCCGCGTGCATTGTATTAGGGCTGTCTCGGCATGAATGCGGCATAAACGCGGTGAAGAGCGTGGCATTGGAAAAAAATACCCAAACAAAATCGGAGATGTTGGAGAATAAAAGGGGCCGTGACAGTATTAAAAAATGTTGAGGAAAAAACGCTACATTAAATGTGCAGAAATATTTTTTTTACTAGCAGACTACAGCATACATTTATCCACACGACACTATACTACACTACAACTTTATGCCCAGCACTACATTCATTCATTGGATCATGTGATACTTACACTGTCTGTGCACCTCCTGCAGTTCCGGTCCCGCAGAGAGTCGCCGGTGTAGGGGGAGCAGGGGGTGGTCTAAGCAGGGTAAGATTGCTGGGAGCTGGAAACATCTCTGCTCCGGCTGCTCCCCTCTGCACCTCCTGCAGTTCACAGAGAGTTGCATGGGGGAGTAGAGGGGGGGGGGGGTGTATGCGTGATCGGAGCTGCTGCTGAGCGCTGTAAAGATCCCAGCTGCTCCAGATCATCGCTGCGGCTTTTATTTTTTTAATATCGATTTTAAAGCTGCAGTTCAGTCAATATCCTGCATGTGTGTTGTTTTTTTAATAAATCAGTTCTGTAGTAAGAAAAAATACTTTTAGCATTTTCTGTTTTTAAAAAAACAACTTTGAAAGACCAATTTTCTTGTATTCTATTTTAACAGCCATTTGCTAAGGCACTGCCCCTTCATGTCCTGTCACAAGCCCTGGCACACCCCTTTGTCAGCCCTGCCCTCCCTCTAGCACATGTCAGTGCAGGAGTGCTCATGAATATTCATCAGCTTCCACTGACTGACAAGCAGAATATAAACAGATCCCTTCACTAATTATGTCACCAAATTTCGACCTATCAATACATGGAGAACGAATTGACCTGCAGCTATACAGTTCTTTAGGTAATTAGAGATTGCCCACATAAAAATATTGAAGTAAAAAAATAAATAAAAAATAAAAAAATACTGAACTGCAGCTTTAAGACGCATTCCCATTTCAGACGTGAAAATTGGAATAATGGTGCGTCTTAGAATCGAGGAAATACGGTAGTTTACGAGCTCCGTGTATCAAGGCAATATAATTTCCTTCTTCTGAACATGTGGCATGTGATTGATATATACGGTATTCCATGAAGTGTCTGAAACTACTAGGCATTGGGTAGATCAAACTTGCATTTGGAAATCACAAACACAATGTATTTTTTTTCCCCACAGATCCTATGCATGGACCACGGAAGTTACAAGTGGTAGAAATAAAGTCAAGGCAGATCACCATCCGTTGGGAGCCGTTTGGATACAATGTTACTCGTTGCCATCGCTACAACCTCACCATTTACTACAGATACCAGGTTGGAGGCCAGGAGCAAGTCAGAGAGGAAGTGAGCTGGGATGCGGAAAGCTCACACCCCCAGCATACCATTACAAACCTGTCTCCTTTCACCAATGTCAGTGTGAAGCTTGTACTCATGAACCCCGAGGGGAGAAAAGAAAGTCCAGAACTTGTAGTACAGACTGATGAAGATGGTAAGTTTTCAAGTTTAAATCAGTCATGTGTGCAGCAATGTCAGCTACAGTATGTGGAGTTAAAGCAGCAGGCTGCACTGGTTGCCATTTTTATGTACTTGAACAGGCATATTATTGCCCTTTCTAGCACTGTTTCAGTTGTTAAATCTGCTGCTCTGTTCATGAGAAATAAGCATTTGAAAGATTAAGTGTCGGGGCTATTAAAATGGGGTCCTCCCCAGAGACCAGTGCCGTCTAAAGGTAACTATGGTAACCTCACTGTTAGAAGTCTTGGTTTTCTCAATCTCTTCTAACAAGCAAAATAAACAGCAGGACATGCTCAGGAGCAAGGTACTAACATTATACGACTTTAAGTCCTAGAGGCTTCTGGGGAGGCTGCTGCTTCAGCTGAACAACGTTTAAGAATGAATGTAACAAAACAGGCACGCAGAACAATCTATTTTGTACATAGCATGATCTTTTTAGTTTTATCACTTGGATCATTTGGAGAAATAGTGCAGCCACTATAAACCACCAATATCCCCCCCAATACCAGAGAAGAAAGTGACCACCAGATGACTCAGTTCTGCCTTTGAAGTAACACTGTTCAGCGCTCTTGGGGATAATCCCTTGTGAACCTGTCCACACATACCCGCCACTCATTATTCAAGTGGTGAGGAATGGGTGGAATTACCTACTTTTCCCAATAATGTGTGACATGATTCACCTAGTTTAGAGTATATTATGTGTTGTCTAAACGTCACTGCTTGTAACTTATTTTGCTAATAAAGGCTTTGCATTAAAACGTACGTTTTAATCACGTTACCATTTCACCACATTATTATTCGAGTGCCTTAAAGGAGCTCTGTTCTTGCCTATGCCTTGCCTATGTGTGTTTATCACGCCCCTTCTAGCACCCTATCCAATCAGATAAAAGAGCCCACTCCCCTGCCCACCCCCGCCTATCCCTGTTTTTAATTTTATACAGCATTTGATATTATTAGTTATAATGTAACAACAAAGGATATGTATTACAATTTCTTCAGCATTTCCATCTGAATGAATATTTCAGATTTTAGCATAGGAAATCTACACATATGACTTCTTACATAGAAATTACCCAAATTACAAGAACAATGAGCAAAACAGAGCACAAAGGCAATATGACAACATTCTAAAGAGTAACCCAAGGAATTCACCGGTATGAATCAAAGAGCAGCAAACTCCGCATACAAACAAGGCTAAAAGGAACGGATGCAGGAAAGTTAGGCCCACCCACATGCATAACAAACCGGGCCCCTCCCCTGTGTCAGGGGCATTTATCAGAGAAATAAATCAAGCTGGTAAGGGATAGGAATACAATCAATCACATCCCCTATTATAACTAAGCAGTGGAAGAAAGCATTGCAAATTCCCATACAGATATTAACATGGACATCAGAACTATGAATATAATATAGCAACATTGCACAAAAGGAATGTGAGGTGGTTGACCACTGAATACAGTGTTGGTTTCCGCGAGTTCCTTTTGACTTTGTATTGCTAAGGTAGTATAAACGAATGTAAGAGAAATGCACTAAGCAGGAAAACATGTTTGCAGAATAAGCGTACGATGAAGTATCAACAGTTTCAGAAACCTGTTTATTCATACTATATATCATTTTATATTGATTACGACTGAGAAATGGGAGCTCAGTCGTTCATCAGTACATACCACTTAGCGATATTGGATTCATTTGACTTCATAGGGTGGTAATAGGGTATAATAACTGCACATGTAAAAGTCTTATAAAAGATAACCATCTACACTTCTTTTCAAACTAAGTGAATAAAACCAACTGCAAATGTACAGAACTGACTCTAATATCAAGTTCAGTGGAAAGCAAAAGAAAAAAGGATTCATAAAAGGAGAAGTACCTTTGCTGAAATATATTTGACAGATGTTCACCAAATCGTTCAGTGCTCAAATTTCCTATGATGGTCCTTGAGACCAGTACTTATGCATATATTTTATATGTAGTGATGTTCAGCGAAGCACTCGAGTGTCCAATATGTTCCAAATCAAATTATATATAAAAGTGTTTTGTCATCAAACCACCTGCTTTTTCTGAGGATCTTGTCACAGGTACATCTCAAATAAGACATACATGTACTGCAAATAAATTGAATTCTTACAAAAGACAAATAAAATCACAAATAATGTCACAACTGAAAAACCCTGTATAGGCTTGGATTTCCCTGTAACAAAACCAGTGATATCTCCAGTACCATGGCCTCTTTCTTACTATATTATGGGGAAAAAATGTACAAAATAACCCCCACCCCCCTGTTTCTAAGAAATGTTCATGCTTTACTATATTAATAATTGTGTTTTCTATAATAAGTTCATAGATCAAAGTCAACCCTGAAGTTGTGTGGCTGAGATCTTTTTCCGAGGACAGATTTGTGCGTTAGTAGTAAGACTCAAATTAGCGACAGCCATGATCTGTGCTACATTTGCCACACATCGTTCTACTGCTTGTGCCATAATTTTGTACCATACAGTAGATGTGTCACCTTGCGGCCATTGTAATAAATGTTCAGGGATAAGTGCACTGCTATATAATGAAGCAGGAAGTCTTTGCAGATGGAGCAAGCTATGAAAAGCTTTGTGGGTGTTAATGTGGACAAGCTTTGGGATATGTTCTGTACTGTACTCTATATAGGACACGGTTCTTGTCATACTACCCTCTGACAGCTCAGAAAACGTCTGTGTGATTGGAGTCTCTAAATCGGTCCACAGTGAATTCTTTTGTTTAGCTAGAGTATCTTTTTAATTATATGTTTTAAATTGTTAAGCAGATATTGCATTTCTAATGTTAACTGACAAGTTTCTATGAGAGGAGACTCAAATTATTTCTGTAAAACATACAGTATCAGGCAACAATTAGTAAGCGGTACCTGAAGACACCTCAGCCTATTCATGTACATTTAGTTCACTTTAATGGCCTGTAACATGTCTTCTGGTGCTGGTAGGTGTTCACTTTGTCTCATTCACAGCTGAAAAGTTCTGCACAAAAAATTCAATCTGCAATCAAATCTCCACCTCCCCCCCACCCCCCCACCCCCCCACTCCCCCACCCACTTCCCCACTCCCCCACACACTTCCCCACTCCCCCACACACTTCCAAATTATTTTCTCCCCTTACCTAAACTGGGGGTCTTGATCTTTCCATTGAGGACACTCCAATTACTGTGACATTTGTAGTTTGGAGGTTCAATTGTGTTGCTCCTATTTCCAGGGGCCTTTGGTTGCCATAAAATGAACCCCCTGATTTTCCCGACAAAAAAAATACTTGTCCAGGATGTCAATTCGGTGGCCTTGTTGACTTTTGCAAAAACAAAACAAAAACAGCCTAGAAATGGAAAGCCGGCCCATCATCTCCTGATCACGTTGCGGCTATGTATGGGTGACCCCCGGCAACTGAGTTAACATATATGACATTATTTCTATATTCTTTCTCAGGACACCTCATAAATGCACAATATTCTTGCCTGGTGAATATATCATGCAGTGTTTTATTTAACGCATAGCTGTACTACAACTTGTTTCAAGATACAAACTGTTGAATTTACTGTTACTTATTTGATCTTTTCCTCTAGTCAAGAAAAATAGACAATAGTGGATGAATTAGAATAGAATATTGAGAGTCTGGAATAGAATACTGGCCTCTATTTGGGATCAAGGCTTTTCCTCTGTATGCTCGGGGATAGTGGGTCAATTCTCATTTGGATATTGTTTTAAAGTGAGTGCGTACATTAGTGACGCTGTGTGTGTATGTGTGTGTATATATATATATACACATACATATACACACCGATGTAGCGAGATTCACTGTCTCCTGCGCCACAGTTGAAGAAGCAAAAGCTTGCGGCGCCGGTGACCGTGTCTGCCTCGATCTTGCTGCGGGGGTCCATGCTTCAGCATGGGACCCCCACCGTGTTAATACTTCGGTGCCAACACCACTGCAGTCCCGTTAGCTTAGCTACATCTGTACATACATGGCTACATATATACATACATTTTTTTGTATATTGTCACGCGATACAAATGCAAACCATCATTTGTTCTTGGGTTTGAAAAAAAATGTGCTATATGTTGATGTTCCTTTTGATTACATTGGTACTTCTTGCTGTTGATTATATGTGTCCATGCTGTTTTTTGCCTGCTAGTTCCGAGCGCTGTGCCTCTTGAATCAATCCAAAGCAGTACATACGAAGAGAAGCTCTCTCTACAGTGGAGGGAACCTGCTCGAACATATGGCATCATTACTTTATATGAGGTAAACTACTCCAGCATTTTTCTTTCACTTTAGCTTTGCAATGTATCAGTATGAAATTATGTTGCTTGTTAATGTGCTGTGGGGGTTATTCATTAAATTACCGATTTGAGGCACTATCGCACAGAAACGCCTGTTGACTTCTAGATGTAGCTCTGAAAGCGTCAGTTCCCCGTTTTTTTTTTGGGGGGGGGGGTTTAACATAGGTTTGAAGCAGGTGGTCTGCCAAGCTGAACCCCATTCATTTCAGCTCCGGGGAACCCCCTGGTTCCCGAGATACTTACCTCCGTATGGGGTGCCGGTAGCCACTCCGACTCGCTAACTGGGTTCATGTAATGGCGGATTACGTGTGTTTTACCGGCCAATAGGAAGCCGTGATGTCAACAGATTCGGCTTTCTATTGGGCCACGTGACGCGTGGTGCTTCAGACTTTGCAAAGATACCTGGCACTCCATACGGTGGTAAGTATCTCTGGGAGCAGGGGGTCCCCGGTGCTGAAACGAATGGGGTTCAGCCCCGGAGAACCACTGCTTCAATCCCAGGGGGGGGGGGGGGGTGGGGGGGGAGGCCGCTTGGATTGCTCCTTTGAAAGTGCCTGTGTGCTTGCCCAGTCTTGACTGTAAAAAGGCTAATTTCTTAAATGCCTATCTATGTATATAAAAGTTGTATACCTTTAGAGACAAGCTAAGGAAAGAAAAAACCCAATAATACTTTAAAGCCAAAGGAAACTAGGAAAAATGATAAGCAAATGTAATGTAAATGGTAATACCTTTAGTGGAATATAGAATACTTTTTTGTGGGCACATGAATAAAACACCGAATTTTAGGGAAATAACACATTATTACAAATTACCAATGCAATGTATGGGTGTTCTTTTGCCTTTCATTTATACAGCAATCCTTAGCAGCGCCAATCAAATAGATGAATGATAAGGATGCCGGTTTGAGTGGATTGTTCAGGGACAAAAAAAAAGGCGAAATATCATAATGGGTACACTCGTCACGATTCTGTGGTGTTCCTTTTACTAAAGCCTATTGTAATAGAAACAAGCAGGTGCAATTTAAAATGTAAGCTGGCATTTATTTCTGCAAAATTACATGTTGCTAGGTTTCTAAAATGTCTGTTCTCCTTCACCTGAATACCTATGAAACACGCTGACAAAGAGCTGCACAGATTAAGCTGTCAAGCAGTAATGACAACTAAGCCCCCTCACCTGACCCAACCAGCACTGCATTTGTTTTCCTACCTTCTGCTGGTAGGCTGGCATTGTAATGCAGAGATATTCCAAAGACCAAAAACTATACAAATCATTCATTTTGAATCTGTTTCTGCTGCCACAGCTGTGGGGGGGGGGGGGGAGGTGGAAGAAAGCTGCGAGTGACGAGTGGCTAAGGTCGTTGGACCCAAATTAGTGCAATTTAGGGAATTTCATGATTCTAAACCAAAAAAACTCATCATCGAACTATTCTGACTTTACAGCATTGAAATATGTTAGGGGACTGAGGGTTTTTCGGATCAAGTTTTAAAACATTGTGGGGGAAAATAAATGAATTTTCCTTTTTTTTCCTCATCAATCAAGTGTCTTGCAGTTGGCGCAAATCACAAGTCAGAGAAGGTTTTGCCAAGTCGGACTTGCCAGAGTTCTTTTGACATTAGGAAAAGGGAACAAAAGGTTATCTACATTTTTGTCTCCATCTTCCCTCAGTATAACACTTTGAAGGTGCACAATAATAACACTTAAAGCTGCAGTCCATTTAAAAAAATAAATAAAAAAAAATCCCCATTCAATATGTGCATCAATACAATCTGCACACTGACAAGTGATTAGCTAAGCTGCAGATCGACCAGTTCTCCTGTAATCGACTGTAATAGATCACTTGCTCCGGGTTATTTCATTCAGTTCTTGCACAGCATTTTGGGAAATATAGTTCTTGGAATATTATGTGACTGGGCAGTTACTAGATACAATTGGTGCACAGCTGGAGAGAAGGCGGGGCTCAAGAGCCAAAGCCTATCAGAAGGGGAAGGAGCTGTCACTTTGGAAATGCTTCCTACATTAGAAACATTAAAAATGTCTTTAAAACATTCATTTTTTTAATTTTTTTAAATGCTACATATATTTTCTCATAGTACAGAACACACATGTATGATATTGCTTGAACTTCTGCTTTAATTATGTGATGGTAACTCCTGAAATGCCAGTTATAACTGATAATATATTTGGATTACTGCAAGAAATCTTGGGATACTGTCTTTAAAGCACTAAGCGCAGTATACTCAGGACATGGTTGCACTATGCGTAGGGAATAACTGCATCTTTATTTTGTTTGTTTCCATTCTGGAGATTCACTAATGATGGTTAGCTATAGATAGAATATGTATATATAGTGCTTAAAACGAATAATTGCCAATAAACTACTATACCTCAAGAATAAATCTGCTAGGTTATGTCCATTGTTAATAAAAGTGGCTATTGTATTATGAAATCTAAAAAATAAAAGTAAGTTTCACAGGAAACCTTAAGAAACTCTTGTAGAGAGAGAATTACACAGCGGTAATTCACATTTTTACTTCTGGAGTATGAGGCTTGTTTGTATGGATATACAGCTGTGATTAAGTTCATGTTAAAACATGTTCCTGAATCACATCCACAGCCCAAATGTCTTTTTCCTCTGACTAAGATTGAACTTCTCTTTAGTCTCCTGTTTGATTCAACAAGGCCCCATCTACAGCAAAAACTACCACCCCATTTTGTGAATACCTGCTCCTTATTCTAATTGTCAAAGTTGTTTGTTTTTGTTATTGTACATTTCTTGAGACTGTGGCCAGGATTAAGAGTTCATATCGTTCTCGGTAAAAAAGAAATAACAATAATGGGTGTTTTTACCGCAATGTTATAATCTTAACTTACTAACACTGCAGTAAAATAAATATAAATGAAAACCGTGATGGCTTCTTGGTAATTAACTCAACCGATAAACAGAAGTTAATTACTGCTAGGGAGGAAATGGTGGAGGCGAATATATTCTACTTCTACCATAGGGTTATGAAATAAGAATTATTACAAACTCTATGGCGGAAAATACATGAACCCTTTTGATACCTGAATATAACACAGGCACCAGATTAAAATCTTACAAATGAATAAACTAATCAAACAAATACAGATATCATTAAGAACTCCTTAGAAGTCCAACAGGCCAGCTAGTCATGGCCAACCCATGACTAGCTGGCCACTAACAGATTAATATTTTGTAAAATGTGTAGGTAATCCATTTGTATCACCTATTCCAGGTTGGTTTGGGTTTTCTTGCCCATAAGGTCCCTAATGCACTCCTGATCAGATAGGTATGGAAGAAGTATGGGGTACATAGCCATGAAAGGCCCATCCGATACGGGACATTGCTAACTCTAGGCAAGAGAGTGCCAATTTATCCCTTACTACAGGTAACAAATCCCCAGAATAGGAGTGAGAGCTACCAGGGGATGAAGTTTAGGGTATTATGTTTTGCCACAAGTTTTCTGTCAAGTGTATGTCAATACCTGACGGCTGCCAAATAAAGCACCTTTTATGTTTTACAAAAGTTCCTGGCGCCCTCCCTTTTCTACCTGCTTATTCACACCCAGCCTACACCTACCTAACACCCTGAAAAGGTATGAGGGACTGAGCAATGCAATGTATATGGTCAATCCGATGTGAGCTCCTTTGGAGCAGGTACGGAGGGTTACATACTCAAAATGCTTTGTCTTATATATTTAGAAAAGAAGAAATTTGCCTGAAGTTGGTGTAATCAAAGCACATGTTGTCTAATGTTAATGTATATCGCTCATTTTTATCACCTACTCCAAGATGGTGTTATTATTAGCTTGTTAACCTGAGATAGAGAGTCTGAGAAATGGAGGGAGAGTACAAGAGAGGACAATTGCCCGAGGCACTGTAGGTGGGAAAGAAAGAAAGATTGGAGTCATTGGGAAGAAACATCAAGGGGAAGCTATCATAATAAATCAGCTGTTTCTGTAGTCCTGTAGCTCCGGCATTTTCAATATTATTTATCACAGATCACTTCAGTGTCAATAATTATATGGAGGAACACCCAAATCATTTTTAGGCCTGGGTTAATGCATGATAGATACAGTATACCTGACATGAAGTTATAAGTCTATCTGGCTGTGATTGGAAAGTCTCAATAAAACTTTGATGACAAGAATACATATGTAATGGAACATGCTAATATTTTTTAGAAATGTTTTGCATATTTTAATGATAGTGAACATTGGGACTTAAAATTAGCATAAACGTAAAGCAGTATCTCCCTTCCCCATCTTTTGCCTACGTCAGCAGTCTGCCCTCTTTTTATTATTTAAGAGGAAGTTTTTCCCAATACTGTTTGTCTCATAGAACAAAAGCTGCCTAGTAATCACTTCACGGTCATGAGTAACTGTTATCGTATAAGTAAGTTTCCTAGCAGTTTCCTAAAAATACTGGTACTTTGGAGATACTGTAGTGCCGACGATTATTCTAAAACAAATCTGGGGCAATCGCCAAAAAGACCCAGGTACATGCTGGGTACATCCTGGGTACATGCTGCAACATTTCACACATTTCTGCAGACAGACTAATGGCCCATCGGATTAACAACGGGGGTCCCTGGCAGTCCCATTCAAACTGGCAGTCCCATTCAAACTGAATGGGACTGTCAGGAACCCCTGCTGTGTTAATCCGATGGGCCATTAGTCTCTTCAGAAATGTGTGAAATGTTGCAGCATGTACCCAGCATGTACCTGGGTCTTGTTGGTGATAGACCCAGATTTTCCAAGGCAAGTTTAAGGCAAGTGTTAGAAAATTCGTCGGCACACCTGTAAATATCTCTTTAACCAGTATTAAAATGGTGATGACCCTGTACTGGTTTTACACAAAGTTTAAATTATATATCATCTTCAGCCCTTGTTAACTCTATGCCCAGGACATACCTGAAAACGAGAGTTAACTCTCAATGTATTACTTCCTGGTAAAATATTTTATAAATAAATGTTGATCCACTGCTGGATGAAGGCCTCCCCAAGAATCTTCCAGGTATTGCGGTTGTACTAGCCTCTCTAGTTGGTTTGTTCCAACAAATTTTCGGATTCCATCCTCGCCGTCTCGGTCTTTTGATATCCCTTGGAACCCAGTCGAGTACCATCCATGTCCAACTATGGTCATTTCTTGCGATATCTGGCCCATTGTCATTTTAATTTCTTCACCCTGGTTTTAATGTCAAAGAAAAAAACTAGCGCTAAATACTAAATAAAGAGGCAATAAAGAATAATAATGAAAAAATTCATATAACAATAATCAAAAGTATAAACCAATATATAGTTACAAGTCCAGTCCAGGAGACAAAAGGAATATAGATAGTCCAACTGCACAAAACTGCTGTAAAGCCAAAAAAGCAGTAAATGGGGGCTGCTGTACCCAGGAAGAATCACTTCCCAAGAAGAATCTGTGCAAGAAAAGAAACATGGCACAACCATTACCAAAAGAATAGGATTTATTATAAAAATGAGGGAAGACTATGCCCACTTACAAGATAGTTAAAAATTGAATACATGTAACGGTTTCTTTGCAACTTTGTAACGGTCGCACTAGTGTTAGTCACCGTCAGCTCAGGGAAACTCCAGATCGTGAACCGGATAACTCAAGACACCTCCTGCTTCTGAGCCTTCTGCTGTAGGCTGTGAGAGTCCTCCGACCCCGACGCCAGCAACTGCATTGCCCGATGTTACACTGCAATAGAGGTGCAGATGGATCCGATACACCAGCTCACAATACATGTGGTTAGCAGGGGTTCCCTTCGGCATACAACTTGCGTCTCAAAGTAGTGCAATGATGTCACTCCCGCACATACATATATATACAGCTAAACCCTGTTATAACGCGATCCGTTACAACGCGAATCCGCTTATAACGCGGTGCAAGCGTGGCTCACAATTTTCGTATGTATGAATATTTACAACACGATTATTGGTATCTTAAATACTTTTATTGTACAATTCATACAATTGTACATTATTTGTAACGCGATCCGCTTATAATGTGATGTGATTCTTTGGACCCTAAGCACAGCGTTATAAGGGGGTTGAGCTGTGTGTATGTGTGTGTGTGTGTGTGTGTGTGTATATATACACACACACACACACACACACACACACACACACACACACACACACACACACACACACACACACACACACACAGAGAGAGAGAGAGAGACGAAGGATCAGTGTAGATTGTACTGCTATAGTAGAGTTTAGCTTCAACATCTTTTCCAAACAATGTATAGCAGAACACACGGTCTTTTTGTACAATTTAAAAAAAAAATTTGATTCACCACTCCAAGCAAGGTAACAATTACACTTTGCATTGTCTTATGAGAGAAAAAAAAAACAATATGTAATTTTGCCTTGATTGCTTCCATGGAAATTATATGTCTTGTGGTGAACACTGATTGCAACAACTGCTGAAAAACAGGTTACAAATCCCATCAGCATTGACAGGGTTAATGGGCTCCATGAGCATACCTCGTTTCATATGTGCGGAAAGCCATTTGTAGACCTCACATCAGCATGTCAGGTTTATTTTGAGTTTAAATGTTTTTTCTGCGTCCTTTGTGGAAAATGTACCTTGAAAAGTTGCCTCTGCCATCATGAAAAGATAATCTTTTAAGGCAATCTAATTATTGAAGGACAGAGCAGAAATTAGACTATCACCTTGGCAGCATGAAAGCAAACAACTCGAAGGTATTAGGTTAAGCCTGGACCCATCTTTTACATGTGTAATCCACCCGGCTCTAAGTCTCTGTATCTGTAAGAGTAATAGCTCATAACATTTTTGGCTGCGTTCCTGTGCCCCTACATTGGATTCAGGATTTGAAGAGTCTAGGGGAATATGATATGTTATCATAAAATGTCTGACAGTGCATACATCAGAAGGGTTTAACGGATAAAGATGCAATCTCAGTATGCCAACTCAAGACTTTCTATCATTCCTTTCTCATCCTCTTGCAGATCTCCTACAAGGCAGTCAGCTCCTTCGACCCAGAAATAGATTTATCCAATCAAAGTGGACGGGTTTTAATAGTAGGAAATGAAACTCACTACCTGTTCTTTGGATTGTATCCTGGGACAACGTATTCCTTCACCATCCGAGCAAGCACAGCAAAGGGCTTTGGGCCCCCTATTACAAATCAGTTCACCACGAAAATCTCAGGTATTATATTGAATGGGGACTATATCTTATTTCTAATCTTGCCATCTTCAGTGTAAGAATGTTACATGATCACTGCAGAAAAGCCTGCATTTCTTACAGATATTGAGACGTTGGATACGACGGTGAGTCACAACAGAAGCTTCATTAGCATCTGATATGACCGACCTATGAGCGAAACACGACAGCGTGCTGTTATTAGCTTTCATCCCATATACTGTAGGGGGGGGGCAGTGGAAAATAAAACATTGCATAAAATGATTTCCGCCAACTCCGTACATGTCAATAGACATATTAGAAATCTCCTTCAAAGAAGCATCAACTACAGTAGTCCAAAATTGCAGTAATCTGGATTGAGGGATAAAAATAAAATTAAAAAAAACTTTAAAAATGTAGAATGGTGAACATGTTATATTATAGTTATTTTTTTCTTAATTTTTGCAAAATAGCATAAAAGGAGATATTTTTAAATAGAAACTATAATTACTCACTAATTTACAGTGACATTTATAGGGGCAGTTCAATGTATCGGTTCATAAAATATGTATCCTTAGAAACGCCTGTAAACTGCTTGAATCCAGTGTTCATATTCATTTTTCACGAGATACAAATAAAGTAGTATTTCTTATTTATATCTTGTGAAAATGAATAGGAACACTGGATTCAAGCAGATCAGTTACTTATGTGTCTCTGTTAGACTAATAATGGCGTAATAATTACAACGTTGCAAACAAAGAACATAGCTTGGAGGACGGACAAATAGTATTATCACCAAAAATACATTGGATACAATTGTAAAAATCCTCCAAAGCATTTGTTGACCAAGATTAATGTCAACAGTTTAAAAATGATCTTTAAGTACTTATAGCCCTACCTATTTAATTTTTTTTTATTATTAAAGGTGTCTATTAGCGACATTTCATCAATGAATCACATACTAATTAGTATTTAGTTCACTTTTGTCCTACTGTAGGCAGGACTGCCCCTTTAAGTGTCAGTGTGCAATACACATATACATTCAATTGATCTTGGCTACAGTTTAAACTCATTGCGTTCGTTCTTGTTTGTATTCCCAGCACCCTCTATGCCAACGTATGAACTAGAAACACCTTTGAATCAGACTGACAGCGCTGTGACAGTCATGCTGAAGCCAGCTCAGAGAAGAGGCGCTCCTATCAGGTACAGAGGGGAGAGACAAAAACAAACAAACGGAAAGAAAAAAAAAAGGATTTTTTTTTAAAATATGAAGTGGATTATTTTTCTTTAATTTGTTTCTGGGGATTACTTTCTACACCTTAATCAGTGTGTAAATCCATGTCTGCCTTAGCTATAATTAAATTAAACAACTGAAGAAAGAGAAACACTTTGATGAGCGTTTCGAGTATTGTTTAAAGCATTTGATCCAGATTCAAATGGCTTGTTCTTTGATGATAGAGAACAAAGCCACAGCTCTGTTGTGTGGGTGGTTTCCACACTTCTGTAGTGTAATTGCTGGCTGCTATCTTAACAATTCATGGGTATAGCACATATTTACCCTGAATTGTTTTATACAAACCATTTTATATTTACTCACTGTATATAAAGGGCTGACCACAGCTAATTTGCCAGTTATGTTTTGGTGTAACAATAAAACAGTAAGTGGTCTTTTTTTAATGAAAAGCCCCTGCTGGTGGACAATTTCATATGTAGCAACCTCGGTTTTGAAAATAAACGGATTTTGTAGTACTAAGGGCAAATAATACCACACAGAGCAGAGGGGAGCCTGTCTTCCATTTAAATAAAAAGCAGGATGAACTGGCACCCTTTGGGACATACTGGGGTCTATTTATCAAATCTCTTAGCTGAATCTCTGGTGCAAGAAATAGCAATGGCATTTGCTCCATATATTTGCACCAGTTTCCAGATAAGAAACGTTAACAAATAACTCCCACTGAATGTAAGGCAATATAAGGACATCCTTGAATAGATTGCTAACAGATGCTATGGAGTGGACATCAGGATAACGGTAAGTTTGTGTGAAATCTGCTTGCAGTGTCGTAGAAATAAACAATGTAATGGAATCAAGCAGTGAAAGCATGAAGTGATAGAAAAATAAAGGACCCCAACCACTTATTGGGGGTCGCCTAAAGATAAACGAATGGATTATGATAAATGTGCAAATGGTACTGTTGTTTCTGCATAATCTGTGGCAGCACAGACCAGCTATGTGCCGTGGGCTTATTGTATTTCAGCTGGGACAATACAGGCTCACATATACAGATGCGTGTCCTCGGTCGGACACGGTCCTGCAACCGATTGCGGCCCACCCAGATTAACGCTGCGGGGAATCTGATCCGGAAGCATGTATCTGTAGGAACTTAATCAAAATGTGCAACTTTTATAAAAGGAAAGGAAAATAGTGGAGACGCAGCAAAGTTTTTTTTTTAGTTTAAGCGCTCACGGGAGCGCAGGGCCGGTCACATGAGCGGTTCGCCCAATGAGGGCGAACCAGCTCCGTGACGTCCCTCAGCCTAAGAATAAGAGGAGGGGATGTAGTATGGCTAAATTGTGGATATAACCAAAAACTCTGCAAATCTAGTAACATAGTAGTATTTGAGTAACTTGAATAGTGTAATCTTGGTGAGTGGCATGAAATCTGTATGGGATATCATTCAAAAGGAAGTCACATGTTGGGAAATCAGAGCATACCGAGTTTCCAAGATGTTAAGTAAGTACAGTATAGAGGTATATATGAGCCAAAGAAGGGTGGGTAGAGTTGTTGGTCCCTTTTTCCATGCAGTAACAAAGGAGGGAGAGGGAGTAGGTGGCATGATACCTTTTATTGGACCAACAAGTAGCTGATATGGTCCAAGCTTTCGAACCTCTCAGGGTCAGGAACCTGATGAAGGACCCTGAGTGGTTAGAAATCTTGTAACATATCAACTACTTGTTGTCCAACAAAATGTATTATACCACCTACGCCCTCTCCTTCCTTTGCTACTACATGTTATATATGAGGAAGCAGTGGCAAGTGAGAGAAGGAACAAGGGTGGAGTGTTCAACCGGCATACCACACCAACAAAAAACCTTCTGCAATCTGGTACCTTAACCTTTTCCTATGTGAAGACATGTAAAAACTGGATCTTATCAATGTTTCTAACATCATCATCATACAACAAATAAAAATATCACTACATTCACATGTCTCAGACAGGTCTGCACACCTGCTTTTGCCCATCATCTCATAGCATACAAGTGTGAGTGCTCATTTGCATGTAATTTCCCAGAATCCCTGGTAGCAGTGAAAGCATTATATGCTAAGAGATAATGATGCGAAGCAGGGCTGCAGATCTGTGTGAGACGTGAATGTGCTCACAAGTGGTATTTGTAGTTGCTGTATGCTGTACTGTGTAGGGTTGTTGTCACTTTTTTACCCACCATAACTTATACACGTGTGATTGTAGCAAATCATTCAAATATATAATCAGGTGTGGTACCCATGGTGAATGTTTGTGTTATGCTGTAAACACAGTTGATAGTTTGTATATATTTGGCTGCAGTTTGCCGTCGCTGTGACGCTACATCGGCGACTTTGTGATCCTGTTGTCATTTGTTGCTTTGACAACTGTGTAAGCACACTCAGGATATAACAATGGAAGAGTTGGTTGTGTATCATAACCTTGTGGGCGACTGTCAAAGTACCTGCTTGAAAAAGGACAGCAAATCTGACCGGAAGAGTTTTTAGAAGGTGGATGAGAGAGAGGACAGCAGTCAAAATTGTTAGGAAGCTGATGAGATGAAAGATAATCAATTTATCATACAGTATTTAAAAGAAAGTGCTAGGGGACGTAAGAATTGTCCTATGTGACAGTTTAAAAAATAAAGGAACGCATCTGAAATGGGAAGCATCTGTTTAGACAGGACAACATATATAACTAAAAACAAAACATAGGTCACACACATGTGGTGTAACCAGACACCTTAACAAACGAGGGCACTCAGGGAATATCTCAAATATAAATCAATCATTTATAGAGAAACGATCCATAGCCTATCGTGATAAAAACATTAAAAAAAACTCAAAATCAACATCTAGCAGCAGCAATGAGAACCATCATCCTACACCTATTTATTTTTATTTATTTATAAAATGTTTTACCAGGAAGTAATACATTGAGAGTTACCTCTCGTTCTCAAGTATGTCCTGGGCAACCCATGATAAGGAGCCAAGCTGCACAACTATTAATGTATCCATGTAGCAGCATGACTATATAAATACATTCACATAAGAGTCTAATACAGGGGTGCACAAACTGGAGGGCGCGAGAACATTTTTTTGGGGGGCGCAGCGGTTGCAGAGGTCTTCCGCAAAGCATTTAAAGGAAATGCTGGGGAGCGCGCAAGGCCTCTGTAACTCACGTACCTTCTCTCCGACGGCTTCTGGTGACTGGCAACGTGCCGTCAAATTATGCCGCGGGATCATGTGATGTCACATGACCCCGTGGCGTCATTTGATGCCAGATGCCAGGTTGGGGGGGGGGGGAGCATGAGCAATGGGGATGAGTAGGCAGGGGGGCGCAGGGCCAAAAGTTTGCGCACCCCTGGTGTAATATAACATCTTACATCTGTGTTCAGATGAGGCCGTGAAACAACTCCCATCGGTGATGATCCCGGGTACACATATAGTACAATATAATCAAGTATTCCACACTCTAGTTAATGTACTGTAGATAATGCTGCGGACATAAAGTCCACATATAATAAAGTGACCAGTGAGACAGTGTGAAACTCACAACAGGATATTGTGCTGATATGGCATATATCACCATTTAAGTAAGCCCCAGAATTGCACAATAAAGTGCAAATGTGAAAGACAAAACACGAGTGTCGTTTGGGAATGAGGAAATATCCTGACGAAGCAACGCTTAGTAAAACGTGCATAGGGCATCAACACGCAGCCACACATCAGTGCTTGTTTCCCAAAGTGTTGCTTCGTCAGGGGCATTCCTCACTTCCAAACGAGTCAGCGTCCCTGCACGTCTGCCCGCCAGAACTTTACATAAAGTAGATATAGTATTACCTACGGAGAAAGGACAGGCTGCAATTCAGATAAGGAGTGTCTTGCCACAACACTCGTGTTTTGTCTTTCACATTTGCACTCTACTATGCAATTATTGTGCTTATTTAAATGGTGATATATGCCATACTGAAGATAGGATGATTTTAAGCCTAGATATTAATTATGCTATATATACATATATAGTCAGCATGTAACTGGTTAAAATAAGTAATTTAGTATTAAGTTATAAATTATATTAGAAAATGATTATCTGACTCTTCAAAGATAAGCTGAAGATAGCCAGGTGTATGTTTAATGTCTGCTAAGTTGCAACCGTTTGGATTCAAAGGTTGGTTAAATAGTAGTAAGATCATACAATAGAGATGGGTCTTAAAAGATAAGGAACATAGGATTAACTGGCGTTACTTAGTGACAGAACAAAGAAGGGTCTTCTAAATAATCAGTAAATATTGCTAAATGAAGGAACATTGGTTTAAACATTGATGATTGACTAAGAGCATTTTAGGCTGACACTGAGAAAAGCAGGTGATTGCTATGTTAAGGAAATGTATAAAGATTGCGTTTGGATTTATAGAATTCAGAGTCATTTAACACCCAAGCTAAGAACAACCAAGCTAATGATACTCCACTCTATAACTACATTCTATATGCCTGAATGATGTCACGGACTGAAATTATGCTGTAACAGATGTTTTCTGTTGTCAGAATAAATTGAGAAAAGAACCGGACTGTCAACTGTTTGATATATATTGAATTGTACATTTATTTGCACCCATCTAATGAGCACATCTTCACATACCAGAGCTATATCATGTTGTGTGAGTTTCACACTGTCTCACTAGTCACTTTATGATAGGTGGACTTTATGTCTGCAGCATTATCTACAGTTCATTAACTGGAGTGTGGAACACTTTATTATATTATACTATATGTGTATGTATGTATGTATGTATGTCTTTATTTGTATAGCGCCATAAAATGTACATAGCGCTTCACAGTAGTAATACATGTCATATAAATAACAAATATAAATAACAGATCATGGGAATAAGTGCTTCAGACATACTGTAAAAGTAACATTAAGGAAGGAGTCCCTGCTCCGAGGAGCTTACAATCTAATTGGTAGGTAGGGAGAACGTACAGAGACAGTAGGAGGGAATACTAGTAAGTGCGTCTGCAGGGGGCCAAGCTTTGTGTCATGTGTCCATGATTATCCAGTGCTACTCATATGCTTCTTTAAGCAGATGTGTCTTAAGGTGGGTCTTAAAGGTGGATAGCGAGTGGGCTAGTTGGGTATTGAGGGGAAGGGCATTCCAGAGGTGTGGGGCAGAAAGTGAGAAAGGTTTAAGGCGGGAGAGAGCTTTAGATACAAAGGGGGTAGAAAGAAGACATCCTTGAGAAGAACGCAAGAGTCGTGATGGTGCATAGCGAGAAATTAGGGCTGAGATGTAATGAGGGGCAGAAGAATGTAAAGCTTTAAAAGTGAGCAGTAGAATTGAGTGTGAGATACGCGATTTAATCGGAAGCCAGGAGAGGGATTTCAGCAGGGGAGACGCTGAGACAGATTTAGGAAAGAGTAGAGTGATTCTGGCAGCAGTGTTTAGGATAGATTGTAGGGGAGACAGGTGAGAGGTAGGAAGGCCGGACAGCAGGAGGTTGCAGTAATCGAGACGTGAGAGAATGAGGGATCTTTACCGATGGGAGTGATTCTTATTTGAATTCAATAACACGGTTATGCTGCTACATTGTTTCACTGCTTCACCTAAACACAGATGTACAGTAGGCTGTTATATTAGACTCTTATGTGAATGTATTTATATAGTCATGCTGCTGCATGTATACATTAACAGTTGTGCAGCTTGACTCCTTATCATAGGTGTAGGATGATGGTTCTCATTGCTGCTGCTAGATGTTGATTTGTGTGTTTTTTTAATTTTATTTTTATGACAAATATTTTTATTGGTTTTCATGGAGGGTTACAGGCAACATTCCAAAACATTTAAGGAGGGCATGTTTACATAACACAGTGTGCATACAATAAAACAATCAATCCTTAAAGACCTATACAGGGAAAACTGCATCAAACATACCAGGGCAGTAACTCCTCTTATTTTGAAAGTGAGGATAGAAAAGGATAAGTAAAGTAGAAGAAAGGGGAGAATAGAGGGGAAGCGGGGAGGGGGGGGAAGCGCTTATAGCTGGTGATTTGGGTGTTTTAATTTTAATTGTAGGGCCACTGGTCCCAGACCTTGTTGAACCGGTCCAGGCTCTGGTTCAAGAGAGCCGACAAGTACTCCATCAATTTAACCTCATTTGTTCTACGGAGAACCATCTGTTTGGAGGGGGTTTTATCTTTTTCCAGTTGGCTGTAAGTGAGCAGCGAGCTGCTGTGAGCAGATGTGAGATTAGTTTTCTAAGAGAAACTGAGACTGACTCCATTGGTTTTGCTAGAAGGAACACCGGGGGGTCTAGAGTGATTTTTTCTCCTGCTATTTCCTCAATTATAGAGCGGCTCATGTTCCAGAATATCTGGACCTTGGGGCATGTCCGTAGTATATGTGCCAGGTCTCCACCCTGACCACAACCTCTCCAATACATATCAGGCTGGTAAGGTGATGTGAATTAAGTATAACACAATTGTGAGCAGGTGGGTGTGAGCCCCTCTGCCTCCAAATGTGTCCACCAGCGCTCTTACCTATCAGCCTCCTTGTGTATTAAATAACACACAAAGGGAGAGAATAAGTTACAAGGGATTTACACAGCAAAACATTAAAACAATTGTTACAATCAATTAAAATACTTAGTGTCCATGAAGTTTGCTTTTTGTGGTCCCAAATACAGAGTCCAAGCCTGATCTCCTATAGGTATGCAGCCTTTTTTCATCTGGAACCAACCTCGGGACCAGGGAAAGCTATAGACAGGGAAAGAAAAAAGAAAAAAGCGCAAGGCCCATGGGGTAATATTGTCAGATTTATGGAAAATTAAAACGGTTATAAAAACTCACAGAATAAAAATTGGTATAAGCATCTCGGTGTAAATAACAACCGCAGGAACAGGGGTGCCTGGACGTTTTCCGCTTCTTCCGATGCGTTGATGCACAGCCCTCCTCGTTGTCCCGATCAGCAACCGTTCAGCTTCCGCGTCAACTGACTCACGACGTCGGCGCGTGACGTCGATCGGGGGGTTGGATTATGGGCGGTCACCTGCTTCTTCTCCGAAGACGGAGCTCCAGGATCCCTGCTCACTGTGTTCTCTTAGTGCCGAGTGCCAGCCACAGCAGCAACCTTAGCAATGTCCGCCCTACGCGTTTCAAGGACGCTTGTCCTCTTCCTCAGGGGCACGTTCACTGCTGGTTGCTCAAGTCACGACATTATATAGCAAACATAAATTCATTAAGCAATTAATTACTGACATCAATTGAACAATTCTTTACATCGGTGCCCTATTAGTATTAATCTACAGTGTTCTCGCGAGTGTGTAGTTGGATAAGAGAATAATCTTTAATAACATAAACATAAATATATATTGAATAAAGTAAAAACATATGTAATAGTATTGCTTTGCAGTGTTCACAGAGTTATTAACTAATTATTTTAAAGGTACAATAAAATTATGTTTTTACTTTATTCAATATATATTTATGTTTATGTTATTAAAGATTATTCTCTTATCCAACTACACACTCGCGAGAACACTGTAGATTAATACTAATAGGGCACCGATGTAAAGAATTGTTCAATTGATGTCAGTAATTAATTGCTTAATGAATTTATGTTTGCTATATAATGTCGTGACTTGAGCAACCAGCAGAGAACGTGCCCCTGAGGAAGAGGACAAGCGTCCTTGAAACGCGTAGGGCGGACATTGCTAAGGTTGCTAGTGTGCCTGGCACTCGGCACTAAGAGAACACAGTGAGCAGGGATCCTGGAGCTCCGTCTTCGGAGAAGAAGCAGGTGACCGCCCATAATCCAACCCCCCGATCGACGTCACGCGCCGACGTCGCGAGTCAGCTGACGTGGCAGCTGAACGGTTGCTGATCGGGACAACGAGGAGGGCTGTGCATCAACGCATCGGAAGAAGCGGAAAACGTCCAGGCACCCCTGTTCCTGCGGTTGTTATTTACACCGAGATGCTTATACCAATTTTTATTCTGTGAGTTTTTATAACCGTTTTAATTTTCCATAAATCTGACAATATTACCCCATGGGCCTTGCGCTTTTTTCTTTACATATCAGGCTGGTCAGGGAATTTCTGTCTCAGCCTTCTCGGGGACAGGTACCAATGAAATAGAATTTTGTATACAGCAGGGCCCCGCTTTTCGGCGATCCGCTAATACGGCGGCACCGAGAAGGGGGCCGCCATGTTGAATTTAAAATCGCGCATGCGCACAACGGGCGGGTGCACCCGGCGCGCATGCGCAGACCGCCGGTTGCGCGCGCAGGTCGCACATGCACAGAAGGGCGAAAATGCCGGTTTGCGCATGCGCAGCACTGAAAATCGCCGGATCCGCTTTCTCTTTGGTAGTAGTACAAATGGATGTTTGGGCTGCAGCTTCCCAAATGTCCTCCCAGTCGTGATTTGTGTTTTTTTTTAATGTTTTTATCACGATAGGCTATGGATCGTTTCTCCATCTTGTATTGTGCCACATAATAAATGATTGATTTATATTTGAGATATTCCCTGAGTGCCCTCGTTTGTTACCTTCATTTTGTTTTTAGTATCATTATGTACCTTAGAGGAGTACCGGCACATAATTATTTCACTTTACATGAGTGTTAGAGGGAGTTTCCTATTATCCTTTAGCTGACCTGTGCAATTCTGTTTTATTTGTTTGGACAATATACTTCTGTATATATATTAACATTAATTTGATAGAAGTGGATATTGAGGCCACTCCAAGTATGTTGAGTCAGAGATATGCGCTTTCTTTGACTGTTAGGAATATCTACGTTATCCCTTTTCTAACTGTTGCTAATATTTACTTCTGCATTATACAGCTCAACCCCCTTATAACGCTGTGCTTGGGGTCCAAAGAATCACATCGCGCTATAAGCAGATCGCTTTAGAAATAATGCACAATTGTAGGCATTGTACAATAAAGTATTTAAGATACCAATAATCTTGTTGTAAAGTATTCATAAATACGAAAATTGGGAGCCACGCTTGCATCGCATTATAAGCGGATTCGCGTTGTAACGGATCGCGCTATAACGGGGTTGAGCTGTACATACTTTTTTAATGCTTTATCTTTCTGCAAGGTGTTAAGTTTTTGAAGTTTCATATAGCTTTGAAGTCTGAAACAATTGTATTTCTGTATGGTCCAAATACATAAAGTTGCAATGAAATGCAATCTTATAGACTGATGGCCTTCACTAACCTGGAGGAATGTACCCAAAAGAGTGTTCTTAATGAAATAATAATAACTTTATTTCATATAGCTTATTTCTCCCAATGGGATTCAAAGCGCTTCACAATTACAGTATAGTGCGCGGCACACAGGATTTGTTACTGCCCCGTAGAGCTTACAATCTATGTTTTTGGGGCCTGAGGCACAGGGAAATAAAGTGGCTTGCCCAAGGTCACAAGAACCTTTACTCACTGAGCCACTTGTTCAGCCGATGAGATGAAAGTCCTTGTACATTCATGGAGTCAAACGTTTGGAGCCTTGAAAACAGAATATTTGTTCTCATTTTATCACACACTATTTAATCTATGTAATATTATCTACTGTAACAAGTTTACTTTGTAATTCACAATGGCCTTGCTTTGTGTGGCATTGTTGCTGCTTCGTCATTTCATTGGCTTAATATTAAAGTCTGTATCATACAAATTCATGTCCCCCCGCTGTAATATTAAACCTTTGTCTATTAAATCTAAATTTTCTGTATAATCATGAATCCAAAGACAGGAAATGAAACCCACAGCGGCTAAAGTCATCTTTCATCTACTCCTATTTACTCCATGCGAGAAAATGAAAAAAAAATGATATGCATAAATGAAAAACTAAAAGACTGAAAATTAACTTTTGGTTAGCATTGCAAATTACGTACAATTATAGTGTACATATTGCTTTTGAGATTACGAGAAGCTGAAAAGTACACAAATATAGGAAAAACTAACTATACATGTTACGTTCTTGTACATTTGCAGAAGCTAAAATAAATTCATAAAAGCAATTAAACCGTATCCTGCTAAACTAATATATCTTCTCATCTCAGTCTGAAATGGTATTTTAGTTGTGGTCCCTACGGGACTGCATCAGATTTTGCTCAATATCAGATTTTGCTTGATATACATTTAGCAAAATATGATGCAGTTTCCATGGGCACCATAACTAGACATATATATTTGTGTGACTTGTTAGATTCCTATTAGTGTCTCGTTTTGCATTAATAAATCACTTTGGGGAAAATGGATTTGCAGGATTTATTCCATGTTTTTAAGAGCACAAGATATCTGCTTCATTTCTTGACATTAAGGCAGCAATTTTTTTCTCAGCCTTCTTCCCTAAACATATTATCTGCTGCAAAAAGGGTTTTTATTGATATTGCTTTTTGGGCTGCTGTGTTTTTCATGCCCTGACAACCATTGTAATTCAGCCAAAGCCCATGGACCCTATTTATAAGATCTTGCTAATTCACAATAGAAGATTTAAGCAAACATTACCAGCTGTTAGGATTGGTGATTTAATACCACAGTGTAAAAAGCCAGAGCAACATGTCAAGTGGCGCACAATAAAACTCTAACCAACAATTCACAATATATGTCTTCAGTCAGGGCTTATTATAGCATGAGTTGTGTATATGGTTTCCCATAAATGCTAATATTGTGTGCACAATATATTAAGATATTATATTTAGAAATAAGGGGGTCTGTTTACCAAAGTCTTGTCTGCAAACTTGGGTCAAAACTAGTTCCTACAGTTATCAAATAACAAAATCCTATTGTTTCCTGTGGGAAAAATCTAGTGCTTCTTGATTTTTTTTGCACCAATTTTGCAGACGAGAGACCTAAACAGACCGCTTTTTTCTTAATATATTGCCCACACAATATTTAATTTGTTGCTTTTAGCATGGTTAGATTAAGTAATCAAATGTGATTGTTAAATTGTGTACAAAAGGTTGTTTCTATGGCAGGCTATGTGGGGTTGCACCTTCAAATATTTGTTCCTTGACGATAGTCGAGTAATAACATTCCCAATACCTTAGTAATTTCATAAATAAGTGTAAATTAAAATGCAAGCTCGTATTAGTTCCTGAGATATAGCTTTTACAGAACGTGGGTATCATACCTTGGAACTCGTACAAGAAGCACTGTTTTCCTTAGCTCGGCTTTTAGTTAGGACGACAAACTTGTGATTTTACAAATGACCATTGCTTTTACTGCATCTGCTTCAGGAAAGTTGGCTGCTCTATTTTTGATGAATTAGTCGGATTCAGATTCATCCTTTCCTCGTATACCCAAATAATTCCCCACACAAATGGGATATTTGTTGGGGCAGTTTCCCATCTTTCTTGTGTCCGTTTCCTCAGTGGTAAAAACATAATAAGACGTAAATGAAGCTTCAGCTAGAAAACAAGGCCACAAATTTCAGGTAGAAAAACGTATACTTATGATCCATTGCTGGTTATTTTACAACTGTTCAGAGTAAAAAAGCAGTTTACCTTGTAAAATAGACACACCCTCTACAGTTATGGAATAAAACGGGTTTAAAGCAGCAATTCTCCCAATTACTGCATATTACCTTTAAAAAATAAAAATAAAATAATAATATGTACATATATATATATATATATACATTCATTGTAACATCGCCGGAAGAAGAGATCAGTGTATCTCGAAAGCTCGCACAAATAAAAGCATTTCGTTAGCCACAGAACGGTATCATCTATTTATTTTTTGATTATTGAAGCTCGGCTAACACGGTACTGATACCTCTACATGTATATATATATATATATATATATATATACAGTGCTCGACAAACCCGGTCGCCAGGTCGCCAGCTCGCCAGCTGCGATCGGATATTGGCTCGTGGCCAGTAACTTTTCCCCTGCTCTGCAAAAAAAAAAAAATCCCTGCTCGAAAAAAAAAAAATCCCTTTATCTGATAGCTGATTGGCTGTGACGCGGGATGGAGTTTACCAGGACTTCAAACCGCCCTTCCTTCTCTGCACGGGTAAAGTAATGATGGGGGGGGGGGGGAGGGGGTGTGCGCGTGTGTCTGCTACTGCTGCTGCTGCTGCTGATCCGGTCATGGAGGATTTTGAACAGATGCTCGAGGTGGGGGGAATTTAATGCACTTTAAAATATTTATATATACACTGATACATCCTGCCCCCGGTCCATGGCGCTCCCGCTGTCCGCGCGGGTCGGGAGATACCCCCCACCTCCAGCACTCTCCCGCTGTGTGCGCGTTTATCACTTGTGTTTATCACTTTAATTATTTTCTCTTTCATGCTGTATTGAGGCAGCTTCTCTCGAAGTCTCTGCATTTCAAGATATCGATAATCTGTTCTTTTTTTGCGCAGATCTTCTCTGAGTTGTTGAGCCAAATCAGTGTCTGCCTCATTTCTTCCGCGTGCACTCTCCCGCTGTGCGCGCGGGTCGGGAGATACCCCCCCACCTCTGGCACTCTCCCGCTGTGCGCGCGGGTCGTGAGATACCCCCCCCCCCACCTCCGGCACTCTCCCGCTGTGCGCGCGGGTCGGGAGATACCCCCACCACCTCCGGCACTCTCCCGCTGTGCGCGCGGGTCGGGAGATACCCCCCCCACCTCCGGCACTCTCCCGCTCTCTCCCGCTGTGCGCGCGGGTCTGGAGATACCCCCCCACCTCCGGCACTCTCCCGCTGTGCGCGCGGGTCGGGAGATACCCCCCCACCTCTGGCACTCTCCCGCTGTGCGCGCGGGTCGGGAGATACCCCCCCCCCCCCACCTCCGGCACTCTCCCGCTGTGCGCGCGGGTCGGGAGATACCCCCACCACCTCCGGCACTCTCCCGCTGTGCGCGCGGGTCGGGAGATACCCCCCCCACCTCCGGCACTCTCCCGCTGTGCGCGCGGGTCTGGAGATACCCCCCCCACCTCCGGCACTCTCCCGCTGTGCGCGCGGGTCGGGAGATACCCCCCCACCTCCGGCACTCTCCCGCTGTGCGCGCGGGTCGGGAGATACCCCCCCCCCACCTCCGGCACTCTCCCGCTGTGTGCGCGGGTCGGGAGACACACCCCCCCCCCCCCCCGGTGCTGTCCTCGCGGGGCGGGAGATAGTAGCCGAGTGTTTCTCCCCTCCCCTCTCTCCCCTCCACCGCTCCTGAGATACTGTGAGGTACTGAGAGAGTGTGTGTGTATGTGTATGTGAGAGAGAGATTGAGAGAGAGAGAGTGTGTGTGTATATATATGGGGGAGAGATTGAGTGTGTGTATGTGTATGGGGGAGAGCGACTGAGACTGTGTGTGTGTGTGTGTGTGTGTGTGTGTGTGTGTGTGTGTGTGTGTGTGTGTATGTATGGGGGAGAGAGAGAACGTGTGTGTGCAGGACACCAGAGGTAACCCACCCAGTCACCCACCCAGTCAGTCATCCCACCCCCCACCCAGTCAGTCATCCCACCCAGTCACCCATCCCACCCCCCACCCAGTCAGTCATCCCATCTCCCACCCAGTCACCCAGTCAGTAATCCCACCCCCACCCAGTCAGTAATCCCATCTCCCACCCAGTCACCCAGTCAGTAATCCCACCCTCCACCCAGTCACCCAGTCAGTAATCCCACCCTCCACCCAGTCACCCAGTCAGTAATCCCACCCAGTCACCCAATCAGTAATCCCACCCCCCACCCAGTCACCCAATCAGTAATCCCACCCCCCACCCAGTCACCCAATCAGTAATCCCACCCAGTCACCCAATCAGTAATCCCACCCCCCCACCCAGTCAGTAATCCCACCCCCCCACCCAGTCAGTAATCCCACCCCCCCACCCAGTCACCAGTCAGTAATCCCACCCCCCCACCCAGTCACCAGTCAGTAATCCCACCCCCCCACCCAGTCACCAATCCCACCCCCACCCAGTCACCAGTCAGTAATCCAACCCCCCCACCCAGTCACCAGTCAGTAATCCAACCCCCCCACCCAGTCACCAGTCAGTAATCCCACCCCCCACCCAGTCACCCAGTCAGTAATCCCACCCCCCCCCCCCAGTCACCCAGTCAGTAATCCCACCCCCCACCCAGTCACCCAGTCAGTAATAAAGTCACCCAGTCAGTAATCCCACCACCACCCAGTCACCCAGTCAGTAATCCCACCACCACCCAGTCACCCAGTCAGTAATCCCACCCAGTCACCAGTCAGTAATCCCACCCAGTCACCCAGTCAGTAATTCCATCCCCACCCAGTCAGTAATCCCACCCAGTCACCCAGTCAGTAATCCCACCCCCCACACAGTCACCCAGTCAGTAATCCCACCCCCACCCAGTCAGTAATCCCACCCCCACCCAGTAATCCCACCCACCCAGTCACCCAGTCAGTAATCCCACCCAGTCACCCAGTCAGTAATCCCACCCAGTCAGTAATCCCCACCAAGTCAGATAACACCCCCCCACCCAATCCCCCAGACAGTCATCCCCGTGTCAGTCGGTCATTGAGGGACTGCGGATCAGGTAAGATCCCAGTCGGGATTGCTGCTTTAGATATTGTGAAGAGGGGGCGTCCAGACACTGGTTAATGGGTGCAGGAAAATAGTCACACACACACGTAACAAGGACTAATTGTAGTAAAGTATAAATGTAATACAATAAATAAACTTATGTCAAAAAAGAATGTGTTTTACTAGGAATTTACGTAAAAAAAATTTAAGCGGGACTGGGGGCGGAGCTAGGGGAGGGGCTGGGGGCGGGGCCTGAGAGGGGCTGGGGGCGGGGCTAGGTGGCGAGTAGATTTTTTGGTTTGGCGAGTAGATTTTTGGGTGATTTGTCAAGCACTGTATATATATATATATATATATATATATATATATATATATATATATATACTTTAAGTCAGGCCTGCACAACTCGTAAAGCGAGAAGGGCCGAACTGCTCCAAGGAAAAAAAAATTGGGCCGCACGGGTAAAATCATCATCATCATCATCATCATCCTCATATCTCCCCCAGAACCCCTCACTATCAACCTTTGCGATACTCCCCATCTATCTCTCAGACCCCCATCTCCCCCTCACCCACACACATAATACTCCCTCTCCACATCAAACACACAATACCCCCCTGCACACCACACACATCCCACCCCCCTGCACCTCACATCCTTCTCCCCCCGTGCACCTCACACCACTCTCCCCCCCTGCACCTCACACCACTCTCCCCCCCTGCACCTCACACCACTCTCCCCCCCTGCACCTCACACCACTCTCCCCCCCTGCACCTCACACCACTCTCCCCCCCTGCACCTCACACCACTCTCCCCCCTGCACCTCACACCACTCTTCCCCCTGCACCTCACACCACTCTCCCCCCTGCACCTCACACCACTCTCCCCCCTGCACCTCACACCACTCTCCCCCCTGCACCTCACACCACTCTCCCCCCCTGCACCACACACCACTCTTCCCCCCTGCACCACACACCACTCTCTCCCCTTGCACCTCACATCACTCTCTCCCTTTGCACCTCACATCACTCTCCTCGCTTGCACCTCACATCACTCTCCCCCCCTGCACCACACATCACTCTCCCCCCCTGCACCACACATCACTCTCCCCCCCTGCACCACACATCACTCTCCCCCCCTGCACCTCACATCACTCTCCCCCCCTGCACCTCACATCACTCTCCCCCCCTGCACCTCAGATCACTCTCTCCCCTTGCACCTCACACCACTCTCTCCCCCTGCACCTCCAATCACCCCTGCACCTCACATCACCCCTCCTGCACATCACCTCCCCCCTCCTGCACATCACATCCCCTGCACCTCACCCCCTGCACCTCCAATCACCCCCCTGCACCTCCAATCACCCTGCACCTCACCCCCTGCACCTCACATCACTCCTCCTGCACATCACCCCCCCTCCTGCACATCACATCCCCTGCACCTCCAATCACCCCCCTGCACCTCCAATCACCCCCTGCACCTCCAATCACCCCCTGCACTTCCAATCACCCCCCTGCACCTCCAATCAACTCCTGCACCTCCAATCACCCCTGCACCTCACATCACCCCCCTGCACCTCACATCACCCCCCTGCACCTCACATCACCCCTGCACCTCACATCACCCCTGCACCTCACATCACCCCTGCACCTCACATCACCCCTGCACCTCACATCACCCCTGCACCTCACATCACCCCTCCTGCACATCACCTCCCCCCTCCTGCACATCACATCCCCTGCACCTCACCCCCTGCACCTCCAATCACCCCCCTGCACCTCCAATCACCCTGCACCTCACCCCCTGCACCTCACATCACTCCTCCTGCACATCACCCCCCCCTCCTGCACATCACATCCCCTGCACCTCCAATCACCCCCCTACACCTCCAATCACCCCCCTGCACCTCCAATCACCCCCTGCACTTCCAATCACCCCCCTGCACCTCCAATCACCCCCCTGCACCTCCAATCAACTCCTGCACCGCCAATCACCCCCCTGCACATCACATCCCCTGCACCTCACCCCCTGCACCTCACATCACTCCACCTCACATCACTCCTCCTGCACATCACCTCCCCCCTCCTGCACATCACATCCCCTGCACCTCCAATCACCCCCCTGCACCTCCAATCACCCCTGCACCTCACATCACCCCGCCTGCACATCACATCCCCTGCACCTCCAATCACCCCCCTGCACCTCCAATCACCCCCCTGCACCTCCAATCACCCCCCTGCACCTCCAATCACCCCCCTGCACCTCCAATCACCCCTGCACCTCACCCCCTGCACCTCACATCACCCCTCCTGTACATCACCCCCCCTCTCCTGCACATCACATCCCCTGCACCTCTAATCACCCCCCTGCACCTCCAATCACCCCTGCACCTCACCCCCTGCACCTCACATCACCCCCCTGCACCTCACCTCAATGCACCTCACCTCACCCCCCTGCACATATCCAAGTTCGGATCAGGGGGGGGGAGCGGCCGCAGAAGAGCTCAGCTGGCTGTGACTTCCCCCTCCGTCCCACGTTGCGAGCGGGGGGTGGGGGTGGTGGGAGGGAGCAAGGAGCGGGAGCGGGCCCTGCGGATCCGCGCCGGGACCGCGGGGAATCGCCGCCATTTTGTTTTTTTCAAAGTTTTTTTTTTTTTCAAAGTTTTTTTTTTTTTCAAAGTTTTTTTTTTTTTCAAAGTTTTTTTTTTTTTTTTTTTAAATCTCATCGAGGGCGGGCCGCGTGTTGTGCAGCCCTGCTTTAAGTTATGGTGGGTGATAAAGGTGACCAAAAGCCTCCACCGTATAGCATATAACAAATAAAAAGATCACTTGTGAGCACATTCACATGTCTTAGACAGGTCTGCAACCCTGCTATTCACCATTATCACCTAGCATACAGTGCTTCCACAGCGGCAAGGGATTCTGGGACGTGACATGCAAATGAGCACACCGTGTCACCTTTTGCCTGAAATCCATTTTTACATGGAATCTTTATAAGCTAATGCTAGCTGTTCACACAGCTTTTAAGCACAGCAAGGGTTTAGATGCAAAGCCAGTGAAACCACTCACAGACAGCTGTTTCAACCTTTTGGGTATCATCAGTGTGTTTGGCTGGTTGTACTGGCTTTGCAATTTTCAAGATGGGTAGGTTTACCATTCTTTATATGTTATGGTGGGTGAAAAAGGCGACAAAAAACCTCCATCGTATAGCATATAGCAAATAAAAAGATTGCTTGTAAGCACATTCACATGAAAATTGCAGAGCCAGTATAACCGGCCTCACACTGATGAGACCCAAAAGGTCGAAACAGTTGTCTGTGAGTAGTTTCATTGGCTTTGCATCTAATCCCATGCTGTGCTTAAAAGCTGTGTGAACGGCGAGCATTAGCTTATAAAGATTCCATGTAAAAATGGATTTCAGGCAAAATGTGACAGTGTGCTCATTTGTATGTAATTTCCCAGAATCCCTTGCCGCAGTGGAAGCACTGTATGCTTGGTGATAATGGCGAAAAGCAGGGTTGCAGATCTGTCTAAGACATATGAATGTGCTCAAAAGTTATCTACATATATACGTTTCAAATTCTAAATTGGGCTAAACCACTTTAATTTCCCTTTTTGGAATTTAGCATTGTGATTGCCTTTGGTGAGTGAACCGAAAGCCAGAACTAGAATTAGAACGTAACATTGTCGTTTTCTACTGATTAACATTCTCAACCATCTTGTTATTTCTTCCTAATATGGCTCCTAAAAAATCCTACACAATTTTTGTAGGCTGCACCCAATAATCTAGTAACGGAAAGAAGGAATATATAGTGTTAATAGAAAAATAAAATACAAAATAAACACATTCGGTGGTAGATCTACATATAATAATAATATTTTGTTTCAATGATAATTTTTAAAACACCAGAGACAGTAAAAGTAATCACAGAGAAACTAAAAATAGAACCCGCCCCAAGCCTCCCCCCACGTCCCCCAACTCCTAGTGTCTCTCCCCCCTCCCTGTCTCTTCCTCTTCCTTCTCTCTTTTCTCCTCTCTTCTCGTCCTCCTATTGGACTCGCTGTCTGTTCCTTTCATCTCCCCACTTTCTTACTGGTCAAATGAAGGGGGGGGGGGAAGAGGGGGGATTACAGATAGATCAAATACGCACCTACAAAGTAAGAGACCTTGAACTGTTCCACCTATAAAACGGGGGAGCTTTGGATGGATACTCAATGTCTTATGTACATTTGGAATGTTTAAAGTAACTGCATGTATAGAGGTGCTCCTGTATGCTTCAGTGTATTATGTGAAAATTGTCTATCCTTGACCCTAATAAAAATTTTGATACAAAAAAAAAAAATAGAACCCGTTCTACTAAAAGTGATGTAACGGACTAATCTCAGAGCATGATGGTTCTGTTCAATAAGAAGTGGGATAACTCACAGCTAAGGATGCATCAACATCCTTTCACATCAATGAAAGTTGATACATGTTTAACCTGTGTTATTCCTACTATGGTGAATAGAGAGGAAAGAGCACAAACTACCCATTTTAGCAGACTCCAAAATCCATATGGTTAAGCCCTTAAGTCATTATATGAAGAAAAATATATATTATTTCTTATGAGCATTGGCTCTATAAGAAAACAGTTGGCCACGGAGGTAAAATATAGCCCAAAGGCTTCATTAATATATTGCTAGCAAGATGAGAATATACTGTAAAGGTTCCAGATTAAGGTGGACGAGAATGTTAAAAATTGCTTTGGCTACCATGCCATATCTTTTCCATGTATTGCACTTTGTCAGAACTACATCCATCTTAATCTGGAGCTATAAACTTCATGTCAACGAGACAGATTCCTCAGTCCTTCTTCAGGATGTAATGATCATACAGAGACCATACACATGTCCCTTCTGTACTTTTCCCAGGTAACTAGGCGAGCATTACAAGAATATACAGTACAAAGTAGCACATTCAGATAAACCTGTATACACAAATGGATGCTGTGGCAGTGATGGAATGAACCAAAATGGTAGCAACCAAAGCAGTGATGAGACCATGTGCAATATATCAAAACAAAAATAGTAAACTGAATGAAATTAGAAATCTTGATTAGGATATGGGAATGCAAATTAAGGTTATGAAGGATTACATTTGTCTTTTCAAAAGCATAAACACTGATAACAACTATCCCTAGTAATTTAAAAATGATATCACAATGTAATATTATGTAGCCAGGGTCCCTCATGTCCCCCCGGTCCCCCTGTCTCACGGTTCCTTTCCCCCTTGCATGTGTGCTGCTGCGGGGGCGAGCGCATTCCCGGGGGCTCCCGGCGACATCAGTGGCAGGGTGCCGCCATCTTTGATGTCCTCGCGTGTGCGCGGAGGCTTGCGAAGGCGCAGACGCGATGCGGTAGCTATTTTAGTGTGGGAGCACTGGTACAAGAGGCGCTCCGTAGTGCAGGGATCCCTAGAAGTCACGCATGCGCAGTTAGGGCGATGCAGCGGCCATTACAGTGTTGCACAGGCTCCGTGGATAGTAGCGGCAGCCATTACAGCTTCGCCCATGCGCAGTAGAGGTTGCGCACGCGGTCCCCATAGGAAAGAGCTGTACCAAGGACTACAATTCCCAGCAGCCTCTGGGGACTGCCCTTTCACCCCTATCACTTGCTGCATTGAAGCCAATAGGGTTTACAGATTCTCCTGCAGCAAAGGAGATACAATGTTGCCTTGCTGGAGTCAGGAAGCTGACAGTGGAGCACAAGTGTGAGAGTGTCAGTTGGTGCTGGTGTAACCCTCTTTCTCCCCCCCCCCCCCCCCTAAGTGAGATTGGGGTGGGTAGGTGTATCTGACTACTTCTCAGTGTGGTACTATACCTGTTGGCTCACAGGAGGGCTGAGCTTCCGCCACGGGGAACCTGGGGCATTTATACTAGGGGTACTTACTTCCAACGATGCAGCGCCTCCACCTGCGATGGCTCCCACCAGAGGGGGAGTGGTTCCTCGCAGGACAATCACAATAATCGATACTCACACACAGATATATATATTAACTAGTGACTTTACTGAACATGCAAGACAACGATCACGGCAATATCATAATAACCTGTGTCCCTCTCTAGAGGAGACACTTACTGCGTCGCGCAGGACGCTTCCCCAACACTAGGTGATCCCACCCTGTGTCCCGAGAATCCCCACCCAATGTCCCGCACTCTAGGAGAGAACGTGGGTGACTGCGCAGTCACTATTTATACTAAGGGCCCGTTGGTGCACTTGTGTATTAGATAGTACCTGCCGAGCACTCCCGTGCTCGGATATCCAACTGGCTTCACAAAGGATCCGTAGTGTGATGGTTCCGTCTGATCCTACACCGGACTCCTTACACGCAGACCGCCAGGGGCGATCCGGACCTGGAAACAGTCTCTGCGGACCCCAACTTGGATCCGAACCTCTCAGCAGGAACCGCAGAGTCCGCTGTGTCCCTAACTAAGCTACCCTACTGTGACAGGATCCCTAACATAGGACCTGTCTCTACAACACTAAATGACATGCACTATACTATAGGCCGTCCCTACAGCACAGCAACCTGTAATGACTTTGGGGAAAACTCCTAGGGGCCTACAGGGGTAATAACCTGCCCCACTTCCCTAACTCTCACTAACACTAACACTAGCAGCTACGCACTGCAAACTTCGGAACGCGTACAGCAACTTGCTGCACACTAGCACTATGCCTTCTTGTCAGGCCTCACAGCACTACCAGCCGTGATCCTGACAAGACAGCACACACACACGCACTAAGGGCAGCGTCCCTATCTTGGGCCGTCCCTCAGCACTTACCCACTAACCTGGTGGGGAGTTGGGGCCTTACTTGGGATGTGGGGGACCTTGCTCGATGCAGAAGCTGCACATGCTCTCTGCACCCTTCCTTCCCTCACAGCTCCCCAGCTCCAACTAACTAGCGTGCTGCAAGCCCAAACAATGTATCCACTTTCTCCCTCTGGAGATCCTTGGCCCTCATTGGCCACACTGAGGCACCTGGTTTGCTTGCCCCTAAGCCTCATGGGAGTTGTAGTCCCATGGAGGCTGCAAATACATTGGGGCCGCGTGCGCGCCTTCCCTGCGCCTGCGCGAACCCCTAATGGCCGCCGCAACCTCTCCTGCACTTTCACTACACTCGCGCGACTCTCTAAAGGCTCTTCGGTACTTTCTTCGCATGCGCGATCACTGCGCATGCGCGAGTAGCGGCAATGGCGGCCCCCGCTAACCGGGTGCATAGCCGGGACTCTCGGTGCTCCCTGCACTGGCCCCCACCCTCGCGTTGTGCCGCCGGAGCTCCAGGGATGCCGAGCGCTCCCTGCACTGGCCCCCACCTTTGTGAACAGCCTGCGGGTCCGTCGCTGCCTCCGACGGCACCCGCGACCGCGCTGACACAAAGGAGGGGGGGTCTCTGGTGGTCTAGGGGCACCAATGCTACACTGGGATAAGGTAGGGGAAGGTGTGTGTAGGGAGCAGTGCTTCTACACTAGGCCAGGTTACCCCCATAGGTCCCAGCTAGGCCCAACTCCCCTTCAGTTTGTGGCTGCTTTAGGGAAGACCCCTTAGGTAGAGACCTTGCCCTGTTAGCAGTCAGCTTAGTTAGGGACACATCTGCAGTGCTGTGTGCTCTGACAAGAAGGGTCAGTGTTGCAGTGGATCATTCTCTGCAGAGCAGAGACTGAGACTGTCTGAGCGGTGAGCTTGCTCAGAAGGAAACCCCCATCGCTGAGGCTTTGGTGCTGGACACAGACTGGTCCATTTCCACAGTTCTGCGGTACCCGGTTGCAGGAGAGCCGGGTAGGTATTATTCAAGTCACCAAATGCACCACCTATACATTTCATCTTAGTGGGCAGCGCTGTCCCACACGTGGGTGGGGTTGCGGGACTTTTGGGTACAAGGACTTTGGGAATACAGTGTGGGGTTAAGGCCCTGCGAGGCGGAGGATAGTTGTGCTTAATAGTGTTACAGGGTGACACTGAGGTTATACACTGTGGAGGTCATATTGTTGATGCATGTGTAATGTGTTATGGTTTGAATCTGCATATAGTAAACCTGTGTTATATATACCTTTGGCGTATGTGGTAATATATGTGGGTCCTGTGTGGGGTACATTCTACACTCCTAGAATTCTACACAGGTGGAGGCGCAGTAAGTAAGATCGTTCCAGAGGATTCACCCCAGGCGCTCACTAGCGGAGGCTCAGGCCTCCTGTGAGCCTAACAGGTACTGCACCACACCTTGTAACATATAGGCCCCCCTCACATGCACTCTATCTGCGATTGGGTGGGGGGGAAAACCCGTTACAATTAGTTGAACTGACAAAATTGTAACATCATCCTGGTACAATGCCCAAGTAAATGTATATGTTCCAACTTAAAAAATAAATGGCACCCGTACGCTCAGATTCACGAAAGGCTGCTAACCTGTAGCACATGTTCAGTTCTATTCAAATGAATGGAAGTTAAGGCGTGCTTGAGCTTAGCACCCTTCCGAGAATCTGGGCCCTAGCGTTTATTCTGTTGTCATTACTAATGTACAGTAATCTGCTTTTCAGCCAGCATTATAACACTATTAAGTAATACAGTATAATAAACATCTTGTTGTTCACTGTTCAATGATCTGCAGCATTCTCTGGAGGGAGCTCTATAAAGTGTAACATGCTTTTCTCCCCTCTTACTCATTTTAAATGGTGCAGAAGCTTTCTAGTGGGAGTTGGCAATGCAGGAGCAGAAACACAAATCTTCGTAGACATATTTTCACAATTTCCTACTGAACGTCTTGGGTTGAGGCACATGTACTTTCTGGTTTTAAACCATAATTTGCTTTGTTTTGCTTTTATAATTCACAGGTGCAATTTATGGTGTTATGACTTCCCTTCTAGTCATGAATAATACTGTATATTATATGATCTCTCTGTCATCCATTGGTTTAAATTATGGATTTGCCACCCAAGGTCTTTTGATGATTTGTTATATGGCGATGGCTACAAATTTTGGATTTAAAGTGTATATAAAGATGTGGGTATAACAAAAAAAAGAGGATAGTTCAGCAATAATAGAATTTGTATTGTAAATCACTAAAAAGAATCACATCATAATAGTCTCATGACACAACACATTATACAGTATGTTCCTCTACTGGAACACCTGTGAAACCCTTTTGTCTTTAGCATTAACGTTTTGTTTAACTTTGTGACTATAATCAATGTAAACTAATGCATGTTGCATTTTATCAATGTAGCACCTCCTTATTATCCTGGATATCTCAGTGTGGTGACACCAGGATAGGGAGAAAGTAGGGTCATACAGGCACACATCAGAAAAAAAGCCCCGTAAATCTCTATTGCCGGTGCTCCTTGCTGATACCAGGATAGGGGCCTGATTCTGCTTCCCTTTGGGTGTGTTAGGCTGCGCTTATACAGCCGGCGACGCGACCGATGACGTCGCCGTCGCCATTGTGATGAGTTGTATTTGGAAGTTTAGGTGACGTCGCTGGATGACGTCATAAAAGGGGAGGGCAGAGGCACGGAGAAGCTGCAAGGGGAGACCGTCGCCGAAAAAAATCAAATTTCAGTGACTACCAGAATTCTGGTAGCACTGTTGCTCCATCGCTTTGTCGCCGTCGCATGCCCTATAAGCGCACGCGAAGGCGACAATACCTTTGTTTTTCCGCGATGCTACGGCGACGTCACCGGCACTATAAGCGCAGCCTTAGATTGGGAACCGTCAGCACTAGGCCTGGCTCAGTGCAGATAATTACAGAGAGACACAAACTTTGGGATAGCAAAGCTTATTACTGGTATGTGTATAGATAATGTATATGTGAACACAACGATCAGTATCAGGGCCCCTGTGCGTGGAGGCCCCCACATACACATTGTGTCCCCCCAATGTCATTACTCGGTTCTGTTGCAACAGTGTTGGAGCTCATTGACTTTATTCTGATGATTAAAGGTGCAGGCCTGTTGCTTCGCAAAGTTAAAGGGGAGGTTGTGCGTGTGTTAGCAAAAGATTACTGCATTGTACTGTAGCAGGTCGATCCCCTGAACATTTATCCTTGCGGAGTACTCACAGACCCAGACCCTCTGCTTGAGGGGATAGTGTTATCGCACTCTCTGAGGGGCACTCCTTTTTTTACCCACCGCACTATTTTGTCTCGCAACGCTAAGTTAGTCCTAACCGCTCGTTCCGCAGCAGCTCTGACTCATCAACTCACATCCTGCCCCCTCTCTCTCTTGGCTCCTCCTCCCGTGCATCATCTTTTCTGATACCCAATCACATGAATCCCTTGATGGGTTCACAATCATTGGCTGGAGGGCCCATTCATCATTACTTTAGGTATCCCTGTGAATGGGGTTACATTAATCAAGGCAAATGGTAGGAAAGGCACAAGTGGAAGTAGGGAAGAGGCAGGTTACTAAAGGCCACTATGCTTGACGTTCATAGCGGGCAATTAATGGAAACGTTGCTGAACGATAGAATTGTTGACTATCTAGTCATGCAACTTAAATGATCATAGGCAGCATGGGTTTACTAGGCGGGAGATCATCTCAAACAAACTACATTGATTTTTTGTGACTGGGTGACAGTAGATGTAGCTTACCTAGATTTTAGTCCGGCATTTGACACTGTCCCACATAGAACACTGATGAACAAGTTGCAATGCTCGTAATTGGACTTTAAGGTGATGGAATGGATTGGTTGAATTTTAGGTGACAGAGTTGTGGTATATGGAGTATATTCAGGGGAGGGGAAGGTAACGAGTGGAGTGCCTCGGATTTGCACTGGGACTAGTGCTCTTTAATATCTTTATTAGTGAGATTACAAATGGCCTTGAGGGGAATGTGTGCCTGTTTGCAGATGACACAAAGATCTATGTCCAGGGGGTTAAAGAAAGTGATTAATGATGTAGGTAGATTTGGAGGAATGGTCAAGAGCGTGGCAACTTAAATTTTATGTAGATATCGAAAAGGTGCACTCACATATTCAATGCGAACGTGCCACGGGTGCTCGGGGCCACAACAAAGGGGGGCCTAGCATACAGGAAAGGAGACAGCGGCACTCCAGGGGACTTGAAAAAGATTTGTAAAAGGTAGAACATGGATCACGTTTCAGTCCTAGCGTGGACCTTTTGTCAAGATCCAAAACATATACAAATATGCAGTATATATATACACAATCTGCACAGCAAAGAGACATAAAACACTCCTCAATTTGGGCGGAAATTATAAAACAATTGAGACTTAAAAAACAGAGCAACCTGTGTGCGCACTCTAGTACACTGCTGTACACGGGCGAGCCCTAATTAATCCAATTGCAAACACCTATGTGAGTTGTATGTTCCGTGCTATTGACTGTAGTGTGTGAATAAAAAAAGTGATGTAACAAAAGCATTGTAGTAAATAATTATTGAATAAACAGACTCTATGTATCCTTGTGTGTAAAACTGCATCATGAAGTGCATACCAGAAAAATGTGTCAAATGTTACAAAATGTAGCTATAAACGGCTGAAAAAGCAGCTCTATGATGGTATATGTCAAACAGACGAATTATCATATCTGTTGGTGTACAAAGACCCATTCTAGTTATCGATGAACAATGCCTTCTTCATCAAAATGCCAGGAATATACGTACTCTAATTATATACCAGGCGTAACTAACAGAGATGTACTTTGTTTATTAACCCCTTAGTAACCGCAATGGTCACAAATTAGTGGTTTATTCTAGGCAATTTCTCTTTTATATATTATTGTGCTTAATTTTTTTGTGGATTAGGAGCTGACCTACATACAGTATTAATCCTGGTTGACTAATAAACTTTTTTTTTGTTGGGATGGGCGGTAGATAAATGTTGTGAAATGCGGGCATGGTTGTGATGAGGTGGTCCCAGGATGGGGGGGGGGGGGGTTTAGCCTCTTTGTCACCTTGGTGGATATGAAGGCGTGCATTATGCATGACAATTGTGGTTACTAGTTGTTTAATGCATTATTCTGAATGTTATTTTTTTTCCCCAACTACTGCAGGCTGGCATTGGGGCCAGTTAATTATATATATATATATATATATATATATATATATATATATATATATATATATATATATATATATATATATATATATATATTCTATCCAACACCATATCCATAGCCGAATGATCAGGTCACCACCCCGAACTAGGTGGCGGGGAAAAAAATGAGAACTGCGGGGCTGTGGTTTCCCTATTTGCAGCTTGTGCAGAGTTGAATGAATATCATGTGATTGGGTAATTTAGTGAAAATTACTCACATGCTAATTTGTATTCAGCAGATGACTCATTCACAACATTTATCTCTGGTGCTTCAGCTACCTTTTCACCCTTTTTTCTTTTTAATGTTCCGAATCGAACTCTTCAAAGTTTATTGAATAGGACCCAAAATGTTAATTGTCTCTGTATGGCACAATGTCATAACTGAAGAATATTTATCAGATAAAATACCCTATAAGTCCTACTAGATTTGAATTCTATAAGGGACCTATTCAGGTAGCTTTGGAAAGTGACGCTTGTTAACTGCACTTTCTAAGTGATATTGCATGTGTAGCTATTCAGAAAGCTTCGATAACATGGCAATATCACTTGAAAATGGCTTTTTAGGATCGTTAGCAATCTGGCTCAGACAAGCTGTGCGGTAGCTCAAAAAATGCCCAAACTCACATTTTTTGCCAGTAACTGCAATTGAGTTAACTTCGATATGCACATGGCGGCTTAAACTCACATATTCAGATCTCTCCACCTAAAGGGTGAGAGATGGGAATCGCGATGTGCATATCAAGGAGAAAAATGTATTGTTATAGGATTGAAGTCTGGGGTCTCCGGCGCTGACCTGCATTATTTTAAGCTCCGGGGACCCCCGGCTTCAATCCTAGGTACTAAAAATAAAACTACGGCCCAGCTTCATTACCTTAGTGCCTAACCGCTAAGGCAATCAAGGGTTTAAATAGCAGTGCCTGGTTTGTTGGTGGTCTAGGAGGTAGGTGAAGCTTGTAGTTGCCCCAACGTGCGTGGTTAGGCCTACCGGGAGGGTTACGGAAGGAGTTAACACATTCATTACCTTAGCAGCTACTACCGCTAAGGTAATGAAGGGGCTAACCCCTCCTGTGAGGCCTAAACACTAACCCTCGCAACTACCCCCTTCACCCACCGCCTTTACCACCACCACCACCACCACACAGGAATGGGCAAAAGTGCTATTAGACAAAGAAGGCTAATAGCACTTTTGCTCATTCAAATAATCAATACAGTAAAATACAATAAAATACATTACTATAAAACATACTTTACTATTAAAAAAAAATACTCTAGCCATATAATCCATTGATTGTCACTGTGGTAATCTATGCCCTCAATGGGTCACAGATAGCCGCATTGACAAGCAATGTCCACCCAACAACACCCTCCTCTCTACTGTCTACCCTTCCCGCCCTATATCTGGATAATAGTGCATTTGGCCATTAAAAATAGAACATTAGCCAGCCAACAAACAAATAGTCAATTAGTAAATAAAAGCTGTATTTACCCCTGCCAGGATGAAGGCTGTCCTCGTCCTCCGCGTATTCCATGGGCAGCAACAGTAAAAAAAAAAAAGATAACCATTGTTAACCGCTATGATAATTAAGGGGTTAACCCCCCACCCCTGCTACCCACCCGAGAGGCCTAACCATCCTCCCTGGGGCAACTACCAGCAACCTCTACCCCGATCAGCACACACAGAAATGGGTAAAAGCACTAGTAGCTATAATGGCTAATAGAACTTTTGCCCATTTGTGTTGAAAAAAATATACATACACAATAAAATTGACATTATAATACATTACAATTGTCATTGTTTGCAAACTCACAAACACGGGTCGTAGATAATGAGTAGTTTATTGCATAGTATACTGAATGATCATACAGGAGGGTCAACAAACGACTCTGCAAAGGGAGGGCCCAAGCAGGCTTTTTATACACATTTGATTTTCTTTGTCTAACATAAGTTGCTAGGCAGAATATAAATAGCCTATCATCTGAGAGGTCACTAAACCAATTAAAAATTGGTTGAACACAGCTCAGTAGAAATAACAAAATATAATAAAATACATAAGATACAAAAGATACATTTTATCCAATTATTTTGTATAATTGGAGACTTGGTACTTCTGGGCGTTGAGCCAAACACCTGGCCTTATGGGTCTAACTGATAACGAAACTCGCATTACGCACATTCTTCCACACACAGATAATGAGTTCTGGAACGCAGCATAAAGAAATGCATATGTGTAATGATGCGCTCACCACAAACAAGGCGTGACCGTGAGGCCGAGGTGGGGATTTGATAAAAGCCAACCCACAGCCGCGAGGGCGCGCCTGGAGTGTAGATAGGTCGAGGTAGCCGGGACGGGGTAGGAGAGTCATGATGGTCAGTGATATTTGCCGAGGTCTGGATTGGAGAGGTACGGATCATTGCAGGTACTTTTGCCAAGGTCGGGATTGGAGAGGTGCGGATCGTCGTGGGTAAGCCGGGGTCAGGAGCAGAGAGGTACGGATCGTCATTGGTAAGCCGGGTCAGTAGCGGAGAAGTGCGGAATCCAAAAAGCAAACAAGGTCAGGCAACACAGGACAAGACAGGCAAGGCTCAGACAGGAGGCAGAACTGCAGTGAACACAGCGCACATAAACAAGGTTATGCTCAGCCAATGTGGCGAGGATAAGCTGAACATATATTGGAAGGACAGGCCAATGAGGAGGATGCATACTCCCATGCCTGACTGTGGTTGGTTGAAGGAGACAGGAAAGGTGAATCCAATTACACAGCGGAACGGAGGAGACTCTGTGCATGAGTGGCGCGCATAACGGGTGCGTGTTGCGTGATGGTGATGGCACCGCGCGAGTGAAGCCTGGAGGCGGGAGCAGCGGGGGCGGCATTTAGTGCCGAGTGAGGTCCGCGCGCGCCCCTAGAAGGAACGCTGGTATTAGCTGGTCCACGAGACAGGACACCCGATCGTGGGTCTGGGTAAGCTGGGAGCGTGCCCGGGGAGGGGGGGGGTGCGGCTGACGGATGCTTACAATATGAGACACAACATAACAGACTAGATGGATTCCAAACACTTCTAACAATTTCCTCTCCACAGACCCCCCGGTCCATTTCAATAATATGTCCATTCCAAAATTATTATTTCAACACAATAAACAGTAGGAAATAAACCTATTGATTGTCACTGTTGTAACATGTGCCCTCAATCGGGACACACATAGCTATAATGGCAATGAATGGGCAACTTAAATGTTGCATGTACAAAATAAAATACATTACAATTAAATAAAACAAACATTTGCAAAAAATGTATTTGTCAATGTGGTTATCTATACCCTGAAAGGGATTGCCCCAGGGAGTTTGGTTGGGCCTTGTGGTCAGGGTTAATCTTTTCATTACTTGAGCAGTTGTAACCGTGAGGGAGGGGTTAATCCCTCCTGGGAGGCCTAACCACCCTCCATGGTAAACTATAACCTTCACCCACCCCCTCAACCACCAATAAACAGGGTAGTGGTGATGAACCCTTTCATTACCTTAGCTGATCCACATTAATTTCAATTCCGGAGACCTACTTCCAGAGGTACAGGCCCCGATATGGGGTGCCGGTATCTCGTAACTCGGGAAGCAGGGGGTCCCTGGACGTGAAATTAATGCGGTTCAGCTCCGGAGACCCCCTGCTTAAATAATATGTTTTTAAAATTCAAATAAAAACAGCGCTATTGTCTGTAAGAGCTGTGCAGACAGATGCAGTTATCTCTGCGCAGCTTTTACTGACTGGAGGGCTGTCGCACGGTAAGATCTTTGAAAAAGAAACTGCTAAGTTGATCAGTATGGCATTTTTGTTCCAAACAGGATCTACCAAGCGACAAATCTTACTGAATACCGTTTTTACACAAAATTCAAACCATGAGCTAACATGTCAAACTGTTCGATATGGCAGTGATCTTATCGACGCTTCCTGAATAGGCCCCTAAGTGTTCAAAGGAGATAGACTTCATGGATGACCCATCCTTTGCACCTTATAAGTGTAGCCCATCTACCCCTGCCCCTAAGTGAGATAGGGGTGGGTATGCCTTTTTCTGCTACGCTGTGTGGTGGTGCATACCTGTTGGCAACAGGAGGGCTGAGTGCTCCGTGGTGGTGTGGGGAGAAGCAGGACAGGAGGGACAGGTTACCTTGTTCTCAGTAGGTGCAGCGCCTCCAGCCAGCAGGGATCCTCTGTGGTTTTTCAGGGGATGGGCCACTACTTACATTCCTCCATACAACAGAGACAGTTACAGAGAGCATTGTCTTTTCTGATGGTTTATTGTAGGCAGCTCAACATGACAGAGAAACAGGCATTCTTCATTGATGTAGCTTCATCATCTCCTATAACTCTTTCTCCTCATAGTCAGAGCCCTGACTCAGGCCTACTCCTGTTCCCTCCCATCCCCTCATAGGTGGGAGGAAGAGCCTCCTCTCTCCTTCTACTGTATAACTCCATTCTTTGGAGTGAACTCAACAGATAATTTGGGAGAATGTCATAATTTATAATCTCTGGGGAGTGTCTGTAACTCTGACTCATAGCAAGTCAGATCTGGATACTGATAGGCCCACACATACAGGGTGTGTTCCAACCAGTATCCACCCCTCAGATTGACATCTTCAGAAGTTGCTAGGCACACCCTTGAATACTGATTACATCATCCAAGGCTGTAATACACACACAGGCTTACGGAAGGAATTAACCTTTCCACTGCCTGCACTAACAGGACTGACAGAGGAAAGGCCCAGGAAAAAGAAGTAGCTGCCGGAAGGCTAGGCTATATAAGTATTTAGTTACATCTATATGCAAGTACGCTTACAGGTACTGTATAGTGTTGAAGGATTATTTCAGTATTTTTTTTATACAATATTGTGCACATTTTCATGGGTGAACTAGAATATGTAGTGGACTAAACCAGAATAACAAAGTTTAACATTTGGCAGCAGAACATTTAAGGACAGCTGCGGAAGTTTCACACTTTATGATGGCATGGTTGTCTTTCTGTGATGGGAAACAAGAAGTTTTATTTACAGCCTAGGGGTCAATTTAAGTTTCATTCTAGGAACAGTGGGATAATGGCTTACAGTGTAAAAATGTAATTCTTTTTTGTTGTCGAGTAAAACGTACCCTTGAAATTCTCTTGTGACATTATTTTTGGCATAGCCTATGCATCATTTTTATAGATCACCATTTGATCTGTGTTTGTTGTGCAGCATGAGCCATTCTTGCTTGCTGACTGCAAACAGACGGCCCAATAAAAAGCAAACATGTTCTGTATCATTTTTTGTCATTGGGACGAGAGCCATTTGCTAAATTAACTGTGTTTCTAGCTGTAGACGTTTTTTGTTGTCTTTATTGAATAAAGCTTCAGGCAGATCCTTTAAAAATCTAAAACATTTTTCTTTGTTTGTTTAAGCTTTGTAGTCTCCTATGCTTCCAGGAGCCCATATTCTCCATACAAGGACAATGCAGTCTATTTGCTACAATGCCTTCTTCTTTTACTGCTTTGAGGTCTATCTTTTTGATTCAGGTCCTGGAAAAATTGTGTATTTGGTCCTGCATAGAAAAAGGGGAACTGCCTTTTTAGACATAATGTTTTATTGTATTGTACATCATAGTTACATAGTAGATGAGGTTGAAAAAAGACATGCGTCCATCAAGTTCAACCTGTGCTAAATTTAGACAACAGATACTTTATCCTATATCTATACTTACTTATTGATCCAGAGGAAGGCAAACAAAAAACCCCATTAAGGGGAAAAATTAATTCCTTCCTGACTCCAAGAATTGGCAATCGGATTAATCCCTGGATCAACATCCTTCCCATGTATACTTATTTGGTATATCCCTGTATATCTTTCCCATCTAAAAAGATGTCCAACCTTTTTTTGAACAAATCTATTGTATCTGCCATCACAGTCTCCATGGGTAATGGATTCCACATTTTAACTGCCCTTACTGTAAAGAACCCTTTCCTTTGTTGCTGGTGAAATCTTCTTTCCTCCAACTTTCCTCCAAATGGATCATCCCAAGTCCTTTGTACTGTCCTTGGGATGAATAGTTATTTTGAAAGCTTCTTGAACTGTCCCCGAATATATTTGTTTATAGTTATCATATCCCCTCTTACATGCCTCTTTTCTAATGTAAATAAATCTAATTTAGCTAACTACTCATAAGTTAGATTGCCCATCCACTCTCTCTAGTTCCAGAATGTCTTTTCTAAGGAGTGGTGCCCAAAATTGTACTCCATATTAAAGGTGTGGTCTTACTAAAGCTTTATAAAGGGGTATAATTATGTTTATAAAATAGAAACAAAGAACAAGGATACAAATATCTAGATGCACAATTAAAATACCAATTCAATTCTATAATCTTCTTAACCTGTGATGAGAAAATGTATTAAAATAAATATAAAAAACATGAATTAATGCCAGCAACATCTTTTGTATCTTAAATCTAGAGTACTCAGAGGACCCTGTATACAACATAAGTTGTAAGTTCTAAAAACAAATCTTTAATAATTTTAGTAATAATAATAAAATATGGTGGATATAATGAACAAACTACTAACTAAGGTTAAAACAAGTATGATTAAGCTAGCTAGTCCCTAAAAAACGTGGCTACTGATCCTAAGGGGATAAACATCCATTGGGGCTGATAACTTCGAAAGGATACGAAATAAGGTTGCAATTAAGTGTTAAACTCCAAAATGTGGATAGGGCAGGCACCCTATTAAGTGGTTATAAAGATGTGTACTCATATATGTAAGTTTATTTAGACATTGGGGTTTACGATATAATCCAGTGCCATTACACAATCTGTACATATGCTGAAGGACATATTCACAATTAAACTGAATGACACTTTTTGTTTGGTGCCAATAAGCCAGAGTGCTTTCTCAGTTTAGGCAAGTCTCCATAAATAGATATGAGAGGAAAGAAAAGAGCCACAATGCGGAATTGATTAGAGATGTACATAGGAATGCCCCTGCATCAAAGTAACGAAAACACTTGCAACTATGTAGCCATTGAATAGAGACCCTAATGATTAGAGTTACTCTATGAGTTAAAAGCAAAGTGTGAGCTTGCTCAGATAAATTAGAAGCAAGTCTCTGTGGGACGTGTGACGTCATCGCAGGACGCGGCTGGGATTCCCACTGTCCCCCTCCCTTTCCTCAGTAGCGGGCGTGAAGCTTGAGCTCCGCTGCTAGCCCAGGTGTTGGTAGCTTGGACATCATCCGCAGCCTCCGACCGGGACCGGTTGTGAGAAAAACACGATGAGCACTGAGGTTTGTGTACATCTTGAGAGAAGGTGGGGTGGGGGGGAGTGGGAATGTGCTGTTACTAAAGACAGCCTTATTTATTATATGTGCTGATAACAATTATGTTTAACCATTGAGCATTGAGTAAATATATAATTATTTCTTTCACATTGACTTCGGTTTTCTTGATCTCTTTTGATAAAATGGACTCTCCTCCAATAAGGATGTCCTCAGCGTCTTACAAATTAGGCGGCTTGCCACAATAGACACATTGTAAATGTCTATAGCGCTGTCTCTACTGGCGTGATGACATCAACAGCAGGTAACATGCCCACGTTCCCTACGCGTTTCGTCACTGAGACGGGACTTCTTCAGGTCTTCCCCTGAAAACACGCGTGCCTATCCCTCGTGAGGTTTGAAAGAGGCACACATTGACTCTTTTTATTATGATGGGTTAAAGACATGAAATCTGTGTTACCACTTTATACTACAAAAACATGATTCTCTGTATAGAGATATGTAAGTAGTGAATAAGAAGCAGACGTTCACAGCTTTTTTGTGTCAGCTATATTACAAAAATCTGTGCGTTTCATTTGCAAACAATAAGCCAAAAAATCTATAGATAAAAAAAATTTGAGTGCATTTTTCTCAATCTTTTTACGATATATCATGGGAATATGGGCTTTAAAGGAAGCAGTGTGTAACGTTTAATTTTGGAACTGTACTTTTCTTCTTATTCTGCCTTCCCAAATATGTGTCCTCATCCTCAAGAATGTCACATTTCCCGGCTGGAACAAATTGTTCGATCAAGCACCATAACCTGAAGCAGAACACAAGTAAATGGCAGAAGTTCCTCCCTTTGTAGGGCTTGCCATTAATAAACACATTTAAAAACAAGTTCCTTGAGGATTCCATTGCTTTGTCTGCCTGGGTTAGTTTTAAATTGTGTATTTGTCTATATGACATTTCATATGATCTTTAAAAATATCAATAACAGAATGCTGTGTTCATGTTGCAGTTACAACTCCTAATCTGATGATACTACTTCGTGAACTTTATACCCACTGCATTTCTCATTTACTTGACATTGAGGACTCATTTGCTTTTACTGGTCATCTGACAAAATATAGGTATTTTTAAAAATCACAAATCAATGCACTTTTTTAATATAGGGTCATTAAAAAAATGCTATTCAGCTCTCATTGGTAAAATGTAATGGCATTGCAAACTTTATTGCCATCACATAAGTTTTTCTGACTCATATTTCAGTGAAAAACATTGTCTGCACAGCAACTCTTAGTTCAGTACCAGGAGAGCCTTCAGTTTGTTAAAGGAACAATCCAAGCACCTTTTTTAAAAATGTATTTTTACCCAGGATTGAAGCAGGGGGATCCAGAGCTGAACCCCATTCATTTGTGCTCCGGAGACCCCTTGCTTCCGAAGATACCTCCGAGTAGGTGTCGGTAGCTGCTCCGGTTGAGCTAGCTGGGTTTTAAAGTTTAAAGCTCCCGCATCACGTGGGCCAATAGGAATCCAAACCTGATGATGTCATGGCTTCCTATTGGCCTACGGGACGCAGGAGCTTTGAACAGTGGCCATTACGTGATCCTGGCTAGCCGAGCAGAAAGGCTAGTGTCACCTACTGCAGAGGTAAGTATCTCTGGACGCATGGGGTCCCCACAGCTGAAATTAATGGGGTTTAGCTTCGTAGACGCCCTGCTTCAACCATGGGTTAAAACAAAAGTGTTTTTTTTTTTGTTTTGTTTTGTTTTTAAAGGATTGCTGCTTTTAAGAGGATATGTTTTTGACTCATCTAACAGTAAAGCCGTCAAAATACCCACCGTTCTTGTGGTTGACTTCTTATCATTTTTTTAGACATGGGCGCATGGCGTTTCGTTTGTTGTAACATACAGTTTGCTCATTTATTAGGCTTCTACGTCAGCAGGAAAAAAAAGATCCAAAATTAAAAAGTAATTAAGATTACTTTTTTTTATGGTGCACATTTTCCTTTCTTATTATTTTATGTAAAGTGCTCCGGCATGAAACGCGTAGGTGCGTTCATGTAGTCCTACTGCTGCTGAAGCCTGCAATAAACTGATCTGGTAATTTGGAGTTTTTTCATTTTTTTACCAAGTTTGAGCGTCGTTTGGCTGTGCTCTGTCACACACTACTACCCTTATTATTTTAGGCGCCGATCTTTACATTCATTCCAATGTGTTCTTTGATGGTGTTGATGGGATCAGCTACAGAAGGCCACATGCCTTCCCAATTATTTCAACCGACTTCTGAAAACAAGCAGTTTATTGATTATGTCAATGTGGCGTGAAATAAAAATATCATTCAAGTTGGAAAAGCTCCTGTTGTTTCCAATAAGAATGTAGTTCCCAGATGCTTTCATGTCTCTAGTTGGGTTAGTTTGTGAATAGTGCTTCTGCACAGTAATGATCCAGTTCTGTATCAAATGATTTACTAGCACACACAGACAAGACATATTTCAAGCGGCAATTCAAGCTGGTCATTTTTCCCCTCCTTTTTTACATAATTGTTTTTACATAGGATTGAAACAGGGCGTCTCCGTTGCAAAACCCCATTAATTTCAGCTCCACCGACCCTCTGCTTTTGGAGTTACCTCCATAGGGGATTCCAGTACGTGCTCTGGCTTGCTAGCTGGGGTTTATGTAATGCTCGCTTTTCAAAGCGTCCTGCGGGCCAATAGGAATTTGTGACATCATCCAGTGTGGCTTCCTTTTGACCCACGTGGCACGGGAGATACTGGCACCCCCTTTTGGAGGTGAGTATCTCTGGAAGCAGGGGGTCCCCGGACCTGAAATTAATGATGTTCAGCTCCGGAGACCCTCTGCCTCAATCCTATGTAAAAAAAAAAAATTAAATGAATAAATAAAAAAGAAACGGCCCGCCTGGATTGCGCTTTTATACGGCATCATGAGACTTTCAGAGTATCTCATATATTCCAGCAACACGGCTGCAGACCTTCATGAATTTCTACCAGCTTTTAAGGTTTTTAGTGCTGGTGTTGGTATATTGCCAGGCCCCTCTAGCGCAGAATGGGTTAAATGGTGAAATTGATTTGGGGGAATGTATTCACCATGAAAATGTTTGCCAGCAATGAAAACCTGATTTAATACTGCCAATTAAGTTTCATTCGCGTTCAAAAATGTTGATACTCAAGTGGTAATACATCATCTTTGCTTTTTATTTACCGTGTAGCTAATGTAATTGAATGTACATTACTTAAAAGTTTAATTGGCATTTAGCTCTCATGTTATTCATGCCATCATCCTCTTCTATATCGATTGTCGGTGTTTTGGAAAGGCTGCTACATAGTTACATAGTTACATAGTAGATAAGGTTGAAAAAAGACATATACGTCCATCAAGTTCAACCTATGCTAAATTTAGACAACAGATACTTTTATCCTATATCTATACTTATTGATCCAGAGGAAGTCAAACAAAAAACCCTATTAAGGGAAAAATTCATTCCTTCCTGACTCCAAGAATTGGCAATCGGATTAATCCCCGGATCAACATCCTTCCCATGTTTACTTATTTGGTATATCCCTGTATACCTTTCCTTTCTAAAAAGATGTCCAACCTTTTTTTGAACAAATCTATTGTATCTGCCATCACAGTGTCCATGGCTAATGAATTACACATTTTAACTGCCCTTAATGTAAAGAACCCTTTCCTTTGTTGCTGGTGAAATCTCCTTTCCTCTAACCTTAAGGGATGGCCCTAAGTCTTTTGTACTGCCCATACTATTACAACATGCAATAGTTGTATTCTATGTATTAATTTTTTTTTTTTTTTTTAAATGGGAGTATCCTGTATACAGAATTAGTGGGTCTCACTGTTTCCCTGGGATCCAAATACTTCAACATAATGTACCCAGGCATACCTAAAAAAAGAAGAACGGATAATCTCAATATGTTTGTCTGTGCTGTAGTAGGCCCATATTGGTTTTTTTTTTTTTTTTTTTAGAAATTCTTAGATTCATTTGGTTTTGTGAAATTTACAATGGAAATGAAAAAAAAATGCTCATTCCTTTTCTACTATTTCACCACTTCATCAATTTGGTCAAGACCTCCTCCACACAATGTCCTTTACACAACTTGTTTGCTCTGCTACCCATAGAAGTGGAGCCACACTTGATCTTCTTTCCTAGACAATATTAGACACTTCTGACCTAACAATAGATCCGGTTGTCTGGTCAGACCACCACTCCATTTTGTTCTCAATCACAGCCCCCCCCCTAAATAGGCCCTCTCCCATGGAGGTGACCAGGTTATCGACTGTTGCGGGGACTAACCCCCCAGGGCCAGATGGCAAACTTGGATTTCTCCACCATATAAAGTGCCTACATGGATCCCACCACTCTTCTCCATTACTACAATAGAGATTTGGTGGCCGCAATGTATACTATCAGTCCTGTTCGCATACAACACCTCACACCACCACACCCCTTGGTTTGACAGTTCTATTAGGGAATAGAAGAAGAAGGGACGCAGGCTGGAACGGTGCTGGTGGAGGTCTCCCATGATTGAGTACAAGCTGAAACTGATTGACCACATAACGAAATACCAGTCCACAATTACTTGTAAGAAGTCAGGGTTCCTGTCACGTGAGATCATGGCAGTGGACAATAAACCAGGTTAGCTCTTCCATACAATAGAGAGGCACTGCAAATCAGCATGTCTGCAGTCTGGTGAAGCCTTTTCACAGTTCTATTGTGATGATTTAGCAATTTTTTCTGATAAAGTAACCTGCATCCAGTCTGGGGTCCCGACTGTGCTATCTATAAGTGACGGGGTTCCAGACATGAAAATGCAGGTTCTCTGGCTTTAAGGTCTAGCTTTAACCATCTGAATGTAGAAGACACAGTGCAAACAATCCAGGTGTTGCTTCCCACTACCTGTGATTTGGAACCAGGTGCAACACGCTTTCTCTTAGGCTGTATTGATATAATTATCCCAGTGCTTGCCAAAATAGTCCTGTGCTCTTAGCAGATGGTGGTCTTTCCCAAACTGCTGAAGAAAGCAGTCATCAGACCTTTACTAAAAAAAGCCTTCATTAGCCTGGATTACATGGCTAATTACAGGTCTGTATCAAAATTTCCTTTCCAGGGAAGGTTATTGAGAAAGGGGTGGCAACCCAACTGGAAACCTATCTATGATATCATGATATTTATGACCCATTCTAGTCAGGATTCAGAAGACGTCATAGTAATGAAACAGCTCTGTTCGTGTGCTAAATGATCTCCTAGTGGCGCGAGACAAGGTGACTTTACTTAGAAGTCCTTGACCTCTCTGCAACATTTGATAACATGGACCACGTAATTTTAATGGAGCACCTGAAGGATTTATGTGGACTAGGTGGCACAGTTCTCAGCTAGTCCAGGTTGTTAACTAACCAGACCCATTCTGGCCACATGACACTTGTTCTGCATTCTTTACAATTGCTGCCTGTGAAATGGGGACTTTTTTCAATAGTTCCTTACAATCCCATTCGCTCACTTTGATCTGAAAATGAAGAACTCACTATTTCCAGATTCGCCTTAACTTTCTTTGGGGCCCGAGCTATTAGCCACACTGCTCCCACTCTCTGGAATAGTCTGCCTCGTGCAGTTCGAAAGGCCACGTCTCTGGAACTCTATAAAAGCAGGCTCAAGACCTGCCTGTTTACAAGGCACTTAATTAATGAACCACAACCTGTTCGGCATTTAATAGCTACAGTACTGTCCCATCCTATATTGTATATTTCCTTGTGTTTGGTCTCTCTTATAACCTTAAATGTTTTCTTCTTTTTCCCTTTTTGTAACTGTGAAGTGCTTTGAGTCACATTGGGAGAAAAGCAGTATATGAATAAAGTTACTATTATTAAGTTAGGCGTTGTATATTTCTTCTTAATTTGGATCACTTAACTATCATGAACTCCAGAGAATACAATTGCCATTGAGCTGCATGATATTAAGGTCTTGTCATTTTTCTCATTTTTAGGATGAAATGTTTTGCAGTGTCATTATATTCTCTTGTAATTTGGGAACCTGCCCCTGCTTTAAATTCAGTGTCTTGTTTATTATTACTTAACTTTGTCAAAGGCACGCTTGAGTCATACGGAGCTAGACTTTCTCACCTGTTTCTTAGGATGTACTTATTGTGACAGTAAATCACCCAGAATTGCTTGAAATTAAAACTGGCTCATGCCAACCCTCATCAATTATGTACTTTAGCATTACTTACCAAAAAATCTAACTGTGAAGAGTTTGACATTTAAAGGGGCAGAAACAAATTAATCAGCTTTCTCAAAACCAAGTTTAATTACCCCTAGGGTAAAAGTTTCACTTATTTGCCTGTGGTTTTCTTCTAGTTTCAGTCTTATCTTATCTGGTAATTAATATTCTAAAAAAGTATCTCCTCTAAAGTAACTCCTTAACCCTTTTGCTTCTGGGAAGAACAGCAGTACCAGAATGCGACTGCACTTCCATGATCGCGAAAACGCTTGAGGTAACGCTGAAGCCACCAGTAGTGAAGCGCCCTTAACTTCCCCTCCGATTGCGCTCACTTGCTCCATTGGCGCTCCCCTTAGAAAAGCAGGGGGTTTACGGAGCTGAACTGCGTTGATTTCCTGCGATGCATACCGCCATAGGGGAAGCCGGTATCTCTCTGCAGCTTAAAGCTCCCGATGACGCTGGCCAATAGGAAGACACAAGAGATGACATACCAGCTTCCAATTGACACGCGGGACATTTAAGCCGCCATATCGATAGCCCTGACTAGTCCTGTCTGGGCTACTACCGGCATACCCTTCCGGGGTAAGTATCTCGGGAAGCAGGAGGTCCCCGGAGCTGAAATGAATGCGGTTCAGCGAAACCCCCTGCTTCAAATCTATTTTTTTCTTTTTTAGACTAACAAACGCAAAAGAAAGTGTCACCAGGAAGTCCCTCTTTAAAACAACTAAATAAGCCAGTTCAAGAAGAACTGCCCCCTGTTTATGAAAAACACAGGAAATGAAAGCACTGCTAAAGATATTTAGCATACAGTTTTTATTTAATTCAATTACTTTTTAGAATGAACTGTAAATTATACATCAACACAAAATCTGTACTTGGGGGGGGAAAAAAGTATGAGCCTTTGAGAAATACCCCCAATATGTTTCATTCCAAAATGTGCAATTTATTTAACTGATGTCTCTGCGACCACCCATGCATATTGCAAGTGCAAGCAATGTTACACTACATCTTGTGTACAGATTGCATCTTGTGATATTTTCATGACCTATATTATAATGTAGGTTGTGAAACTGTCACAATTGCAGGGGGCTGCAGTGCCTCACAGAATAATTTTATCTGGACCCAGTATAGTTCTAAAGGGAATAACTCAGCATTTCATTCCCAGATCTCCACCCCCATAACATGTTTATACTATAATCTAAAGCAGTATTGAGTACATCAAAACACCTTCAATAGTATGAAGATTTTTTTGTGAGTGTACAGATCAAACACCCAAAAAACAAGTTCTGGTCATAGCACCTATAGCTCTCAGTTATGTGGGAACCATCAGCGATATATGATGAATATTAATACAGTGTGGACTTTCTAACTTGCTGGCTACACTGTAGGTGTAGTGAATGTGCCTGGGTGTGTTTAGACAGCTATACCAGAGTGCAAACATGCCACAGAACTGACTGCTAATCAGAGTGGTTGATCATTGTATTTATGGTTCTGTAGTATGCCATCTATTCTTGCATTACCTCCACATATAAGTGCAAACAGCAATATTATAGGATACTATAATGTGGATCAACCCCGGTGGGGAGGGAGAACATCCGGAAAAGTGTCCCCTCTTGGACAACAGCTTTACTGTGCTATCCCTTAGTGCCACCTCTGCTGAGAATCAAATACGTATTATTTCCCATTTGAAACTGGATTAATATGACTGCCACAATCTCACTAATAATAAAAGTTGCAACGAACATGAATGCCGCTTTAACCTTTACAGTGCCGGAGAGTCACCGTACCCCCGTCACTTCTGTGTCATGTGATCACTCCAGTAGCCATTACATGACGTGGCTTGTGCCCGGATGCGGAGAAGCAGTCTGCCTGATCTACGATCTGTGAACTCCTTCTGCTGCTGTATTTAGCCATGCCGCCCTTTGTAAACTCTGTACTGGCATTCTGGAGATATAACTTGCTGAATATATGCCTCTGAGGGAAATTCAGTGAATTCTGCCATCCACAGTTTGCCAGTGTAATAAATATAAGTGAAAACTCTGCATAAAAGAAACCGTGAAACAAAAAAGAATATCACTTGTGAGCACATCCATATGTCTCAGACAGGTCTGCCACCCTGCTATTCACCATTATCTCTTGGCTTCCACTGCAGCCAGGGATTCTGGGAAATAACATGCAAATGAGTACTCAGTGTCACCTTTTACGCCATGTCTATTTTAACAAGAACCCCTTTGCGCTTATGCCGGCCGTATTACACAGCTTGTCAGCACAGCCGGGGTTAAAGAAGTGCATAGCCAGTAAACCTACTCACAGACCCGTTTGGGGTCTCATCAGTGTGAGGATGGGTATATTGGCTTTGTAATGTGGAGTTGGAATAGGTTTCAACCCCACTTTAAATAAGTTATGGTGGGTAAAAAAAGCGACATAAACCCTCCACCGAACAGCATACGGTTAAATACTTCTTAAACCCAGGCCGTGCTGAAAAGTTGTGTGGTACGGGAGGCATAAGCTCATAGGGGCCCATGTTAAAATGAGTAAGAAGTAAAGAGTGACACACTGTGAGTGCTCATTTGCATGTCATTACCCAGAATCCCTAGCTGCAGTGGAAGCATTGTTTGCCTAGCGATAATGGGGAAAGGAAAGGTTGCAGTCCTGGTATTTTTATTTACTGTACGGTAGAGGGATTTTTTTGTCACTTTTTGTTACCCACCATAGCTTTTTTTAATGTTTAAAAAGAAAGAAGTCGATCAGCACAATATAAACCGTTTGTCACCAACTAATGCTTGTTTTTTTTGGGTGGAAGGCAATAAAAAAAAGTAAGGACTTCTCCGCAGCTCTGTGCACACTTGTAAGAAGTACAAAAAGATGAGGTGAAGCAGTGGTCACGTTGAATTGCTGCAATAAAAGAGGATTTTATGTTGTCTTTGTACCAGTAATGCTAGTTAGCCTACAGTATATAACTCATCTGTACTGAAGCACTTCTTAAACAGAGGTATACAGTACCTTAAAAAAAAAACACACACACAGTATGTTTTGATATGGTTCTGAATGATGTTTTAACCTGACATTTCCTATTGATTTTTGTTTTAGAATGCATGTTGTGTAACAAACTATGATAAGGGGGGAAATATCAGGAATAAACTAAATTAGACATTGTTACAAACATTATTTACGATGTTAAATATTACCTGACATCCATGATACTCCAGTTTTGGGGATATTTATAGTTTATTTGTGCAAGTTTTGACACACAAAAAACAGACAAACATTGCCACGAGGTCAGCATATAAAGCTACGAAGTCATCTCCAGATGTTCTGTGTGCTGCCGGGACGAGCCCTGACCCTGCCGCCATTTTGTGTCCCCGGTGCTGGATGGGTGATATCTGCGGGTCCACCAACTTCAGAGGACGCAACTCAGGTTGATCCCCCAGTTCAGATAAGATTTAAATACAGTATATATATACCGAAAGAGAGACGGTTGCATGAATACAAATTTATGCAACTGTTCGGGACACTTAGCGGTGGCCTAAACAGAGATCGAAATTTTATGAGTCACTACTGACACAAGTGAACTCTCTTCCCATGAGCGCTAAATGCCATGTCTGTACATACTGTGCTATATGTATGTACACACAGCTGTCTCTTACACATACTAATACTCCTTGTTTTTCCATCCCTATACACCAATAGGGACCACATAGTATCTACACACACTTTTAGTTATGCTACAATCTCTCACATTTCCACACTTACCCACACCATTTATATTAACTTCCATTCCACACACAACTTTTGTAAAGCACTGTATACACTGTGGGCTCTCCATTCATTTATATTCACATAGATAAACACACACACACACACACTCTTACATCACTAACTTTCAGGAACCATTTAACACCTCTAGCCATAAATCAGTGATCAGTGTATCTCGAAAGCTCGCACAAACAAAAGCATTTCGTTAGCCACAGAACGGTATCATCTATTTATTTTTTGATTATATATATATATAATATATAATTGCAACAACCAGCACTCACATGTCACAAGGTATCCAGATGCTAATCCCATAAAAAAATCAAATAGATGAGATATTACCAGATGGAGGTCCAGCAACAAAGAGACAACACACCAGGGGTATAGTCAAAGTAGTATGTATTGTAGAAACATACAGGCACCTCAGCCAACGTTTCGGTCTGCAGAGAGAGAGACCTTCCACTGCCCTGAGGAAGGTCTCTCTCTGCAGACCGAAACGTTGGCTGAGGTGCCTGTATGTTTCTACAATACATACTACTTTGAATATACCCCTGGTGTGCTGTCTCTTTGTTGCTGGACCTCCATCTGGTAATATCTAATATATATATATTATATATATATATATATATAATATATATATATATATAAATAATATATATATTATTTTTAAGAGTAGAGTGGAGCTGCTTTAAAAGTTCCATCTTTCTCTAATCATGTTTCTTTAATCAACACAAATTCATTGACATAAAGAGCCTTTATGAGCAGCTATTGATATATTTGACAATAGCAGTAGTACAATAAATTATATTGCTTCAAAAATAAAGAGGACATTTTAAAAGGATTACATTTATAATAGAACAATTTTGATAGAAACAATACAGACAGGAGAACACGTTGTTCGGTTTCACCGCATATATGTGTCTTCATCTAAGGAAGCCTTAACCTCTTCAGTGACAGAGGTGCCAGCAACCAATTTAAACAAACTATTAATGTTAAATCGGCAATCCAAGCCAGCTGATTTATTTGTGAATTGTTTTTTTTTTAAATATATATAGCATTTAAGCAGGGGATCGCCAGAGCTGAACCCCATTAATTTCAGCTCCGGGGACCCCCTGCTTCCAGAGATACTTACCTCCGAATTAGGTGCCGGTAGCTGCTCTTCTCTATGTCCACTCTTCAAAGATTTGGTGCCCTGCAGACCAATAGGAAGCCGTGACATTTTCGGTTTGGCTTCCTTTTGGCCAATGGGACATGGGAGCTTTAAACTTTAAAGCCCTGCTTGCTGAGCTGGAATAGCTACCGGCATCTACTTCGGAGGTAAGTTTTTGTAAAGTAACGGGGCTCAGCGCCAGAGACCTGCTCAATTCTATATTAAAAAAGAAGAAAAGAACTTCACAAAATAATTTGCCAGCTTGGATTGCTCCTTTAAGACAAAGGTTTAACAACATATTGGAATTCATTGAGAAACATTATCAATTGTTGTAATTTGGTCAGAGTGTTTAACCAGGCCACGAACCTTAGTTCCTTTTGGCCTTTAGAAATACAAACAAAGACCTGTTTTCAATATCTTGTTGTTAGCTGTGTGTAATTGGTACATGTAATTTTTTGTAAAAGCAATAGCTAATGAAAATGTTGACTTCATTACTATATTACGACATCTGTCTGTATTGTTTTTATTCTACATAGGAAGTGCTCCAACAGAGAACAAAACAGTCGGGTTTTTTATAAGAATAAAAATATGTAATTCCTAAAGTAAATGGCACAAAAGGACTGGACACACACGTTCAATACATTGTCCTAAGTATAGTAAAGACTGAAAATTATATTGGTTATTATTCCACCAAACCATCTTTTATAATCAAGGTGCTCAGATCATTAATGGAACACAGCTGTGCTGCATATCTATTACAGCCCTTATACATGGCTCTCTATTACAGCCCTTATACATGGCTCTCTATTACAGCCCTTATACATGGCTCTCTATTACAGCCCTTATACATGGCTCTCTATTACAGCCCTTATACAGTACATGGCTCTCTATTACAGCCCTTATACATGGCTCTCTATTACAGCCCTTATACATGGCTCTCTATTACAGCCCTTATACATGGCTCTCTATTACAGCCCTTATACATGGCTTTGTATTACAGCCCTTATACATGGCTCTCTTTCCCTCAGATCTTGTTTGTAGTCTTGCTGAAAAGCCCTCTCTACCCTCCTGCCGTTCAGCTAATTTTGAGATATACTGTAGAACCATATTTACAGTACCGAGCAGTTTTATTTTCTAAAAGTCATCTTCTGTTGCTGGCAGATATCTTAGTGGCCATTGACTTGTAGGGGCTGTAATGGAGCCTTATTGCCAGATGGAGCCTTATTGCAGAAGACTGCTCAGTACAGATAAGTATTGTGCCTTGAATTTGCTCTCTCTTTTTATGTTTCCATGAAAGGCTACTTTACTTTGTAATATGTCATTATCCACTCTGGCAATGAAAAGGAAAATAAACAATGGGTCAAGACAAGGAAACCATTAAGACAAGAGAAGCAAAGATTACTGATGTTTTATAATATGTGTGAAAAAATAGGGTAACGTAGTGAGCAATTATCTATCCTAAGTGACACATCTATGGGGGTGAGAGCCAAAATAGAAGCTATTTAGAAAGGTACAGCAAGTTTATATATATATATATATATATATATATATATAATCAAAAAATAAATAGATGATACCGTTCTGTGGCTAACGAAATGCTTTTATTTGTGCGAGCTTTCGAGATACACTGATCTCTTCTTCCGGCGATGTTACAATGAATGAAGCAAAAGATATACTTAAAAACAGTGTCTCTTGGAATGTTATCTGTGCTGTTCCTTCCCCCGGTGTGGATGTGTTTTATGGCTAGAGGTGTCAAAAGGTTACTGTGAAGGCAAGTGAAGAAAGAGTGTGTATGTGTATCAGTGTGAATAAAAATGAATGGAGAGCCCACAGTATATATAGTGCTTTACACAAGGTGTGTGTGGAGTGGGAGTGGATATAAATGGTGTGGGTGGGTGTGGAAATGTGTGAGTTTGTAGCACAACTAAAAGTGTGTGTGGATACTTAGTGGCCCCTATTGGTGTATAGGGATGGAAAAACAAGGAGTATTAGTATGTGTGAGAGACAGCTGTGTGTGCATACACATAGCACAGTATGTACAGACATGGCCTCCTTTAGCGCTCATGGGATGAGAGTTCACTAGTGTCAGTAATGACTCATAAAATTTCGATCTCTGTTTAGGCCACTGCTAAGTGTCCCGAACAGTTGCATAAATTTGTATTCATGCAACCGTCTCTCTTTCGGGGTTTTAAGATTACCTTTGAGTATGGCAACCCTCAGATCTTTCATCTTATGGGCAGAGTCAGAGAAATGTTCGCCAACAGGACTGTCTCTTGTACCGCGTGTGATGCTGTGGCGAACCTACAAAATCAGAGGAAGTTTCACCGGTTCTTCCAGCATTGTCGTGTACCTCATCATGTGCATGAAATGCCCAGGGGGCTGCTACTACATAGGTGAGACAGGGCAGGGGCTAAACAAGAGAATGAACCTGCATCGCCACAGCATCACACGCGGTACATGAGACAGTCCTGTTGGCGAACATTTTCTGACTCTGGCCATAAGATGAACGATCTGAGGGTTGCCATACTCAAAGGTAATCTTAAAACCCCGAAAGAGAGACGGTTGCATGAATACAAATTTATGCAACTGTTCGGGACACTTAGCAGTGGCCTAAACAGAGATCGAAATTTTATGTGTCATTACTGACACTAGTGAACTCTCGTCCCATGAGCGCTAAAGGCCATGTCTGTACATACTGTGCTATATGTATGCACACACAGCTGTCTCTCACACATTCTAATACTCCTTGTTTTTCCATCCCTATACACCAATAGGGACCACCACTAAGTATCCACACACACTTTTAGTTATGCTACAAACTCACACATTTCCACACCTACCCACACCATTTATATCCACTCCCACTCCACACACACCTTGTGTAAAGCACTGTATATACTGTGGGCTCTCCATTCATTTTTATTCACACTGATACACATACACACTCTTTGGTAGAAAGGGGGGGGTGATAGACAGCACTCTGACACAATGACTCAGCAAGGTTGCAGGGTGCACGGAACAGGAAGAGACCCTAATACCCTTCAGAAGTACTAACAATCCAAAAAATAGTACCAGCACTCTCTGTCTCACAGCTACAGATATAAGCGAATACCAGTGTAGGGCAAATGAATAATTTAATGACACTAATAATAAACTGAAAATATAGCAACAATAGCCAATACGCCAATGCAAGAATAAATATCACCATAGAGGAAATGAAAATATAGGGGGTAAAGGGGAAAGAAGGAGAAGGGGAAAAAAACACAAAAGAAAAGCAAAAAAATCACAAAAATGGAAAAAGGAAAGCAAACTAGGGGGGCGACGTTTCGAGGGGTGACCTCTTCATCTGGCCCATTCCCCCTGGTCCCAAAGGGTCCCAGAGGTACTTCCCTAAGCCTTCCCTCCTCACTGTCAAATGATCCCACACTCAGCTAATGATATAAATCTAAAGTCTAAAGAGGGCAAATCACATAAGCAGATATCAAATATCAACCACTGAATGTAGATACAAGAATATTGTGAAAGACACAGAACATATGCAGATATCAGATATCAATCAGTGAACAAGTATAAGCAAACCCTCTTCCTGGTGCCTTGTCAAGTTCTTGGTGATATTTATTCTTGCATTGGCGTATTGGCTATTGTTGCTATATTTTCAGTTTATTATTAGTGTCATTAAATTATTCATTTGCCCTACACTGGTATTCGCTTATATCTGTAGCTGTGAGACAGAGAGTGCTGGTACATACACACTCTTTCTTCACTTGCTTTCACAGTAACCTTTTGACACCTCTAGCCATAAAACACATCCACACCGGGGGAAGGAACAGCACAGATAACATTCCAAGAGACACTGTTTTTAAGTTTACCTTTTGCTTCATTCATTGTAACTTCGCCGGAAGAAGAGATCAGTGTATCTCGAAAGCTCGCACAAATAAAAGCATTTCGTTAGCCACAGAACGGTATCATCTATTTATTTTTTGATTATTGAAGCTCGGCTAACACGATACTGATACCTCTACATATATATATATATATATATATATATATATATATATATATAAACATATATATATACATAAACAAAATATATGTTTAAAACGGCATGCATTGGCTTGAGGATTGGCTTGTGTAATACGAGCTTGAGACAAAAGGTGGCACTGAGTGCTCATTTGCATGTCATTTCCCAGAATCCCTTGCTGCAGTGGAAGCGCTGTATGCTGGGTGACAATGGGGAAAGACAGGTTTGCAGACCTGTCTAAGACATGCAAATGAACATACAGTAATATTTACAGTTGCTTTATGCTTTACTGTGGAGGGTTTTTGTCACTTTTTTTACCCACCATAACCTTAATGACAGTGGTGATTACCTAGTCTAGTCTCAAACCTGCTTGCCATTAAGACCAGCCTCACACTGATGATACCCATCAAGGTTGAAACATGTATGTGAGTAGGTCTAATGGCTTTGCATCTCATCCCAGCCTCTGTTTAAAAGCTGTGTTTAAAACAGCATGCTTGAGGATTGGCTTGTGTAATACGAGCTTGAGACAAAAGGTGGCACTGAGTGCTCATTTGCATGTCATTTCCCAGAATCCCTTGCTGCAGTGGAAGCGCTGTATGCTGGGTGACAATGGGGAAAGACAGGTTTGCAGACCTGTCTAAGACATGCAAATGAACATACAGTAATATTTACAGTTGCTTTATGCTTTACTGTGGAGGGTTTTTGTCACTTTTTTTACCCACCATAACCTTAATGACAGTGGTGATTACCTAGTCTAGTCTCAAACCTGCTTGCCATTAAGACCAGCCTCACACTGATGATACCCATCAAGGTTGAAACATGTATGTGAGTAGGTCTAATGGCTTTGCATCTCATCCCAGCCTCTGTTTAAAAGCTGTGTTTAAAACAGCATGCTTGAGGATTGGCTTGTGTAATACGAGCTTGAGACAAAAGGTGGCACTGAGTGCTCATTTGCATGTCATTTCCCAGAATCCCTTGCTGCAGTGGAAGCGCTGTATGCTGGGTGACAATGGGGAAAGACAGGGTTGCAGACCTGTCTAAGACATGCAAATGAACATACAGTAATATTTACAGTTGCTTTATGCTTTACTGTGGAGGGTTTTTGTCACTTTTTTTACCCACCATAACCTTAATGACAGTGGTGATTACCTAGTCTAGTCTCAAACCTGCTTGCCATTAAGACCAGCCTCACACTGATGATACCCATCAAGTTTGAAACATGTATGTGAGTAGGTCTAATGGCTTTGCATCTCATCCCAGCCTCTTTTTAAAAGCTGTGTTTAAAACAGCAAGCATTGGCTTGAGGATTGGCTTGTGTAATACGAGCTTGAGACAAAAGGTGGCACTGAGTGCTCATTTGCATGTCATTTCCCAGAATCCCTTGCTGCAGTGGAAGCGCTGTATGCTGGGTGACAATGGGGAAAGACAGGGTTGCAGACCTGTCTAAAACATGCAAATGAACATACAGTAATATTTACAGTTGCTATATATATATATATATATATATATGTATATATATATATATATATATATATATATATATATATACAGTATCCAATTTATAGCAAACGTGTTGAGCAATATAGGGCAAGGTCAAAGTTAATTTCTTTGTGCTGTGTCCTCATATACTGTAGATGTTATATAACTGCATTAATGTAATTTTGGTGGCCGTTGGAGAGTACTGTAAAGATGCATAGATAACACAATCTTTAAATTAATTAAGCAACAAAACCACCAGGAATAAAAAAAAAAACTAAACTAAAAAAAAAAAACCTCTATGTAGAGCTAATTCATTTACGGCTCCATGCTGTTGTGAAGATTAATAACTGGTGGCCTTGCAGGCAGAAATCGGTCTAATTCAAATGTTGCGCTTCTTTTATTATAACAAACGTGCATAACTAACAGGGTTTTTTTTTCATCGTGCACTTTGCTCACAATATAGGCCTGTAATTGAGTTCATATTTTTCACCCAACCTTTCAGCTGTAATTAATATTTTATTGCCTCCGATTTTATCACTAAATAGCATGGCAGCAGGGTATTCAGCTGCACAAAAAAGGAGCAATAGAGTCGTATTGATGCAGCCCGAGCTCTTTGTAATGAGTTATGGTTGAAAGAACACAAACTGCATTTACGGCATCCAGTTAATATTCCAAAGCAATTTATGACTGATCTAATCTTGGTCAAAGCAGGACATAGAGGAATTAATGTTTCTAAAATTAAATATTAAACACGGTCATTCTGTTTATGGTGTGTAATGCCGAGAGCAGCCGAGGAAAACTGGCCGTCAAAGGACATGCTTTCTATTTTCTTCATTTAAGAATATTTTCTGAGGTTAATCACATTAAAGTATTTTTTCCTTAACTCAAGGTAAACTATTACATGTGATCATGAATGTAATTATTACTTGTCGTTTTTATATGGGCACAGCCGCACAGGACTATATGTATTCAATTGTTTGGGGCAGCAAATATATATATATATAATTTGTTTTAAGTATGAAAGATAACAGTAAAAAGCATTACTATATAGTTTATTATTATTATTATTATTATTATTATTATTATATGACATTGCTTAAACTTGGTGGCATGACTTTGTCACACTCGATTCCTCTCTCACATTCTCCTCTCACATTCAAAACGTTTCTAAAACTTGTTGCTTTTTCCTCCGCAATATAACAAAGATACGCCCTTTCCTCTGTTGCTCGACTGCTAAAACTCTGACTCAGGCCCTCATTCTCTCCCTTCTCGATTACTGCAACCTCCTGCTGTCCGGCCTCCCTGCCTCTCACCTGTCTCCCCTACAATCTATACTGAACGCTGTTGCCAGAATCACTCTACTCTTTCCTAGATCTGTCTCTGCGTCTCCTCTCCTGGCTTCCGATCAAATCCCGCATCTGACACTCAATTCTCCTCCTCACTTTAAAGCTTTACACTCTTCTGCCACTCCTTACATCTCAGCCCTAATTTCTCGCTATGCACCATCCCGACTCTTGCGGTCTTCTCAAGGATGTCTTCTTTCTACCCCATTTGTATCTAAAGCTCTCTCCCGCCTTAAACCTTTCTCGCTGACTGCCCCGCACCGCTGGAATGCCCTTCCTCTCAATACCCGACTAGCACCCTCTCTATCCACCTTTAAGACCCACCTTAAGACACACTTGCTTAAAGAAGCATATAAATAGCACTGTGGATAATCCTGGACACATGATACATAAAGCTTGGGCCCCTGCAGACGCACTTTCTAGAATTCCATCCTACTGTCTCTATACCTTCTCCTACCTACCAATTAGATTGTAAGCTCCTCGGAGCAGGGACTCCTCTTCCTTAATGTTATGTTTATGTCTGAAGCACTTATTCCCATGACCTGTTATTTATATTATTTGTTATTTATATGATTACAACATGTATTATTACTGTGAAGCGCTGTGTATATTTATGGCGCTATATAAATAAAGACATCCAATACAATACAATGTTACATAATCTGTTCATATGAAACATGATGGAGCTGACTGGGAATATTGTCTGTGTAAAGTTCTCTCTGCTCTCCTACGGTATAATGTATCATACTAGTAACTAGTATGCAGGATAATAGGCATATGTTGATGGAGAACCAATGCTTCTGCAGAAAAATCAGCTTTGTGAACCCCAAATAAAGAGAGCATTACACCACACATACAGTAACACTGGCCATATTTGAGAAAATACAAACACGTAATAATAATTATAAGCTAAAGCAGTAAAATTCAGGGCATTATTGAAAACCCTGCTCTCTGATTGGTTAAAATTCCAGGCATTTTCCAATCAGTAATGCCCGGAATTTAAGCAGCAGAACGTGTAGTTTTCAATGTGTTTATTTCCAGCCAATCAGCTTTCAGAACAGCTGAGACAGGGCAGGGGATTCGTCTGATTGAAGTAACAGCTCTGAGACAGGGCAGGGGATTGGTCAGGACGTATAAGCCACGGGTTGACTCCTCCCCCTCCTGAGCTGACTGAGATTTTCTGAGCAGATTCAGTTGAATTGGGGGTGAGGGGGGGAGTAAGTGGCTGTCTGCAGTTTCTTTGTGGCTGCAGTTTGTGTGTCAGTAGCAGTGTGTGTGTGCTGTTGTATATCTGTGTAGAGGTGCTGTGTGTGTGTGTGTCAGCAGCAGTGTTTATGGGTGTAGTGTGTGTGTGTGTGTGTGTGTGTGTGTGTGTGTGTGTGTGTGTGTGTAGAGGTGCTGTGTTGTGTGTAGATGTGCTGTGTATAGAGATTCAGTGCTGTGTGTGTGTGTGTGTGTGTGTGTGTGTGTGTGTGTGTGTGTGTGTGTGTGTGTGTGTGTAGAGGTGCAGTGTTGTGTGTGTAGAGGTGCTGTGTTGTGTGTAGAGCTGGGGGGGAGTGCAAATTTAGTAAGTGGCTGCATTTTTTATTGTGGCTGCAGTGTGTGTTGTGTTGTGCTGTTGTATGTGTAGCAGCCGTTTGTGTGTGTGTGTGTGTGTGTGTGTGTGTGTCAGCAGCAGTGTTTATGGGTGTAGCATGTGTGTGTAGCAGCAGAGTTTGTGTGTGTAGAGCTGCTTTGTTGTGTGTGTGTGTGTGTGTGTAGAGATGCTGTGTTGTGTGTGTGTAGAGCTGCTGTGTTGTGTGTGTGTGTGTGTGTGTGTGTGTTGAGCTGCGGTGTTGTGTGTGTGTAGAGGTGCAGTGTTGTGTGTGTGTAGATGTGCTGTGTTGTGAGTAGAGGAGGTGCTGTGTTGTGTGTCTAGAGCTCCAGTGTGTGTTTGTGTGTAGAGGTGCTGTGGAGTGTGTGGTGTGCTTGTGTGTGTAGCAGCAGTTTGTGTGTGTTGAGCTGGTGTGTGTGTGTGTGTGTGTGTGTGTACAGAGGGGCGGCAGTGTGTGATATAGATATCTGCAGTGTAAGCGTATATAGAGGTGGTTTCATGTATTTACCATTTTATTTTAATAAAAAAATCTATTTAACTATACAAAAGTGTCTATTATTTTGGAAAAAAAGTCTACATTTAGCCTATAATAGTAATAATCCCCTCAGAACAGGGCATTACTGGCCAATAATGCCCTGTTCTTCGGGGATTATTACTTAAATAATCTTAGAACCGAAACTGTGCTATAAACAGAATGTTAAAGTCACTGAAGTTATACTCTAAGGCAGATCCAAATGATTTTGAGGTATGGGCGCATAAGTCAAAGCAAAATTAAAAACTTGAAATTAAACTTTGTCAGTTTGAATTTCGCCAGAGAATAAACTACTGGGAGTGAGGGTGAGAGTCCTATTGAGCAGAGTAGCCATCGACTTGTATACCTCCCAAAACACTCATCCACACAACACGTGGAGAGAGACCTGTGAACACACCTGCGATTCCTCAGTTAGAAGTGATTTTCACATTTTCAATATCCTTAGTATATTCACACGATTTCAGTTGCCATATTTCCAGGTATCTGTTTGTTCACAGGTATTTCCCCACATGTTGTATAGATGCTTCATAGGACTCTCCACCCCCCATTCCTCTCCTAGCTCCCTTCCCCCATTCATTCCCCTCCTTCCCGCATTCTTTATCCCCCTTAATTTTTTTTTTTTCTTACCCCCTTCTTCCTCCTCTTCTCTCTCCCTTGTATCTGCCCCCTCCTCCCTCTCTATCCCTCTCCTTGTCTATCATCTCCCTTCCTCCATCCATTCCCTTCCACTCTCTATTTATGCAGTCTTTATAGCCTATGAACTAAAGCAATTGTAATGCGCAATTGGTGCAACTTTTTTCTTATTTGTATATGTAAAGCATGTGACAATGTACAGGTGCGTCGACGAGTATTCTAAAACTTGCCTTAAACTTGTTTTGGAAAATCTGGGGCTATCACCAACAAGATCCAGGTACATGCTGGGTACATGCTGCAAACATTTCAGTGACATTTCTGCAGACTAATGGCCCATCGGATTAACACAGCACGGGTCCCTGGCAGTCCGATTCAGTTTGAATGGGACTGCCAGGGACCCCCGCTGTTAATCCGATGGGCCATTAGTCTGTCTGCAGAAATGTCACTGGAATGTTGCAGCATGTACCCAGCATGTACCCAGCATGTACCCAGCATGTACCCAGCATGTACCTGGGTCTTGTTGGTGATTGCCCCAGATTTGTTTTAGAATACTCGTCGGCACAGTATAATTCTACATTCTTACCTCAGTAATTGTTTGGTGCTCCTGTTATAAATCTATCAAACCCCTGATTGTGTGCCTAACATAATGGCCGCCATTCCGTTTCAATCAATCCTTCAGTCAGTGTAACTCAGCAGCTTTAATGTATCCTTATATTACTAAGGTAATGTCATCTACTGTTACTATTTACAGCTCAAACTGCTGGGAACCTTGGCAACAAATGATCACAAACAGGAAAGTGTTGCACATATCTTGCACTGCTTGGGAGGTGGGCTAAAACCTGCTACTGTATAGAAATCAAAGGATGCTGTAAAATTGTTTTAAAATGGCATTAAGAGTTGAATAAAAAAAATTAAAAAAAAACACATTATCTCATACTACAGAAATGATTTATTTAACAAAAAAATAAATACTTATAAGATTTCACATGTTTTGCTGCTTTTATACACAGGCCCTTTATTCCTAGCAAGTCTAGTTCTTCGAAATAAAAATGGAATGTCTTATTCAAGAAAGATCAGTTTATTGTAAGTCTAAAAAAGTTGCAGTTACAAAACATTTCTGTTTTATCGCACACATTCCCCGACATATCTGCAGAATGATTTGTATGTACTGTGTAAAGGGATTTAAGTGACTATCCTCTTTATCAGTACACAAAAGCAAAGCTTTACTAAATTGCCCTATTAAACATTTTACTAATTTAAACTGACTTACTTGTACCTTGCAGTGACATTTTGATCTACGGCTTTCATTTCATGGATTCAAACCCAATGGTATTACATGACTATACCAATCACCTGAGAATCTCAGAAACGTCAGCTTTCATTTTTACCCTGCAGTGAATGTTACAGATATTCACGTTTGGTTTTGTTAAGCCAAGATGCGCTTCGTACAGTATGTCAGAGAAAGGTGTAAACATGATTGTCGGTGCTAAATGACAGAAAAATAGATACAGATATAACATTTCTAGATTGCTTTTGTCCGTTCAGCACATAACTAAATTGTGTTTCTCTACCAGAGACTAGGAACAAAAGAATAGTGAGGTAGATTAAGATAACTACCCCAGTTCTTGGATCCAGTATAGCCGTGAACCTAGTTAAAGCTCAGCATGTACTGTATTATCACTTTACAAGTTGCACAGTTTGCACCAAAATGCTTTGCTAAATTAATGAGCGTGCAGCACCTCTTTGCAGCATACTATGTTATTTTAAACTAAAATAATTGTATTTTTATGTTGGGTTTAATTCACCAAGCACAGATATATTATGGTTGATTGTGTGGTGAATCAAGGTAAAAAGCCTTATGAATGGGTCTTGATAAATTGAAAGGATATATAATTATTACAACATCAATAAATGTGTCATTTCTATAAAAGAAAATGTATTTAATTTCTATAATGCTGGCCGTATAAACGATGGGGTCTATTAAAACGTTATCTCTCTACAACACTTGCTTCGTGGCGCAGAAAGATGATGCATATCTAACTAAGATGATGGATATGTGTAATCTGCATTACATAGCATGCATACATACATGTGTGTAGAGAAATATTTATTAAGGCGCGCTTTCTGTCGCTGCATTGTAATGTTGACATCGTTTAGCGGTTAATTTATGAGGCAATAATGATACTTTTGGTGCATTCACTTTCAATTAGGTACGCCGGTTTTTAACGCTGCATTAACAAACACAAAACAACACTACAGGGAGCCTTGGTAAATGGACTACCAAGTGCGTGTCGTATACAAAATCTCTAGCTGGCATTATTTGTAGTATTTCTCACAGAAAACTTAGCTCCAGAAATACTCCTTATTAACTGGTATCACACAGGGAGTGTAAATAACAGTAAGGCTATTTGTGTATGATATGAGTTATTTCCCATGGAGAGGTTTCAAGGGTAGCGCAGCGAGGAAGAATTCCTAATGCACATCAACAGTTGCATAAGATAGAGGACAGGTGAAACAAAACAAGACAGAAAAAAGACACAGAGGAGAGGTAAAGAGAAAAATAAAACGCAAGACAACTCTTTGGAATAGGGACTTCCTTACCAGTCGTATGGTGCTGCAGAATATGCTGCCACCTCATACATTAATAAATTGTGGGTGCATGTAAATGAGGATGATAACAAATGTTTTTTTGTTTTGTTTTTTGCAATCCCTACTTTAGAGAAAATTTCCATTGAAATTACAATTTAAAACTTGACCGCTGTGGTCCTGTTCCACAGAGAGACTTGACACTCAAAATGTTAAAAAAAAAAAAAAAAGCAAGAGATGATATGAAGGTCGCTGGTGCTAGATCAGCACTTCTCTCTGGCTGACCCCAATATGTTAAAAAACTGCTCATAGAAAATGATTCAAAATAACATATATGGCTTTGAAGAGTGACAATGGGAGCAGCCTGGCCATCCACTGCGTCTGCACCTTCCCTTACACCTCTTCTCCGTCAGCCTACAAAACAGTCAGCTGTGGCCATTCACTCTACTGCAGTAGTCCACTATCTATAAAAAGTTTGATATTCCTTCTCTATATAGCACAACCTCTACTCAGTATGTAGCTGGCTGCTATGTGGCAGAAGTTATTGCATAGTATTAAGATTACAATGTTGGCAGAATGAAGAGTCCATTTTGCCCACTATCCTCCATGTAGCTTTGTAGGACCTGTCCTAACCCCTCAACTGTACATTTCCAAAGGGGTTTTTAGCCGAACGAAGCAAGCATGAATTTTAAGCTGCCCAAAAAAATAAATTGTTAAATGTATGAGTACATTTGTGATCTGAGTAACCTCTTTTTTTTAGTTTTCTTCCTTTAAAATCCTGTATTGCAGTCAGGTCTAATGAGAATTGCTATGCCTGTAGCTTAATAAACCTTGGTGCGAATTTCATCCATGGGCTTTTATCAGTTGTCAAAATATGTCATATGGCAAAATGATGCAGGTATATGTCTTTTTTCTATCTACAGTATGTGTATTATGTTGTGTTCTGTATTTTGTAATTCGAGAGAAGTTGACATATGAATAGCTTCCAGCCATGTAAAGATTGTATAAAGAAAAAACAAAAAAAGTGTTTATTATCTACATATTTCATTATAGTGGGGGTTCTTATCTGTATAATAGTACAGCTGAACCCTGTTATAACGCGGCCCTTGGGGTACACCCGATACGACTGCGTTATAACCGGGATCGCAATATAAAAAATGGCTGCCACGATCAGGGATTGCGCGTCCGTCGGAGGGGGAGAGCTGTAATAACTCTTCCAGCTCTCACTTGAGCCGGCATTGCAGCGGCACCCCCACGCAGCATTACCCGGCATCTGCAGCAGCAGCTGATCTGTGTCCTGTGCAGAGAAGTTGCGAGTCTGCGAGGGGTGGGGGAGGATCTCACGGAGTCTGGGCCATGATGTCAGCTGTCTCTGTGAGTCTCGTGGCCAGGAACCAGCTCCCTTCTCTCCCCTCCTCCCCCCATCAGCGGAGGTACAGAGGGAGGGAGAGGTGTGTGTGTGTGGTGATGTGCAGGAAGGGGGGGTGTTAAGGGCAGGGGGGTGATGTGCAGACATGGGATGTGCTGAGCAGGAAGGGGGGATGTGATGGGCAGGGGGGTATGGGATGTGATGTGCAGGGGGGGTGATGTTCAGGCTGTGGGGGGTTATGTGCAGGCAGGGGGATGTGATGTGTAGGAAGGGGGGATGTGATGTGCAGGAAGGGGATGTGATGTGCAGGAAGGGGATGTGATGTGCAGGCTGTGGGGGTTATGTGCAGGCAGGGGGATGTGATGTGTAGGAAGGGGGGATGTGATGTGCAGGAAGGGGATGTGATGTGCAGGAAGGGGATGTGATGTGCAGGAAGGGGATGTGATGTGCAGGCTGTGGGGGGCTTATGTGCAGGCAGGGGGATGTGATGTGTAGGAAGGGGGGATGTGATGGGCAGGGGGGTATGGGATGTGATGTGCAGGGGGTTGATGTGCAGGCTGTGGGGGGTTATGTGCAGGCAGGGGGATGTGATGTGCAGGAAGGGCGGATGTGATGTGCAGGAAGGGGATGTGATGTGCAGGAAGGGGATGTAATGTGCAGGCTGTGGGGGGGTTATGTGCAGGCAGGGGGATGTGATGTGTAGGAAGGGGGGATGTGCTGGACAGGGGGGATGGGATGTGATGTGCAGGGGAGTATTGTGTGTGTGTCTGTCCATTCGTCTGTTAGCAATAAAGCTTTAAAATGTAAAAAAAAAAAAAAATTCAATTAGCTTTTAAAAAACGGGCGCCACGCTCACACATAAGGGGATCCGCGTTTTAGCGGATCGCGCTATAACGGGGCTGAGCTGTATTATATGCTTTCCATAATCCTTCAGAAACTTAGAAAGAAACACTTGTTCACAGAGTTTAAATCATTTTGTAGCCCAGTTAATTATCTGTAACCGTTACCTGTCGACACACCACAACGCGAAAGTGTCTCTCAGGGTTAAAAAAAAAAAAAAAAAAAAGGCACAAAATAGTTATTAGATGAAAAGTTGAAAAGTGGAAAGATCTAGTAAATGAATACAGTTTTTGATATGTTCTCATTTCATACAAATAAAAAATACGTGACTTAGAAAGTTTGCTCCAACTACCAATGATCTAGGAGGTAATAATGTGTTAATTTACATCAGAGGTAGACAGCACCGGTTGGAAATTAGACAGGCGATGGGATTTAGTTATTTTTCATTAGCACTTGGACTTTGATAAAGGAGAACAAAAAAAGCTACTTGACCTTTAAGTGTTTTAAATTATTGAAGCGCAAATAGATTTGAGGTCTGGTTACTTGCAAATCTAATTTGTCTTGTGGCGAAAAGATGAAAAGACATTTTGGGTTTGAAATTACTCCAGTCAACTTTATTCTCTCCCTAATGTATCTCAAGACAAATAGATGGCAGACATTTCAAATGTAATATTCAGTGTATAGGTCAGTGATGAGCTGCTAATGCATACTTACCAAAGTAGAAAAAAAAGGTATTAAAACTGATATATATATATATATATATATATATATATATTGTGCACATTTTTATTCCAGTATTGTGATTTTGAAGTTATTGAATTCTGAGAGTATTTGATGTATTTCCAGGCCACCGATTGCAATGTAACCATTGGCGCACACTGCCACAGATTCAAATTGAGTGCTTATTTTTTTTCATATTAAGGTTACATAAACGTCAGCTTTAAGGTTATAAATACTCAATCTACTTTTTCTTTAGTTTGAATATTCCCCCCCGCCCCCCCAGCATCTTTAACGGAAGGCTCCACTGCAGTGGTGGGCAACATGATATATAACTTCATCTTGAGCCCTCAAAAGAGCTACTGTGTATATATAGCGGACAGACACTCGTTGCAGTTGTGGGTGAAATCTTCTCCCTGCCTCTGCTTACAAATTCCAGATAAAATAGGAAAGAAATTCCTTAGCACATTAGAAACATTTAGTTAAAATTCTCTTCGCGTCAAATAATTAACAAAATCGATTTTTTTTTTCGGCATGTAGCATTGTTTTCCAAAAAACTGTTGCTGCTGCTGTCAATGGTTCCGAAACATGTTTTCTCTACCATGATTGAAACTAGGCTGTGGATTATGCTTTCTTTAATGTTCCTTTTCAAGTGCTGTATGTCTTGCGACACGGTACAAAGAAACAAAATGTATTATTACACGTTCGAAGTAAAACAATTTTAAAAGAGGCCGAGCTTTGTAGAAGTACAATTTGACTACATAAGGATTAAAGCACATAACTTTTACATTCTAGAGAGAAAGGAAAAGTACATTGAATAAAATCAAATTGCTGAATAGTTTATAAATTGTATTTTGTACTAAATGTTTTGGCAAGATTTGGGCCCATATCTACTCAGTGGTGCTACGTCATATGACACCTCATGGCTCGGAAGGTGTGGTTTATTGAATGGCTCTGCTTATTAAATATGTTCCTCAATCTTCAATGTAGATGCTGCGACGGGGCATCTTAATATTAAAAAAAAGAAGATTGAAACACAAAATTGCCCTATGCTCATGTTATCTGCAGTTTTTTGCAGAGAATCCAGTTACTAATACTGGGTACTGTGCTAGACACATTGCACACTGTAATAAACAGTTTATCCAAAGAAGGAGAAGGAGCGGCTCAGTGAGTAAAGACACTGACTGACACTGAGATTGTTGCATGGGAACCTGGTCCAATTCCTGGTGTCGGCTCCTTGTGATCTTGGGCAAGTCACTTTATCTCCCTGTGCCTCAGGCACCAAAAAAAACATAGATTGTAAGCTCCACGGGGCAGGGACTGTGCCTGCAAAATGTCTCTGTAAAGCGCAACGTACAACTAGCAGCGCTATACAAGAACATGCTATTATATTATTATTATTATTATCCAAACCCTGCACACTGATCCTCTGCTTCTTCTTTTCCTTATGCTGTACTTTTTTGACACACTTTGTGCCTGTAACTTTACCCCCATCTTTTTTTTACCATTCACCTTCCTCGCTTTTTCTTAATCTCGCCATCTTTGCATGTAAGAGATGATCAAACGTAGTTGCCTTGATATATATGTTTCTTCTATACCTTGTAATGGATTTTTGGGAGAGGTTCGGAAGGCTTTTTTTCAATACAGATCTACTTTGCTGACCTCACAAGTCTATATTGTGCTGTTCCCAGGCACTCCTGTTAGAGCTGCTGCATTGCTTGAAATGTCATGTTCTCAAAATGAAATCTACAAACTTTGACTTCCTGAAGGAATATCTATGTGGACTTCGTTTATTAACATTTTAATAAATGTTTTAGGCAAGCTGAAATCCTTACTTCAAACACAAGTAGTGGTTTATATCCTACACTTTTTAATAAAAAGAACTGGAGGTTGCTTAATATGCATGTATTGTGACAAATGGCTTCCTCAGGAACCTGAGCAGCAGCCAATCTCTGGCCTGGATTTCTCATCCCTCCGTTTCAGCCTCTGTGAAACTGTGGGATGGAGCACACTAAGGCTGAGTCCATAGACATTTCTCCCATGCGGAGGCTGAGGGAAAGCGGGTGCTTTCCCTGGCCTTACTACGCGCGCCGTCTGGGGGACGTGTCTATGGACGGGCCAGTGATGTCACAGAGCTGGTTCGCCCTCATTGGGCGAACCACTCACGTGACTGGCCCTCCGCCCCCCTCAGCGCGCAAACAAATTTTTTTTTTACTGCTACGCCTTCGCACGCCTGCGGAAGCGTGCGCGAGCCCCTGCTAAAGCAGCTCTCATTGCGGCTGCAGGGGCTCACTGGCAAGCATGAGTGTGGGTCAGCGGCTAAGCGCTGACCATGCCTGCGGCCTTATTTTGTGGCTGTACTTTCTAGCCGAAATAGGATAGAAGCTGTCCAGCATTCTGGGACATTCGGATATATCGCATTTATTACATCTCCCTGGTTTCTGTCACATGGCATAGCGCCATCCTTGTACATAGCACATTACAGCAGTAATACATGTGACGTAATAACAGGATACTTAATCGGAAGCGCTTCAGACATAAAAGTAAACATTTGGAAAAGGAGTCCCTGACCCAAAGAGCTTACAATGTAATTGTTAATTAGGGAGAATTTACAGAGACAGTAGGAGGGTATTATATGGTTAGTCTGTATGCAAGGGGCCATGGTAAATGCATATCCGATGTTTAGTACTAGCCATGGGAGCAATACAAATGCTTCAGTAAAGAGGTGTGTTTTAAGATATCCTCAAAGATTCAGGGGAGCGCCAATGTTCACGTGATTATATGAAAATGAAAAATAAAGGCAACATAGTGTGATACAGTCTCAATTCTTTCTTTCTAGTGAAAAAGGTAATCCACTCACAATTTTCCTTTCAAAAATCAGGCATTACAGAGACACTCCTCTCTCTGTTTAGAGCAATGAGCATGGATATCCACAGGTGTAGACCCCTTTCACTTTTTCTCCACCACCGCACGAATACGCAGAAATAATAAGAAATACCAAAATTGCGCAATAACGTCTTAAAATGTATTGGAGATCATCACAGATAAAACATATGGCTATGCACTCACATAAGGAATAATAGGTACAGTCATTGTACGAAATCCTGATAGATAAAGCAATTCACCGGTACACAGTGTGTTTCTTCCCTCTGCTTCTCTGCTCCCATCAACGTCACATCCGGTTGACGCAGGGCTGTGGGCGGAAGTGCTGTGAGGGGGATCTCCGGCTGCCAGGACTTCGCAACTTTGACTTGCACAGACTGGATGCTGAACACAGGATTCTACGCGTTTCGTCGGTGCGAAGTCCTGGCAGCCGGAGATCCCCCTCACAGCACTTCCGCCCACAGCCCTGCGTCAACCGGATGTGACGTTGATGGGAGCAGAGAAGCAGAGGGAAGAAACACACTGTGTACCGGTGAATTGCTTTATCTATCAGGATTTCGTACAATGACTGTACCTATTATTACGTATGTGAGTGCATAGCCATATGTTTTATCTGTGATGATCTCCAATACATTTTAAGACGTTATTGCGCAATTTTGGTATTTCTTATTATTTCTGCGTATTCGTGCGGTGGTGGAGAAAAAGTGAAAGGGGTCTACACCTGTGGATATCCATGCTCATTGCTCTAAACAGAGAGAGGAGTGTCTCTGTAATGCCTGATTTTTGAAAGGAAAATTGTGAGTGGATTACCCTTTTCACTAGAAAGAAAGAATTGAGACTGTATCACACTATGTTGCCTTTATTTTTCATTTTCATATAATCACGTGAACATTGGCGCTCCCCTGAATCTTTGAGGAATTCTGCAATCAAAAAGACTAAGAGAACAGTCTTTACAAGGGTTTTGAGTAGCTTTTCTATTAGCACCTTTTACACTGGGTGGTGGATTTATCACATGATTAACTAATAGATCACAGTTCACGTTGTAATTGAATTTATAGATATTATTTCTGTCATTTGCTTTTAAATACATGGTTACACAAATTTCACTTTTTAGGACATTGTTATAAGTAAGCGCCGTTGCAATCACATTTTTTTCACTAGTGTTTTAAGATATGCCTGAAAGGTGTAGAGAGAGGGTGCTAGTCGGATATTGAAGGTACGGGCTTTCCAGAGGTGTGGGGCAGTAAGAGAGAGAGGTGGTTGGCTTCAGATACAAAAGGGGTAGACAGAAGTGTTTATTAGCAGAATGCAAGAGGCGGGCAGGTCTATAGGGTTGACATGTAAGGAGGGGCAGAAGAGTGTATAGCCTTAAAAGAGAGAAGGAGCATTTTGTGTGTAATATGGGATTTAATAGAAAGCCTGAAGAGGAATTTCAGCAGGAAAAGCTGAAACAGATTTAGGAGAGAGTGAAGTGATCCTAGCAGTACCATTTAGGGTAGATTGTAGGGGAGACAGGGGAGAGGCAGGAAGGCCAGACAGTAGAAGGTTGCAATAGCCGAGACGGGAGAGGATGAGGGACTACGTTAAAGTGCTGGCAGTACAGCGACAGAGGAAAGGGCGTTTGATAGTACTACCAACAGTAATAGGGAAGGGGGCTGTAGGGATTGGGAGGAAGTATGATGAGCTCCGTCTTTGACATGTTTAATTTGAGTCAGTAGAGGACCATCCACGATGATATAGCGTTATTAGGTTTTTAACTATTAAAACAATGTTAATGTTTTAATTATCCAAGGTTGTGCCAAATGTGAAAAGTCATTTATGATATAATTCCCATTATATGAGGACTTCAGCTCCTTTTAAATGAATCTTACTCTTCTTCCTGGGAAGATTTCCGCTCCATTCACTTGAATGATGCCGAAATCTTCTTGAGCAAGGGAAGAACGTCATCAGAGCATTAGAAATAGAAGCCTACGAGACTCAGCTTACGGTTTGAAGAGTCTCCAGTTACTTGATGCACATGCTGTATAGTGGGATTTATATCAATCTCTGTATCTGGGTTTGTCAGTTTTTTCTCTTTCCTCTGTGTTTTATTAATGCGGCCTGTTTTAGTAGGAACTGCTTCAAGTAAATAGCCACAGCTAGAGAATGGCTTTCTCGTTGCTCGCATTACTTAAGGTCTTTTGTAAGAAAAATATATGAAGAGCCTCATCGCTTGTTATGACATTTTAAAGTGTTTCTTCTCTGAAGAGAACATCCCCCTTTCTAACACCGAGTTGTGAAACCTGATTAAATGTGCATTTCAAACATGCATTACATGATTTAATGCATTTCCCAACCAGCTTTTTCAATTTATATTTATTTTATTCCTATTCGAGTACCTAGGATAATTACTTTTCCCCCTGTTCGAGTACCTAAGATAATTACTTTTCACCTGAAATTGTTTCCAGGAGACATACTGCATTTGTAATATTCTTTCAGGGTTGTACCAAAGTTTGGCTTCAATTTCCTAATCAGCTGAAATGAAGCTGTACATTTTCTCTTTGCATCTCTTTTCCCACTAGTAACTTTTGGATGGCACTATATGGCTCTGTGTGTGTGTGTGTGTGTGTGTGTGTGTGTGTGTGTGTGTGTGTGTGTGTGTGTGTATATATATATATGTATGTAGCAAATGTTTTCCCCTCCCCCTTCAAGGCTACTGCTGATGTAGTGCTGATGTGCTTACCTGTGAGGGAACAGGAGAGATGAGTTGCCGCAATAGTGTGGGGGAATAGGACAGTCCTTTTTATTTATTTATTTATAAAATATTTACCAGGAAGTAATACATTTAGAGTTACCTCTCTTTTTCAAGTATGTCCTGGATCCCTTTTGGGGATCTGCTGGCTCTTCTCCTCTTGGTGTCAGCGCCTCCAGACATAGTGGGTTCAGCAGAGATGAAGGTAGACCCACCATGGCAACCTTTACCCCCAATACCTCAGTCCAACAGACTGCCGCCGAGTCAGAAGTATAAATGAGGATGGTCTTTATTGTAGCAGCTACTGCCGGTGTCATTACAGTGTATGCTTCAGTAGATAGGATAGATCCCTGGCTTCTGGATGGTACTGGCCTGTGGGTAATATTGAGGCCTGGCTAGAGTAGCTTGTTGCTCTCAGCCCACGAGTCTGAGCACATGTCTCCTCCCAGCCGGGCGGAGACGTCTCCAACACTCTCCCACCCCATGCAGGAGCTGGCTGGAAACCAACTGAGGGTCTCACCCCTAAGGGGCTGAACTTCAATCTATAATTCAGGCACTTCCTTTATATGTGTGTGTATATATATATATATATATATATATATATATTTATATATATATATATATATATATATATATATATAATATATATGTCTGTATGTATATATATATTATATGTATATATATATAATATATATGTATGTATGTATATATATATATATATATATATATATAAACTAACAGTATTAAAGACAGCGCCCTTCACACACTATACCCAAATTGCTGCAGCTCTGATTAAATGTGGCAAGATGTTGCACCAAGTACAGATGACTAATTAAAAATAGATATATCAATATATATATGGCATGAAACAAATGAATATCTTGCCTATACAATAAAAAAACAAAAAAGTGTGCATTCAAAAAATGAAAAATAAAAATACAATATAAAATGAAAAAATGACACAAAATGTGTCATAGGACTAAAGTAAAAAATACAAAAAATTATTAGGTGAATATTGGCATATAAAAAAAAAAACGTGTATTAGTATGCCAATAATGAGTTAAAAATATCGATGAATACTTAAGTCCATAATAAGTCCATGGATAAGATGATACAAAAGTCCAGGCTGCTTCTTCTTGGGCTCACCAACCTCCCACAGTACTTATTGGAAAAAAAAGAAGAGAAAAAGCGCCCGATCCTTGTGTAAAATCAGATGAAAAATGTTAATATATCATGGACAAGACAAATGCACACTTACAATTTGTCTATAAAAATAAGGCATATTATGGGACCAGCCCATGCACCAACTGAAGACTCCACGGTCACCTCTGCTTAATAGCATCCGAAATGGTTCCAGATCTTGCAGACACAAGGGCCGTGCGCTCTCTTTTTAGCTTCTATTTTGGATGTGGTTCATCCTTTTGAAAGCTGCCTTATACCCCACAACCGGAAGCATTTTTCTACAAATCGGACATGATCACGGCTGTACTCATACTCTGCAGGCATTTACCAAAAATGTACAATCCAGATGTACAGTAGGCTACTTTTACTGTATACACTTCTGAATTTGTTGGATAAGTTCCCTTTTTACTAAGCTATTGGGTTTTCAGAACTGGTCCTATATGCTGTTTTCACATTTTAAGAAAGTTATATGAATTTCCCTATCTTTAACAAGACCTGGAATATTTCTTGTATGATGTTCTGCAAAATCACACATAGCAAATATTTGCTCTCAGTAATTGTCCATGGTGCTGAAACGGCATCTGTGTTGATTTTTGTTGAAGTTTAATAACTCCTTTGAGAGCCGAAACATTGAGTTATATTAATGTCACTTTCTTTTAACATTTTGGAGTGCCTGTCCCCTTTCTTGATATATATATATATATATATATATATATATATATATATATATATATATATATATATATATATATATATATATATATATATATATATATAAAATGTATAGTTTGACAGCGCCTGGTTGTGTTCCAGCCTTACAGCAGACTCTTGATGGCACACAGATCGTCAAAAATAGTTAACACAGATGACCTGTATAAATGGCAGTTATACAAAATATATAATAGGAACTCGGATTGTGGTTATATATAAATGGTGAGTGTAAAAGTGTGAAAAAATAAAAAAATATATAAAAAACATGAAAAAATACACACCGGCAGCAGTGAGGTCTGACGTAACGAAGCAAGCGGTCGGCGCATGAGTTTACCCATACAATGCTTATATTGCATTGACAAATTGTGAGTGTGCATTTGTCTTGTAATTTTGTATTAAAACTTTGTATTTGGATTTTACACATGGATCGGGCGCTTTTTCTCTTTTTTCTCATATATATATATATATATATATATATATATATATATATATATATATACATACAGTGTTCGACAAACCTATACATTTGCTCGCCCCGGGCGAGTGGATTTAACCCCCGGGCGAGTAAATATTGGCCCAAGCAGCACACGTTTGGTACTAGGTGGCGAGTAGATTTTTTGGTGATTTGTCAACCACTGTATATATATATATATATATATATATATATATATATATATATATATATATAGTTATACGTTACCGTTCCAAGGATTGGTAAACAAGAGACAGCACTCAATGTTGAAGATCAAAGTGTATTAGTGAAAGCAAAAATACATCCAGAAACCCAACGTTTCGGTCCTACAGAATGGGACCTTCCTCAGGGGGATACAAAGGGAGAATGACACAGTTCACCACATATTTATACATCAAACACTGAAAGTCAATTAACCAATCACCATCACCCAATTAAATTAACACAAGAAACCTGCAGCTCTGATGTCATATGTTGATTAAGCTTACATAAGATACCTCCATACTGCTAATCACTCAGCTGTGTATCATCCATTGTCATGGTTATCAATGGGTGTGAGCTCTGATTGATATGGCAGGGGCAATAGGGAGAGGATATCTAAAGAATTAAGGCAGGTTGTGCCATACATAAGTGAAACATTATAAAACCAGGGACATATATATCAAACACTGAAAGTCAATTAACCAATCACCATCACTCAATTAAAATAACACAAGAAACCTGCAGCCTGTTGATTAAGCTTACATAAGATACCTCCATACTGCTAATCACCCAGCTGTGTATTGCATCCATTGTCATGGTTACCAATGGGTCTGAGCTCTGATTGATATGTCAGGGGCAGCAGGGAGAGGGTTTTTAAAGAAGTAAAGCAGGTAGTGCCATACATAAGTGAAACATAATAAAACCAGGGACATATAGGTGTGGGGGAGTGTGGGGGAGTGGTGGGGATCATGATGGAATGTACTGACATAACTAGAGGGCAGAGCCAGACTATGTCATATGAACCATAAGTGCATATGGGAATACCACAATAAGTAGAACTTGCATGTAAACAAATGATGAATAAATATGTATAGACTTCTAACCAAAGGAGAGCAACAGAGGATATTATACCATGAAACACATCAGTGAAATTAATGTGATTGTCCACACACGCACATGTCCATGGGTATCATCAGGATCTGACCTAAAGAAAACAACTTAGCTTAAAATCCTCGTTAAGCCCTTTTGGGGTCATTGTACTTAAATCAAAGATAGCTTTAGCTTCCAGCTGTAATAGTAGTTTATTCCTGTCGCCACCCCTGGTAGGGGCACGAGCCTGTATAATAGGCATGCATCTTAGAGTTGCTAAACTGTGTCTGTGTTTCCTGAAGTGTCGTGCCACCGGTTGGTGTTTCAAATCATTGTCATCTTCAGCACCCAGAAGTGCCTTCCTGATTGCACATCGATGAATACTGATACGTTCCTTTAACATTCTCATCGTCTTTCCAACGTAGTAGAGCCCACATGGGCACTTGATGAAGTACACTACATATTTAGACTCACAGTTTAAATATTGTTTAATTTTTGTAGATTTGCCAGTCTGAGGGTGAGCAAAAGTACTTCCTGTTTGCATAAACTGGCAGTTGGTACAGCCATGGCATCTGTATGACCCCGGTTTTCTCGCCAGCCAGGTCTTTGCTGGCATGTATTTGTCAACGGGATCAGAATGTGTAAGCAGATCTCCCAGATTTCTGCCTCTTTTATAACAAAAAAGGGGTGGAGCATTAAAGTCTTTCCCAATCCTGCGATCATTAGCCAATATATGCCAATGTTGTTGTATAGACCTTTTGATATGTCCAGATGCAGTGCTGTAAGTGCTGACCACCTTACAGCGATCAGAATCAGTGGTCCTCATTGTTGGTGACAGCAGCTCCTCCCTCTCTGGGATCCTGGCTTTGATGAGTGCCTTATTGACTTCTTTGGGATCATATCCCCTCTCTAGAAAGCGAGAGGCCATCTCCAGAAGTGCACACTCCACTAGTTTGGGGTCACTCACAATTCTCCGGACACGTAGTAGTTGTGAGAAAGGGAGACCTGCTTTTAATGGTGGAGGATGATGGCTGGTTGCATGTAATAATGTGTTCCTATCTGTGGGCTTCTGGAATAGACGTGTGCAGAGTTTTCCATTGTCCTTATAAACAATGGTATCAAGAAAAGGAACTTCAATGGTACTGTAGCTAGCTGTGAACCTAATTGTGCATGGAATTTTGTTTAGATACTCAGTAAATGATAGAAGCTCTGTTTCCAGTCCTCGCCAGACCAGGAACACATCATCAATGTAGCGATAGTAGTTAGATATACGGTCCGCAAATGGGGCATCGGTAAGCAAATGGGTGTTCTCGTAGGTATCCATGAACAGGTTGGCATACGCCGGTGCCATGTTTGACCCCATAGCGGTGCCTGTTAGTTGCAGATAAAAGGTTTTCTCAAACCTGAAGTAGTTCTTATGGAGTATCACCTCCAGCAGCAATAACAAGCATTCTGGAGGCGGCCCCTTGTGCTCTGCAAACTTACTGAAGTGGTCACGGATCGCTTCAATGCCCTCCTGGTGTGGGATGTTAGTATATAGACTGCCCACGTCCATGGTTACCAGTATAGTATCTGCAGTAACCGGCGAAATGCCTTCCAATTTGTGGATGAAGTCAGTTGTATCTTTGACAAATGAGGCCATCCGCATCACCATGGGTTGAAGGTAGAAATCCAAGAACTGTGATAATGGATGACACAAGGACCCTCGTGCCGAGATGATTGGTCTCCCCGGAGGCTTGGTCAGAGATTTGTGTATTTTAGGGAGTATATAAATGACCGGTGTAATGGGGTATGTTTGCATCAGGAACTTGGCTGTTTCCTCCGCAATCCACGAATTATTGAGTCCTAGCTGTATGATAGAGTCAATCTCCTTCTTGAACGGCATTGTTGGGTCTGATTTCAGACGCTTGTAGTTAGTATCGTCTCCAAGCTGGTTGGAGATTTCCTTTTTGTAGTCAGAGTATGCCATGACTACAATGACGCCACCCTTGTCAATAAGTGCTCATTTGACCTTACCATACTGGTAATCGAACAGTCCAGTAAGGAACTGGGGAAAATTAAAAAAGAGATCGATACTATCTATTCCAAACATGGTGATACCCTCAGTGCTGATACCAACACTAACTGGACTGACAAACTGCAGACCACCATAGATGCGTACCGTGAGGGGCTGGTCAAATACAAGCGGGACAAGCTGAAACAGGTTAAGATGGACTACAAAGATCGACGTGTTTATAAGTGGCTTCTGGGGATTGGAGATAGCACACAGAGCTCCTCCAGGGGCAGACGCCACTATACACATACCAGGAAGGCAGCAGTATCTGGTGCAGCATACAATACAAGTGATACAGACTTTTCTGATTCACAAGAAGGCACGTCTGCGGATCCTTTTTTAGGAATAGGTACGACAGGACAAAAAAAAAAAAAAAAAAAAAAAAAAAAAAAAACCCCCTTACCCGACTCCGATACAGGCGGCAGACCAGGAGAGGTGGGTGGAAACCACCGATACCCACTACGGGACTCCAGAAAGGAGAGAGGAGAGAGGGGGGAGAGAGGAAGATGGAGAAGACGGTAGTCTACAACATCTCTGGTCATGTATTGACTACAACAGAAATTGATGTCCTCCAGAAAGGGTTATCGTATGTACCTACACACAAACAGGATCCGTTCCTATGGGAGGTTGATCTTTTCAAGCTCAATAGACAATTGCGTCTAAAAGATTTTTATAGCAAACCTACAGGGGATACATCAACAAGCACCCTCAGGGACCCAATTACTGGGGGCCGTTTCAAGACTAGGAGTTCATTCGATCCTGTGGTCGTGAACCATAACATCACCACATTTATGAGTCTTGTGGAGAGAGATACTAGACAACGTATCAGCCAATACAGAACTAGTTTCCGTAACATGACCAGGGAAGAACATGAAGCACTGAAGTCACTACGGGCAAATACAAATATCATCATACGCGCAGCAGACAAGGGTGGCGGAATTGTAGTCATGGCATACTCTGACTACAAAAAGGAAATCTCCAACCAGCTTGGAGACGATACTAACTACAAGCGTCTGAAATCAGACCCAACAATGCCGTTCAAGAAGGAGATTGACTCTATCATACAGCTAGGACTCAATAATTCGTGGATTGCGGAGGAAACAGCCAAGTTCCTGATGCAAACATACCCCATTACACCGGTCATTTATATACTCCCTAAAATACACAAATCTCTGACCAAGCCTCCGGGGAGACCAATCATCTCGGCACGAGGGTCCTTGTGTCATCCATTATCACAGTTCTTGGATTTCTACCTTCAACCCATGGTGATGCGGATGGCCTCATTTGTCAAAGATACAACTGACTTCATCCACAAATTGGAAGGCATTTCGCCGGTTACTGCAGATACTATACTGGTAACCATGGACGTGGGCAGTCTATATACTAACATCCCACACCAGGAGGGCATTGAAGCGATCCGTGACCACTTCAGTAAGTTTGCAGAGCACAAGGGGCCGCCTCCAGAATGCTTGTTATTGCTGCTGGAGGTGATACTCCATAAGAACTACTTCAGGTTTGAGAAAACCTTTTATCTGCAACTAACAGGCACCGCTATGGGGTCAAACATGGCACCGGCGTATGCCAACCTGTTCATGGATACCTACGAGAACACCCATTTGCTTACCGATGCCCCATTTGCGGACCGTATATCTAACTACTATCGCTACATTGATGATGTGTTCCTGGTCTGGCGAGGACTGGAAACAGAGCTTCTATCATTTACTGAGTATCTAAACAAAATTCCATGCACAATTAGGTTCACAGCTAGCTACAGTACCATTGAAGTTCCTTTTCTTGATACCATTGTTTATAAGGACAATGGAAAACTCTGCACACGTCTATTCCAGAAGCCCACAGATAGGAACACATTATTACATGCAACCAGCCATCATCCTCCACCATTAAAAGCAGGTCTCCCTTTCTCACAACTACTACGTGTCCGGAGAATTGTGAGTGACCCCAAACTAGTGGAGTGTGCACTTCTGGAGATGGCCTCTCGCTTTCTAGAGAGGGGATATGATCCCAAAGAAGTCAATAAGGCACTCATCAAAGCCAGGATCCCAGAGAGGGAGGAGCTGCTGTCACCAACAATGAGGACCACTGATTCTGATCGCTGTAAGGTGGTCAGCACTTACAGCACTGCATCTGGACATATCAAAAGGTCTATACAACAACATTGGCATATATTGGCTAATGATCGCAGGATTGGGAAAGACTTTAATGCTCCACCCCTTTTTTGTTATAAAAGAGGCAGAAATCTGGGAGATCTGCTTACACATTCTGATCCCGTTGACAAATACATGCCAGCAAAGACCTGGCTGGCGAGAAAACCGGGGTCATACAGATGCCATGGCTGTACCAACTGCCAGTTTATGCAAACAGGAAGTACTTTTGCTCACCCTCAGACTGGCAAATCTACAAAAATTAAACAATATTTAAACTGTGAGTCTAAATATGTAGTGTACTTCATCAAGTGCCCATGTGGGCTCTACTACGTTGGAAAGACGATGAGAATGTTAAAGGAACGTATCAGTATTCATCGATGTGCAATCAGGAAGGCACTTCTGGGTGCTGAAGATGACAATGATTTGAAACACCAACCGGTGGCACGACACTTCAGGAAACACAGACACAGTTTAGCAACTCTAAGATGCATGCCTATTATACAGGCTCGTGCCCCTACCAGGGGTGGCGACAGGAATAAACTACTATTACAGCTGGAAGCTAAAGCTATCTTTGATTTAAGTACAATGACCCCAAAAGGGCTTAACGAGGATTTTAAGCTAAGTTGTTTTCTTTAGGTCAGATCCTGATGATACCCATGGACATGTGCGTGTGTGGACAATCACATTAATTTCACTGATGTGTTTCATGGTATAATATCCTCTGTTGCTCTCCTTTGGTTAGAAGTCTATACATATTTATTCATCATTTGTTTACATGCAAGTTCTACTTATTGTGGTATTCCCATATGCACTTATGGTTCATATGACATAGTCTGGCTCTGCCCTCTAGTTATGTCAGTACATTCCATCATGATCCCCACCACTCCCCCACACTCCCCCACACCTATATGTCCCTGGTTTTATTATGTTTCACTTATGTATGGCACTACCTGCTTTACTTCTTTAAAAACCCTCTCCCTGCTGCCCCTGACATATCAATCAGAGCTCAGACCCATTGGTAACCATGACAATGGATGCAATACACAGCTGGGTGATTAGCAGTATGGAGGTATCTTATGTAAGCTTAATCAACAGGCTGCAGGTTTCTTGTGTTATTTTAATTGAGTGATGGTGATTGGTTAATTGACTTTCAGTGTTTGATATATATGTCCCTGGTTTTATAATGTTTCACTTATGTATGGCACAACCTGCCTTAATTCTTTAGATATCCTCTCCCTATTGCCCCTGCCATATCAATCAGAGCTCACACCCATTGATAACCATGACAATGGATGATACACAGCTGAGTGATTAGCAGTATGGAGGTATCTTATGTAAGCTTAATCAACATATGACATCAGAGCTGCAGGTTTCTTGTGTTAATTTAATTGGGTGATGGTGATTGGTTAATTGACTTTCAGTGTTTGATGTATAAATATGTGGTGAACTGTGTCATTCTCCCTTTGTATCCCCCTGAGGAAGGTCCCATTCTGTAGGACCGAAACGTTGGGTTTCTGGATGTATTTTTGCTTTCACTAATACACTTTGATCTTCAACATTGAGTGCTGTCTCTTGTTTACCAATCCTTGGAACGGTAACGTATAACTACATTCTCTATATGGGACGTGCACCTGTGGCTTAACAGCACCTATTGGAGTGCCAGCTGCCTTATCTGACTATATATATATATATATATATATATATATATATATATACACACTGTATATTTAAATGGTTAGCAGCTGTTTGACTTCAACTGTTGTACTTTTATCATTTCAAAGTTCTTTAGAACTCATTACAGAAACCAGTGTGCTCCACAGATGAAGAATATGCTTTTCCTTTTGTCTTTTTCAGTGTTTACCAGATTGTCGTTGAGGAAGAGCACCCTCGCAGGACCAAAAAGACAAGTGAACGCCTAAAGTGTTACCCAGTGCCCATACATGTCCTCAACTCATCATTACTGAATTCTCAGTATTATTTTGCAGCAGAATTTCCAGCAAACGATCTGTTAGCTGCCCAGCCATTTACCATTGGCGATAATAAGACATACAGCGGCTACTGGAACGCCCCGCTTCTACCACACAAAAGCTACAGCATTTATTTCCAAGCTGCCAGCCGCGCAAATGGGGTAAGGCTCATACGACAGGTGTCGTTTCTGTAATTTCCTGACACAGATGAGCAAAGTTGAATTCTGTGCTCTGCTGGGCACTTTATACTGTACGTGTTATCTTGCTTGCAGGATAACAAGCACAAGCTGAAATTAGTAGGTTTGGTTCCCTGCTGAGCTAGTGAATTGGGATGCCCGCACCTAAATGATCGCTCCAATCCTGAGATAGGATGAGTCAGGTTACAGACCTGTAGTTACAGTAAGGCAAGAATAGACATGCTGACATGTTCATCAGCAGTGGCATCCAGGCTGCTCATTTTCTTATCTTCTCAGCATTCAGTTGTTTCTATGAAATCCTAATTCATAACTAGCATGCTTGGAGATTATTTATCTTGTTACAAAACATCACACATCTTTACATGAGATTCAGGTCTTTCAAATTCATGTTGGCACTATATACAACTGTATGTTTGTTCTACTCCCATTACACGTAGACTTTGATTGCTATGTTAAAGTTTTCCTTATACAAAGTTGCTATATGAATATGAATATATATAGATTTTTTTTTTTTTAAGTCTTCTCAAGGAAAGGAGTAGATGAGTTCAGAGAAGTACCTAGAAAGGCGCTATACAAAACACGTCTCATGTGACTAAATCTGACTCTTCCACAAATTGTTTTCTATTTCCTGAGTAGACTTATCCGACCCTTCACATCCTGATGAGCTTTGGTTTCCTGACAGCCTGAAAATGTTTCCGCCAGCTCCCATAATGGTTCTTCCTTCACAGCGTACTGACAAAGCAAGATTGCGAAATGCCATTGATTTTTAGTTTTTTCTTTAAATGATCTGACATGATGTTTAACAACGTAGCTTGCGCAATGACAAAATAATAATACTAATAATAATAAATCTTTCAAGGTCAGTGAGCTTTGCATGTTTATAATGCCCTCCCCCTCCCCCTCAAAAAAGAGCTCAAGACATCATGTTTAAAATACATCTGTTATGTTACCAGTATTTATTAAGGAAGAGGTTTTGAACACTTACATTTTATTTTTGTACCCGTTGCATCAATTGTCTCAAAACAGAATCTACTTAAGTACTTCATGTACACACTCTCTAGAGAACATTACATTCATATATTTTGGTTTTAGAACAAGTCTGCGTTCGTTCTCTATTACAAATACTTTCTTCCCTCTCTTTTTGTCACAGGAAACGAAAATTGACTGTGTCACGATAGCCACAAAAGGTATGCTAAAACAAGTGTTCATTTTGGTGTATTTTAATTTGTTAAAATGTCTCATTTTTTTCTTTATTTGAACTTCATCCCTAAGGAAAACAAAGTTAAAATAATGACTGAACATTTCGCATATCTCACATTGATAATATTACAGTAGTGTGATAATGTGAGACACTAGACCAGGAGTGGCCAACTCCAGTTCTTAAGAGCCACCAGCAGGTCAGGTTTAAAGAATATCCCGTCTTCAGCACAAGTGGTTCAGTCATTGACTGAACCACTATGTGAGCCACCTGTGCTGAAGCAGGGATATCCTTAAAACAGGCCTAGAAGTATCTAAATGTTCTAAAGCTAAGATGGAGCTTATGTTGGCTTTAATGAAATGTCTTAAGACCTTATGACCAGATTACATATTTAAATACAAAGAAAGATAGTTCTGTTATTCAAACTAAATCTATGTAGATTGTTCTTCCTGTTTCAAAGTCTTGGGGCCTCATGCAGAGAGCAGCGCTATTTAGAATTGGAGAGGGGAATAAAATTTAGCTTTATTGGAGAGTTTTTTTCTCCATATGCAGAAAGGGCATAAAACTGCATTTACAATCCTTTCTGCATATGGAGAGTTTCAACCAGCGCTATGAGCGCTGTTGAAACTAGTGGGATAGAAATCAATTTTTTTTTTCCTCCTCCACCGGCCGCGGAGCGCCAGCTTCATGGTGGAGAGGAAAAATGTTGAAAATCGCGGCATTTTTTTGGCGCGAACAACCACTAGATGGCGATCGCGGCTCTCTGCATACGGCCGTTTTAAACACTGGAGAGATTAGGATCTCTCCAGCCGCGCGGCGAGTTTCAAGAAAAAAATAAATTGGCGCTTTTTTTAAAACTTGCCATTATCTGCCTTTCTCAAGGCAGAATTCGCCAAAACATGCCGCTTTCCCTGTTAGCGCTGCTCTCTGCATGAGGCCCTTAATGTGATACTACAAAAAACAATAAAAACGTTTGGAAAAAAAAACATGACCTGTGGTGACCCTTGAGGACTGGAGCTGGCCTCTCCTGCACTAGACCCTTCACAAATATTTTAGTGGGCAATATAGATATATTTAGAAATACACAAATATTTTTTACACAATGGTAAAGTGTGCACTGAAAATGTATTTTTTTAATTTTTTTTTCAACATGATATGGATTGTGTTTCCAATTCCATTCCCTTTATAGTCATGTCCAATTTTTACATTGATCAAGTAAAAAAAAAAAAATCTTTATTATGTTAGAAATATAATGGGGATTTCAAATAAATTTCCAAGGGTGTTGTCAAAATTTGAAACTCCGTTCTTTTTTGGGGGGGTTTTTTTTTTAAACGATGCATCAGATATTTACACGTTCATAAACATGCAAGAGTGAAAATTTGGGAATTAAGTCATTTTTCAGTAACATTTTTTTTAAACCGTTAATGACTTATGAGAACCAGGACTATGCAGTATATATTACAGGAAATGTGATCTTTTATTTTGAAAGGGTACACGGTTGTCAAGTGAAAGCAATGGGAATAGAGGGTTTTAAAGTCTCATAATGAGTGTGAAATGTGTACTAGGCACACGGAATACACTCCTGACAATTCTGACTGCAAACTATTTGTGTTGCAGCCATATTCAAAGTGCACCGTAACCATACACATTTGTAAAGTTATGTTTGCAGTAGAAAGTTTCCCATTGAAGAGATTCCTTTAGCTAACTTCTTCATCCATCACTGACAGGAATAATCCGTCCCCACAGGGGACTTGTGTTTGAAGTGTAGTTATCCGTATGAAGTTTACCTTCTTTTTGTTTTAGTGATTCACTTCAAAGTTTCCCTTTCTTTCTAGTTCTTGACCTTCCATGGCCATGTATATAGGATTGGAAAAGGTTCTATGAGTGCATTCGGCACCATAGTTGTTGACCTCTCCTTGACTACCACTGCACCGGCCCTGTTTGTATGGGGTTTGCTAGAGGCCTACTGTAAATGACCAAGGTTTCTTAACCTTTTCAGGACCTTAACGATGCACCTGGTTCTAGGGGGTGATCAGGTTGACTACTCCGGTGGAGTGGCCAGCCCGATTGTAACAGAAGTGGAGGCCCCACCACTTCCATTTCACTGGTCTAGGCATGTGATTGCTTTTGGTACAGACAGACCCCTTGAATTTGATTGTTTAATAGAGGATCTAAACTCCTAAGAGTGGTGGGAAACTAAACGAGCTGTCCCAAGTAGCTGAAAACCCTCCACCCCTTTTTTTTTTCCTTAAAGGATTTAACAATGAAATTCAACTGTGCTTAAAAATTTGGCAGATTTTGTTTCTTTTGAAATTAAACACAAAACTCTTTTCTTTGGGGCCTCTATATGGGATAGTGTTTGACAATCATTTTCTCAAATTATCCAACCATGTCTTTATCAGATGAACCACAAAGAAGGAAGGGGAAATTACGAAATGCTGTGCAAGCTCAGGTTGAACACACATCACATAAAAGGTGTAGCCTGCAGAAATCAAACCCCAAGTCCCAGCTCACCATGTTTACAAGATAACTTTCACAAAATTGTTCAAATTTCTTCTATGTTTGGGATTCTGGTTAAAAAGGCCAATCAATCACTCAGATTTACCCACTAAAAACATGTAATTGCCATTAGTACACTATGGTCTTATGAGGGGCTGCCCTTTTGATTGGCATTTACTGCAGGTCCCTTAAAAAACAGTGTGCTTAAGTGTGTAAGTGCACCAGGTAGCCGCCAAAATAGGTCAAATCAATTTGGGCTCCACATATGATATAATTTGGGTCTGCCTGCTAAGTAGCGCCGACCATGGGCTATTGCAAAATTATTTACCCTTTCTATTCTAACCAGGAAGTGGGTGTACAAACACATTTAAAAAATACCATCAACTTGTACAATTCTATACAAAATATATATATATATATATATATATATATAGCAACTGTAAATATTCCTGTATATTCATTTGCATGTCTTAGGCCCGGGCCATAGAGCACTCAGGCGTGCTGAGGCGTGCTGAGCCGCGCTGAACAGATGCAGAACGCCCCTGCATCTGCTATCAGCGCGGCTATAGTTTCTCCATGCTGATGCGCACTGATGCGCGCTGAGGAGGAGAAACTCTTCCCCGAGCGCCAAACTGATATATTTGGTGCTCGGGGAAGCGGAGGAGCGGTCATGTGACCGCTCCCATCCAATGGGGCTGCAGCCGGTTCCCTGCAGAGCCGCCATTACCAGACAGAAGACAGAAGGTGTTGTGTGTGTGTGTTGTGTGTGTGTTGTGTGTGTGTTGTGTGTGTTGTGTAGGAGGGGAGAGGATGATGCCCCGATCGCTGTCTCCCTTCTGCTCCGGTCCCTGCCCCCCTCCTGCCCAGATCGCTGTCCCCCTTCTGCTCCGGTCCCTGCCCCCCTCCTGCCCCGATCGCTGTCTCCATTCTGCTCCGGTCCCTGCCCCCCTCCTGCCCCGATCGCTGTCTCCCTTCTGCTCCGGTCCCTGTCTCCTGTGTGTGTTGTGTGTGTCTGTGTGTGCATTGTGTGCCTTGTGTGTGTGTGTGTTTGCATTGTGTGTGTGTATGTGTCTGTGTGTGCATATGTATGTATGCATGTATGCATCTGCTTCTGGTCCCTGCCCCCCTCCTGCCCCGATCGCTGTCCCCCTTCTGCTCCGGTCCCTGCCCCCCTCCTGCCCCGATCGCTGTCTCCCTTCTGCTCTGGTCCCTGTCTCCTGTGTGTGTTGTGTGTGTGTCTGTGTGTGCATTGTGTGCCTTGTGTGTGTGTGTTTGCATTGTGTGTGTATGTGTCTGTGTGTGCATATGTGTGTGTGCATGTATGCATGTGTGTGTGCATCTGTGTGTGTGTGTATGTATGTGTGTGTGCATGTGTGTGTGTCTGTGTGTGCATGTATGCATCTGCTTCTGGTCCCTGCCCCCCTCCTGCCCCGATCGCTGTCCCCCTTCTGCTCCGGTCCCTGCCCCCCTCCTGCCCCGATCGCTGTCTCCCTTCTGCTCTGGTCCCTGTCTCCTGTGTGTGTGTTGTGTGTGTGTGTGTGTGTGCATTGTGTGCCTTGTGTGTGTGTTTGCATTGTGTGTGTATGTGTCTGTGTGTGCATCTGTGTGTGTTTGCATTGTGTGTGTATGTGTATGCATGTGTGCATATGTGTGTATGCATGTATGCATGTGTGTGTGTGTGTGTATGTGTATGCATGTGTGTGTCTGTGTGTGTGTGTGTGTGTGTGTGTTTGTGTGTGTATGTGTATGCATGTGTGCATGTGTGCATATGTGTGCATGCATGTGTGTGTGTGTGTGTGTGTGTGTGCATGCATGTGTGTGCATCTGTGTGTATATGTGTGTGCATGTGTGTGCATCTGTGTGTGTGTGTGTGTGTGCATGTGTGTGCATCTGTGTGTGTGTGTGTGTGTGTGCATCTGTGTGTATGCATGTGTGTATGTGTGCATGTGTGTGTCTGTATGTGCGCATGTGTGTGTCTGTATGTGCATGTGTGTGTGTGTGCGCGCGTGTGTGTTTGTGTGTGCATATGTGTGTGTGCCTCTGTGTGTGTGTGTGCATCTGTGTGTATGCATGTGTGCATGTGTGTGTGTGTGCATATGTGTGTATGCATGTGTGTATGTGTGCATGTGTGTGTCTGTGTGTGCATATGTGTGTGTGTGTGTGTGTGTGTGTGTGTGTGTGTGTGTGCATGTGCGTGCATGTGCATATGTGTGTATGCATGCATGTGTGTGTGTGTATGCATGTGTGTATATGTGTGTATGCATGTGTGTGTGTGCGTGTGTGTGTGCGTGTGTGTGTGTGTGTGTGTGTGTGTATGCATGTGTGTGCGTGTATATGTGTGTGTGTGTGTGTGTGTGTGTGTGTGTGTGTGTGTGTGTGTGTGTGTGTGTGTGTGTGTGTGTGCATGTGTGTGCGTGTATATGTGTGTGTGTGTGTGTGTGTATATATAATGTGTGTATGCATGTGTGTGTGTGTGTGTGTGTGTGTTTGCGTGCGTGCGTGAATATATTTATCAAAGTTGCACAATGTTAATAAATAATGTATTGTCACACGTCTTTTTTTTTTTAATTTTTAAAATATTATATAATATACACACACACACACACACATTCCCGTGACACACAAACACACAGAACACTTCAAAGTGACACACACACACACTGACAGCTACCAAGTGACACACACACACACAGTGATACCCGCCTCCCAAGCGCGCTTGCTGTCTCCTCTGTCAGGACAGCAAAAAGCTCCTGGTAGTGGAGCGTCAGCAAGCGAGAGCACTGCTCAGCGACGCTCAGTGCACTATGTCCGAGGCCTTAGACAGGTCTGCAACCCTGTCTTTCACCATTATCACCCAGCAAACAGCACTTCCACTGCAGCAAGGGATTCTGGGAAATGACATGCAAATGAGCACACAGTGCCACTTTTTATCCCATGCTCACATTACATGAGCAACCCTTAATCAATGCATGCTGCTTTAAACACAGCTTTTAAGCAAGGACTTGGGAGATGCAAAGTCAGTTAACCCACTCACAGACATGTTTCAACCTTGATGGGTGATAATGGTGAAAGACAGGGTTGCAGACCTGTCTAAGACATGCAAATGAATATACAGGAATATTTACAGTTGCTTTATGCTTTACTGTGGAGGGTTTTAGTCACTTTTTTTACCCACCATAACCTTAATAGTCGTGGTGATTACCTACTCTTATCTCATTTGAGCAAATGTCAGCAAGCCAACCTCACACTGATGATACCCATCAAGATTGAAACATGTCTGTGAGTGGGTTAACTGACTTTGCATCTCCCAAGTCCTTGCTTAAAAGCTGTGTTTAAAGCAGCATGCATTGGCTAAGGGTTGCTCATGTAATGTGAGCATGAGATAAAAAGTGGCACTGTGTGCTCATTTGCATGTCATTTCCCAGAATCCCTTGCTGCAGTGGAAGTGCTGTTTGCTGGGTGATAATGGTGAAAGACAGGGTTGCAGACCTGTCTAAGACATGCAAATGAATATACAGGAATATTTACAGTTGCTTTATGCTTTACTGTGGAGGGTTTTAGTCACTTTTTTTACCCACCATAACCTTAATAGTGGTGGTGAATATTTCTATATATATATATATATATATATATATATATATATATATATATATATAATGATTTTGATTATTCCGCAGAATTTTAAGTCAATAGGCATTTATAAAATACCTTTAATACAATTTTATAAAAAAACGCAGTAATCAAGGTAAGGAAGGATGAGTCAGCGGCCATCTTTAAAGTACCCATATAGAAAAGTATTTATATCCTAGATTTAGGACAGAGAATATTTATAAGTGTGTACATATATTTATCCACACTATCTGCTTTAAAGACATATGTGCCTTACATCAGGGGTGCGCAAGATTTTTCAGGGTGCACGCGGCGTTTGCAGAGGACCCGCGCTCTTCCCCAAGGCATTTCAATTAAATGCCAGGGGGATTCCGTGAGGCTTCTGCAACTATCCTTACCTTATCTTCGGTGATGCGTCACCATGAAAATGTGGTGTTAAATGACACCGCGGTGCAACGTGACGTTACGTGACCCCATCATTTGGCGCCGGAGACAAGGTAAGGTAAGGGAGGGGGGGGCGCAAGCAGGCAGGGGGGGTGCAGCGGGGAAAGATTGTGCACCCCTGCCTTACATCATATTTATAATTTCCATAGAAAACATGATAGAGAACATTTCCATTTTTATTTGATAGTTATAAAGGGTCTGACAGAGAGTATATCAGAGAGCTCACTTCAATAGAATGTTAGCTTCTATGCTTTTTGTAAAGCAGCTATCTGTGTTACTCACAATTGTACCTGAGCCGAGGGGTTCCGTGGAGCGGATCCATGGTCCCACAACATCCAGGGAGCAACTGTTTTGTCCACTGGGCAAGAATACTAAATGGTCTCATCCTCAGGCTTAGTGCCACACGCAGTGGACATTTGTGCCTTTCTAATCATGACCCTGCAGGCATATTTGTACTATTTTTGTGCCAAACAAGCACAAGAGAACTACAAATATCTCGAGAACCAAGGGGACATCGGAACCCAAAGATGAGCTCTGAGTTACCTTCAGTTAAAGTAATGGGAAGGAAAAACAAAATCAGTTTTAGGGAGGATTGCTGCTTTATCCTTCAGCTTAGACAGTTATGAGGAAGCTATATAAAGTTATACATATAAAATAAAAGAAAGCTAAAGTGAGTACAAATATGCATATAGACAAGTAATTGGAATTTACTGTAGACAAGTGCTTCTCAATTTACTTGCATACCACAAATGCAAAAAGTATTACTTAAATCAGGGTTCCCGGAGACCCCACAATTATTCTTCAAGAGCAATTACTTGGCAAGATTTTTAAGACAACTTAAATTAACATGAACACAACTTGTTTAGGTAAATTTGTCTTGCTAACTTGCTTTGTCGATCACTCTAGAGGCCTTAGCTTGGGGAGTCTTAAATTATATATAGGATGATGATCAGTAGCCATGCTGAGGAAAATTATGTTGAAAACAGGTAAAAGCTTGTTAAAGATAGATGAACATCAATTTTAGCAGCAATGAAACCTGCGCAGCTTTGTGCTCATATATAAATAGGCAAATTCATATTTTAAGTTACCATTTCCCCACGTTATTAATAGAGCTGTCTTACCTTTAGCACGGTCATGGGAAAGTTATAATGTGTGGATGAATGTACACCTTACTGCACATGGACCTTAATGGCATCCTTCATTATGAAACTGTTACTTTTTGTTATTATGTGTAACCCTCCTTGCCTGACTCTAAAGGAGTTTGATCACGTTGGATATATATACATGGCTGTGCTCGGCCTCTCATACCTGTTCAGGGTGCTGGGTCCATACAGGCTGGGCGTGGATATGCAGATAGAATAATGATGGGCGCAAGGAATTTTAATAGTACAAACAAGAGCTTTAGTCACATCCGTAGATAATGCTCACCATACAAAACAGACTTCACTTCAGATATTAACTGGTGTGAAACAATATGGTTATTCTGTGCTTCTTCCCCTGTAGCTCTCACGCTAACGCTGGGGAGGTACTTATGCTTGTTTCCCTTAGTATTGGTTAGATTGGCAATCACTTGCATAGCTTCTATAATGCCCTATCTCAGGTGGACCCTTCTTGAGAGATACACACTATTCTCTGGTGATCACTATCCTGTTTCTGTGCATGACAATCTTAGTCAATACTTGTCAGATTGGGAGTTGATCCAATTATGTTCCGGAGCTTCTACTCTGAGAACTGCCTGCTTAGCACATTCGTATTCCTCTTCTGGCCAAAGAACAAACTTGGGCCATTTCTATGGGCTCTCACTATATAGGGCACGTTTAGTAACTGAAAACAATAAATGGTGAGAGGACATCCTTTATACACGTAACTATACACACACACCTACAGTATTTACAGGGCTCACAGTGACGTACATCTGAGGAACCTGTTTCTAGAACTTCGGGCGGAGCTATATATACCCTCTCTACATAGTAATGCTGCATCACATAATGGGGACGGGAGTGACCTGAGTTATCCCACACAGCTGACCCCTTATACTAACTAGTTGTCCCCGGAGGAGGGCAGGGGGTGGGGGCTCTATTTGCTTTACCAACCCCATATTTTTTTCAATAATTTGTATGTCTTACTTTAAAGCAAAAATCTACTGTACACTTTTTTTTCAGGAACTTCCCAAAGTGTGTGGGCAACTAAAAGATTACGTATCCTGGAAACGGGGTTCCCAGAGCTAAAAATAGCACTGTTCTGTAAAAAGAAATCATTATGTAAATGGGGAGATGGGATTATTGCTACTTTAAAGATCCTTCTGAATTCTTTGGAGGTGTATATATGTATATATGTGACCAATTCCACACTAATCTATTCTCCCAAAATACTACACGGGGAACCTTTTTAATAAGGTGCCTGCATACTTATCTCTCCATATTAAATAATATACACACCACTGTTTAATTATGTAAATGACTAATTTAGTTAACAGATATTTGCACTATAGGATTAGAGTTCAAACATGTTGCTTCTGTGGTACCACCTTCGTCTATATGGCTGCCAGTGAGGTTTAACTAGGGCAAACAGTTCTGAATATAGAAAAATTGCAGTAATTATTGGTTTAGATAATATTGGGTAGTATTTTAATTCTGGTAATGCTAGTAAAGTGGGAATGCTAGTAACAATTGCTAATGGCCATTTGTTTGAATAGTCAATAATACATGTATTTTTATAAAGCTATGATCAACTTATCGCCGTGCCATTCACCTATCTCTGACGTTATTAAACTTTGAGGCCCCTCCCATAGTCTTCGCCCTCAGCAGTCAGATTAAATGTCCATGGGGAAAAACACTATACTCCAAAGAGATTGTGGAATTTGTTATTGACAACCCCCAACCAAGAAAAATAAAAGGGGACCCTTTCTTTTTTTAGATGAGGCTAACTTTCTCCAAACTAACCAGGACCTTCTGCAATGTTAGCTCCACTTCCAATAGTTGCTACCATAATTAGAGATTTATCAGCCACACGAGAAACAGACCAGGGAATTTGGGGATTATTCTGGGATACTCTCGGACCTACTATTTTAAGGCTGATGTCTCCCCTTTATGTTTCAAAAGTAGGCACTCCTCTCTAACCTGTTAGTAACTACAGGTGCTTTGTCAGGCAGTACTCAAGGGATTTAAATGATGCAACTTCACTAAATATGTGATCGTCTAGAGTAGAAAATGCTGAATAGAAGTGATACAGTTTAAATAGGCAAAATAGCTAAATGCTGATCAGACTAATCTGCCAACATTAAAGTTCCTTATGCTAAAAAAAAAACAACATGTGGCAAACAAAGCTGTTACAACTGTTAAGTGAGCCCAAAGCAGATCATTGAAGCCTTCCTATGCTTAAGTTTCTCCTAGACACCTTTTCAATATAGAGCCTGTCTCTTGCTTGGGAAAATATAATCCCCATTCCCCGTTCAAACGGAACTCAAATTTTCCCCGACACTTGGGGTCCTGGGAAAGGCCCTTAGCTTAGAACATTTTGGGAGCAATGGCTGTTTCTTGAATGGTCTGGATGGGGAAGTATGCCATTTTGCAGATGACACAGAGATCTGTAATATGGTTGACGCTCCTTGAGGGGTGCAAAGAGTTAAAAATAAAGGATTCATGATTTAGGTAGATTAGGGAAAGGGTCAAGGCAGTAGCAACTACAATTTAATGCCAAAAAGTTCCATGTCAACCACTATGGAGGAAATAGACATGGGAGTCAATATTTTAGCTATGAAAAGTAGGCAAGCAACGTAACAAAGCAGTTGGGAAAGCCAGCAGGATGCTGTCTTTTATAGGCGGAGGTATTAGCTGCAAAAACAGAGAGAGATACGGATGCCACTTTACAGTTCATTGATAGACCTCACCTAGAGTACTAAGCGACCACGTATAGCTAGCTTGGAGAAGAGAAGGGAGGGAGGGAATATTATCGAAACGTTCAAATATATACAGAGTTTGAACAAGGTGGGGGCAATAATCATATTTCAGAGAAAGTGAAGTGCTTAGAACAAGAGGTAATGTGCCGAAGCTAGAGGGTGGCTGGATCAGGAAATGTGAGTAAGTACTACTTCACAAAAAGGATGGGGGATTCATAAGTTAATAAACACACAATCCCAGAAAGCTCAAAACCCCCAGCCAAACCCACCACATTATATAATTATATATATATATATATATATATATATATATATATATATATGTATGTATGTATGTATATATGTATGTATGTATGTATGTATGTATGTATGTATGTATGTATGTATGTATGTATGTATGTATGTATGTATGTATGTATGTATGTATGTATGTATGTATATATATATATATATATATATATATATATATATATGTATGTATGTATGTATATATATGTATTAGTTTTGGGGTTTTGAGCTTGTTTGGATTGTGTGTTTATTAACTTTAATTTTCAACTGTTATCAGTTGTTTGGTGGTTAGTGGCCCCTCCTCCCAGGGTTTAAGCTCACCCCACCCCACTGTTTAAATTAGCAGGGTTTTTCATGTTCCTGTGTGGACAGACTCACTGTGGTCATTCTCCCTCCAGCAGAGGTCAATGAGAATTTTCACAAGTAGTGTTAGGACCGTCTTACTGACCATGCTGTGAAGTGGCTGCAGGCTTATAACGCCTTGGCCAAAGGGTTTTAACTAAATGACCCTTACTCATGAGAATATTGAAGTATTTTACTATGTACAGCTAAACCCCGTTATAACGCGGTCCTCGGGGTCCACCCCGAGACCACCGCGTTAGTAACGGGGTCGCGCTAATTTTTTTTTTTAAAAATGGCCACCGCGCGTCTGATCGGAAGGGAGTTAATTAAATAAATAAAAATAAAAAAAGTTTAAAAAAAAATGGCGGCGATTCATCCCTCCTACCTCTCCCTCTCAGCCCCCTCCCTCCCTCTCAACTCCCCCCCAACCCCCTCCCCCCCACCCCCGAGGTATGCCCCCGCAGGGCAGTGCCCCTCTCTGGGTGCAGGAGGGTGGGTTACATGTCAGCCGCACGTTGTACTCACGGTCACAAGTACAACGCTGCAGAGGCTGCAAAATGGAGACGGAGCCCCCAGGAGGAAAGCTGGGACCGGAGCCAGATGCTGCTAGAAGCAAAGCATTCTGGGAGTGGACGGGGCTGCCTCTGTCCAGCCTCATCTGCCCCTCACAGGGAGGGGGGATACCCCATAGAGACCTGCCCCCCTCACTCCCAGCCAGGGCACAGGGGTGACCCCAAACAGAGACCTGCCCCCTCCCTCTCCCTCCCAGCCCCCCTCCCTCTCAGCCCCCCTCCCTCTTCCTCCCAGCCTCCTGGTTTTGCTGTGCGTGGCAACGTGTGTCTGTGTCCTCCCAGCCAGATCTGCTGCTGCTGCAAGAGGGAGGGGGGGGGTTGGGCTGCTGACATGTGAGTTCTGCTGACATGTGAGGGGGGGGGGGTGGGCTGCTGACATGTGAGGGGGGGGGTGGGCTGCTGACATGTGAGGGGGGGGGTGGGCTGCTGACATGTGAGGGGGGGGTGGGCTGCTGACATGTGAGGGGGGGGGGTGAGCTGCTGACATGTGAGGGGGGGTGGGCTGCTGACATGTGAGGGGGGGGGGGTGGGCTGCTGACATGTGAGGGGGGGGGGGGGCTGCTGACATGTGAGGGGGGGTGGGCTGCTGACATGTGAGTGTATTGTGAGGGCTGTGTGCAGTGAGTGTGTGCAGTGTGTGTCAGTGTGAGCAGTGTGTGGCAGTGTGTGGCAGTGTGAGCAGTGTGTGTGCAGTGTGCAGTGTGAGCATGGAGCAGTGTGTGCAGTGTGAGCAATGAGCAGTGTGTGAGCAGTGAGCAATGTGCAGTGTGTGTCAGTGTGAGCAGTGTGTGCAGTGTGAGCAATGAGCAGTGTGTCAGTGTGTGCAGTGTGAGCAATGAGCAGTGTGAGCAGTGTGAGCAATGAGCAGTGTGTCAGTGTGTGCAGTGTGAGCAATGAGCAGTGTGTCAGTGTGTGCAGTGTGTGTGCAGTGTGAGCAATGTGCAGTGTGTCAGTGTGTGCAGTGTGAGCAATGAGCAGTGTGTGTGCAGTGTGCAGTGTGTGTGCAGTGTGAGCAATGAGCAGTGAGTGTGTGCAGTGAGTGCAGTGTGCAAAAAAAAAAAAAAATTTAAAATGTAAAACTATTTTTTTTTTTAAACGGGAGCCACGGGAAAACCGCGTTATAACCGAATCGCGGTATAGCGAGGCGCGTTATAACGGGGTTTAGCTGTATTTTGTCAGATTGGATGTAGCATGGGCATTTCTGTTTTTTGTGGTAGAGGCTAGTACATTAACCCTAACTGTGCCTTATGTAGTAGTTACTACATCATAAAGGCTGGCACACCAGCGACAACAACGCAGCCTGCCCTTTTGCTTATTTACTTGCGGAGAGCACATTCTCATCGGTGATCTGAATGGAAATGTAGGACGCCTCTGGGGATATTGTCATCAGATTGCTGACAAATTATCTCATCATTGTGGCTTGCCAGATTGTGACTCTGGTGCCGAGGCCCCTCTGACACTCAAAGGGTTAAAGAAATTAAACAATGCGTAAGGTAGAATTAGGCTATCCAAATATTAAGGAGAGCCAAGGATCAAGGGAGGTCTGAGGTCTAGGAAAAAGTGTAGACTACATGGGACAAGTGGTTCTTATCTGCTGTCTAATTCTTTGTTTCTAAGTGGTGGCTGACAAGACAGCAGGAGTGTCCAAGGTGACCACTGCCAATTTTTGGAGTCTTTAGTTTCCTTACTGAAAAGTACAGGACCATTGGGGACAAGCATTAGCTACAGTACGTAACACATGGCTATAATTCTTCTTATCTTTTAATAACCTCACAGCTAAAAACCATGTAAGATTTTCCATCCATACAAACATGACACTTTCTTCCATTATGTGTGTTCTACAATCCAGCCCTGTAGAGACTAGACTGCTCATGTATGCTGCTGCCTGATTGCATTGCCCAGTCGTGCCTTTCCTGGTGATAAAAAGGGTAAAACAGCATCATAATTTAGCAAGTCACTAATTAGTGACAAAACTGGGTGAATATGTTCATAATACTCTTGTTGTTTTGTAATGTTTATTATTATTATCGTTTATTTGTAACGCTCCAACATATTCTGCAGTGTGGTACAGTGGGGGTACAGAGTCTGTAAATGACATACACAGAGTTACATACCAAATAAGGACAAACACGCACAAACAGATACAGAAGGTAATGAGGGCCCTGCTCGTGAGAGCTTGCAATCTATAAGGTACTGCTGCGACACACTTTATTCGAGCAAATACCCAGTATGTACCTGGCAGATACCTGGAATGCGCCGCTCCTCACCTCTGACAAGCCCCGTTGCGTTTGCCTTCCCAGCCATGGTTCATGCCTGGCTGACGGGCGGCTGATCTGTTAAATGATAATGATTAGGATTTAATAGGCTGCAATGCTTCGCGTGTCTACCAGATGGCATAAATTCATGAATTGTAATGCAGTATATATATATACTGTGCAGTATTGCAGCCAGCGGGAATAAAATGCTTCAATCCCTGCCTGGAAAATAACCCAATGCACTCGGGCAGAAAACAGTCACAAACCTCAATACACCCGAGTATACCCGAATTCGTGGGACTAGCCGAGCTCGAATAAAGTGTGTCGCCAGTGTATAAGTTCAATGTTAAAACAAAAGGTAAAGTGGTTGCTTGTTGTGGGACAGAGTATATCTCGGGATAGAGTATGGCTCAACCACACAGCCGATCCCATTTTGATTTGAGAGTGTGGCTGATAGGAGATGTTAGCGTAGAGTTTGGTCCGGCCCAATAGCAGGTTCCAATAGGGTTGGAGAGGGGAGTGCTAAATGTTAGAGGTATGCAGTATATAGCTTAAAACTTTCTTAAAAAGGTGAGTTTTCAGGGAGTTTCTAAATGTCTGAATGCTGGGGGAGAGTCTGACGGTGCATGGTAGTGAATTCCAGAGAGAGAGGGGGAGACGTCATCTAGGTGGGATGAGAGGAGGTAAAAAGGCAGGAGGAAAGGCGGATGTCATGGGCAGAACATAGGGGGCATTTAGTGGTATATTTGTGGATGATGGATGAGATGTAAGGGGGGCAGCTGTGTTGTTGAGAGCTTTATAAGTGAGAACTAGGGTTTTCAATTTGATTTTAAAAGATATGGGAAGCCAGTGTAGGGATTTGCATAGTGGTAAATGTGGGTATCATCGGCATAGAGATGATACTGAAAACCAAAAGATTGTATTAGTTCAGCAAGAGGTGTAGAGGGAGAATATCAGATGGCCAAGGACAGAGCCTTGTGAGGACCCCGACAGAAAGAGAGAATGAAGAGAGGAGATACCAGAGAAGGAAACGCTGAAAGCGCAGTTGGATAGGCAAAACGTCAACCAGGAGTGGGAAGCGTCATGGAGGCCAATGGAGTGGAGAGTGGGCAGGAAAAGGGGGGATTACCCATGTCGGAAGCAGCAGAGAAAACCAGGAGAATTTGTAAGGATCAGTGACCCATAGACTTAGCTGTGAGTAGGTCATTGGCCACTTTTGTTAGTGGTGTCTGTGGAGTGTAGAGCAGGGTGGTGCAAGATTTTTTGGGGGGGGGGGGGGCGAGGGTGGTTGCAGAGGCCCCGCACTCTTCCCCAAGGCATTTAAATGGCCTCTGCAACCTCTACTTACCGAGATTCAGCTGGCTCAGGACACGTTCCCATGGCAACGCAGCATCAAATGATGCTGAGGGGTCATGCGTCATTAGATGCTGCGTTGCCATGGGAATGTGATGTCAAATGACGCCGTGGGTCACGTGATGTCACAGGACCCTGCGACATCATTTGACGCCAAAATGAGGTAAGGGGGGACGTGAGAACAGAGGGGAGCAGGCAGGGGGGCGCAGCAAGATACGCTTGTGCAGCCCATGTGTAGAGGATGGAAACCAGATTGCAAAGAGTCAAGCAGGGACTTGGAGGAGAAAAAGTGAGTCAAGCGGTTGTATATACAAGCCATTCAAGTAGCTTGGAGGCAAAGGAGAGAAGAGAGATACCGGTAGCGCAATAGGTAGAGAGGGAAATTGGGTCAAGAGAGGGTTTCTTTAGAATGGGTGTGATGAGGGCATGATTAGAGGAAGATGGAAATGCGTCGAAGATGAGAAAGAGGTTATTAAAAGGTTACTTAGGGTAGGGATTAGTGCGTTGGACACTAGAGAGGGAGTGTAGGATATGTGAGAGAAAACGATCAAGGGGGCAAATTGTAGGGTGAGATGATGAGAGGAGCACAGAGACCTCATCTTTAGTCTTAGGGGGAGCTGATGGTGGATTTAGGTATGCAACGGGAGATAGGTGGTGAGTATAAAATATAATGGTTACTCTAACAAAATAAAATAGTAATAATAAAACTAATCCATACTGATTGGCAGCAGTACATCTACATTGTCATTAATTTAAATAAATTCCAATATCAAATAATTTGTTGTATAATGCTAACCTCCTTGCTTATCGACTCATATTTATTACAAGAATATATTATTATGCATTATATCAGGGGTGCACAATCTTTTCCCCCTGCGCCCCCATGACGGCTCTCCCCCTGCTCGCGCCCTCCCATCCTTACCTTGGCTCATGCGTTCTGACATCACGTTGCCATGGCATCTCTTGAAGCTATCTGAGGCAAGGTAAGGGATTTTACATTGGCCTTCGCCGCTCCCCCCCCCATTTAATTTAAAAGCCTTTGGGAAACGCGCGGGGCCTCTGTAAGCGCTGTGCCCCCACAGAGAATCTCAGAGGCCGCGCCACACCAGTTTGCGCACCCCTGTATTATATTATAGGTACACCGTTTTATAGGGCACAAAACTGTAGTATAAAAAATATAACTCCAGTAGAAGCAAACTGATTTCTGGGGCAGCTGTGGTAATTTGGGTAACATCACCATACGTTACGGTTTCAGCTTTTGATTGCTCTATGACTACTTGTATGTAAGTTTGGTCCCGCATATTTCTGTACTTCAGTTCCCCTGGAGTTTGAATGTCATTGATGGCTCCATGGGAATTTGGAATACAAAAGTAGTCCCTTGTCAGATTTGTTTTTAGATGATACCTACTAATAGTTTGCACAGAGGCTTCACATTATGCTTTGTTGCTTGTGCTATTTTACTAGTAGAGTGAAAAATAACCAGGTTGAGAAAACACTTTGTCAACTGTTGACACTGTATATGAGATATCAAGGATACATTATGCAAAGTGAGGCCTATTTATTAAGTTTCCAAGTGAGATAGGAAACAGAATTGCTGCGAAAAATATCTTTCCATAGTCAATAAACCATTCCAGCATGTCCAAACTGTTCGAAAATGCATTTTTAGGTAGTGATTTGAGAGACGGAGAGAGAAACAATAGCCTCAATGTTAAGTTATTTTCCCTCAGTCGTAATATATATTATATTACACCAACACTTGTTTACCTACTCAACATGCATTTAAATAATAATGTAAAATGCAAAAACATGCAAACCAAAAATCATTTAAATGCACTTTTTATTTCTTAAGTGGTGTGTGGGTGATATATGATAGCCTGGATAGGAGGTTCTCAATGTTGTTCCTTGTCTTATCACCTGTTGTGTATATATATATATATATATATATATATACGGTAGGGTTTGAGATAACAATATACGCGTTTGAAGTGAGTTAAGGGGCTCATGTTTTTCTTGGCAATCCTTTACCATTTTTGGAGGAATGATTTACCATTAAAACCTACATTGAATTACAGTGCATTAGTCCCCACAAGGATATATATTCATAAATAGACTGTTTGTGACATACAGTATGACACACCATGAGTTGAATAGTTAAACTTGTGTCTGTGTTAAGGAAAGATGGACATTAATTTGCTGTAGAGGTTCTTCTCCCTCACTCAAAATTAGATTTGAGAGCTTAATTTTTATCCCTACAAATTGTCTTCTGATTTCGTACTGGTTTGTACTGATTATCTTGCACTGTAATGAATAGGCCCCATAGATAATAACACACTAAAAAGTCAGTTTGGGTGTTTTTTAACCTCACTGTGTGATTCATACCCACCTCTGACTAGTACAAGGGTTGCCAACTCCAGTTCTGAAGGGCCACCACCAGGCCAGGATTTAAGGATATTCCTGCTTCAGCACAGGTGACTAAGCCACCTGTGCTGAAGTTGGGATATCGTTAAAACTAGACTGGAGTTGGCCACCCCTGGATTAGTCAATGTCTACTCATGTCACATACAAATAAACATATTGAAGACCACTGTGCGTGTTTGTTTTTACCAACCAGTAGGTCTACACATAATAATTCCCCTAAAAAAAAACTTTCATTATTTTAAAATCTTTAAAAAGCAAACAGTATTGTTTCTCATGTGCCCTAATCTCCTTCACTAAACATCCCATTTATACTCCTAACTTCTTTGGTAGTTATTTCTCCAGTAAAATATGAACGTTTTATTCAGCCAGCTCCTCCCCAAAACCTCACTGGAGTTGTTCATTTCCAAGGCACAATAATACATTTTGGTGCTCCTTAAAATATGGGGATTTCAAGGTACATGTTAAAAGAAGGACCACCTATATGTATCACCAGCACCACTGCTCTCACTGATTACACCGTATAATATAAAAAAGATAAATAACATACTGTAGATGAGGTATGCTCTAAACAAGTTAACTTAGTGTAGCTGCACACCACTTGATAAAACTTCAAATTAATTTAATATGCAATTAAAACATATATCACTAAACTAAAGATCAAACATTTATAAAAATGAGGTGAGTGGGAGTATTAACAGTGAAAGGGCCACCAGTGTCAAAAATTAATTCAGTGCTAGGTTACAAGCATAATGTCTAAGTATAGCTCTATAATAGCAGCACAGTTGTGCAATAATTCATTAAAGGCATAATATCTACAGGTAATTGACTAAATTAGATATTAAAAGTACTGGACAGATATAGAACTACTCAGATGTTATAGTGGAGTGGCGGGTAAATAGGATAGATGAAGTACCCTGGTTAAGTTCACATTGCGAGAGCAGAATTTGCTGAGGTATAATGATTCCCTATGAAAGTAATGCCAATGTTATGATATTAGTTATGGCTCAAAAATATTGCTGCCAAAGATTGGTAACCATGTATATTGTTTCAGCTCATAGAGGGGCTACTCAGTGCACAAACCTAATATACACGTTAATCATGAGAGACAGCACTAATGAATAACCATAGTGTCATATATGAATCGGATGAATCATACATTACTCTAACGGTCTTGGACATTTCGTTGCGGACGTTTTGCAGCAACCAAGTGACCACCGGTGTTTAGCCGCCAGTGACCTTAGCGCACGGACACTCGTCGGCAAGCCAAATCCATCATTTTAGCCCGTAACCTAAAAACCCTTAATCTTAACCCCTAATACTAGCACTACCCTCTACCCTGAAAACCTTAACCCCTTACCCTAAAACCCCTTACCCTAAAACCCCTTACCCTAAACACTTAAACCCCTTACCCTAAACACTAAAACCCCTTAAATTAACCCTGACCCTAACAGCTAAAATCCCTAAAGTGATCCCCCTACCCCCGCAATAGTTACCGGTCACTCCCAGATTTATGTAGGCGCCACCGATCGGTGGATTTCCCTCAAATGCTCAGTGTTGCACCCACTCAAACATCACTTGTTTAATTACTACGTGGGATTTATTCAATGTTAGAACTGTAAGTTGACTCATTCCTCCATCTGTCTTTTTGATATAATAAAAAAAAACGTGCAATATCTTGTACGCTTCATAGGATTAAGTGTAGCGATGGCCAAAGTTTTCGCTGAAATTCGAATCCGCCACGTGTTGTATGAAAGGAAGTTTTAGGCGATATATACAATGCTTGCGACCATACTACATTTTCGATTGAAAAAAAATTGCGACTCAATGTGGCCTAAAATTAACACACTGACAGTCTACATGTCTACTTGCACATTTTAGTACATACAGTTGGAGATCAAAACACCAGTATTCTGTGTGTGTGTGTCTATGTATATATATATATATATATGTATATTTTGCACAGGTAGCTGGAATTTACTCCATTCCGATAAGGGGTAACAATCGTGCGTTAATTGGCATTGGCTTTAATTGGCAGCTAATGTGGGATTGAACTCTGATACCCCCTGAGCTTTTTAGTCCCCTATTCAATGTGCTGTGATATCTTCCATGATCTGGGGCAGATTTTAGTAACATGTCTTTGAATTAAACTGATCTCTTCTCCAACATGGGGAAGTAGTGTCACATTGTATGTACAGTATGTATGTATGTATGTCTTTATTTATGTAGCACCATTAATGTACATAGCGCTTTACAGCAGTAATACACGTGACAATCATATAAATAACAAATAATACAAATAACACATAATGGGAAAAAGTGCTTCAGATATATAAGTAACATTTAGGAAAAGGAGTCCCTGCTGCAAAGAGCTTACAATCGAATTGGTTGGTAGAAAGAACGTACAGAGATAGTAGGAGGGCGTTCTGGTAAGTGCATCTGCAAGGGACCAAGGGTAGTGTATGAGGTGTAAATTATCAGCCATGGAGCTACTCCAATGCTTTGTTTAGCAGGTGGATCTTAAAGGTGGATAGAAAGGGTGCTACTCAGATATTTGAGGGGAAAGGCATTCCAGAGGTGTGGGGCAGTCAATGAGAAAGGTTTAAGGCGGGAGAGGGCTTTGGTTACAAAGGGGTTAGAGAGAAGACATCTTTGAGCAAAACGCAAGAGTCGGGATGGGGTGTAGCGAGAAATAAGGGTTGAGATGTAAGGAGGAGCAGAAGAGTGTAAAGCTTTAAAAGTGAGGAGAGTTGAGTGCATGATATGGGATTTGATAGGAAGCCAGGAGAGGGATTTCAGCAGGGGAGACGCTGAGACAGATTTCGGAAAGAGTAGAGTGATTCTGGCAGCAGCATTTAGGATAGATTGAAGGGGAGACAGGTGAGAGGCAGGAAGGCCTGACAGCAGGAGGTTACAGTAATCGAGATGGGAGAGAATGAGGGCCTGTGTCTTGTTTTAGCATTCAAGCAACATAGGAAAGGGCGTATCTTTGTAATATTGCGGAGGAAAAAAACCCAACAGGTTTTAGCTACTTTTTGAATGTGAGAGGAGAATGTGAGAGAGGAGTCGAGTGTGACCCCTAGGCAGCGTGCTTGGGCTACTGGGTGAATGATAGTACTTCCAACAGTAATGTGGAAGAAGGTAGTAGGGCCAGGTTTGGGAGGAAGTATGAAGCGGTCTGTTCTTGCCATGTTAACTTTAAGTCGGCGGAGGGCCATTCAGGATGATATAGTAGAAAGACATTCAGAAACTTTAGTCTGTACAGCAGGTGTAAGATCAGGGGTTGAACAATAAATTTGTGTGTCATCAGCATAGAGGTGATATTTAAACCCAAGAGATGTGATTAGGTCACCTAGGGAAAATGTGTAAAGAGAAAAGAGAAGATGTCCCAGGACAAAGCCCTGGGGGTATCCCCACAGAGAGATTGATAGAGGAGGAGGAGGAAGTGTTTGCAAGAGAGACACTGAAAGTACAGTGATGGAGGTAAGAGGAGATACAGGATAGAGCTTTGTTACGAATACCAAGAATATGGAGAATGTGAAGAAGAGGGTGGTCCACAGTATCAAATGCTGCACAGAGGTCGAGTAATATGAGAAGTGTGATGACCACTGTCTTTGGCAGCATGGAGGTCATTAGTTATTTTAGTGAGGGCTGTTTCAGTGGAGTGAGCAGTGTGGAAGCCAGATTGTAGAGGGTCTAGGAGAGAATAGGTGTTGAGAAAATAGAGCAAGCGAGAGAATACAAGACGTTCAAGGAGCTTAGAGGCAAAAGGCAGGAGGGAGACAGGTCGATAGTAAGAAAGGCAGGTAGGGTCAAGCTTGTTGTTTTTGAGTAATGGTATAACTCTTGCATGCTTGAAGGAGGATGAAAAAGTACCAGAGTAGAGGGAGGAGTTAAAAATGTGTGTGAGCGTAGGGATTATAGTAGGAGTAAGAGGTTTTAGGAGATGGGAGGAAATGGGGTCAAGAGGATAGGTAGTAGAGGGAGAAGAGGAGATTAGCTATGACGCATCCTCCTCTGTGATACAGTAGAGTAAAAAGAGTCAAGGAAGGCAGGAGGAGAGTTAGGAAGAGGTGTAGGATGGGAGGAGGATACAGAGGGTATGTCCTGACATATGGATTCCACCTTTTCCTTGAAGTAGTCGGCAAAGTCCTGAGGTGAGATAGAGGATGAAGAGCGGGCAGCAGAAGGTGGTCTGAGTAGAGAGTCAAAGACAGAAAAGAGTCGGCGTGGGTTAGACTTGTGCGTGTTTTGATTAGTGAAGAAAAGTAGAGTTGTTTATGCTGATAGAGTTTAGACAGAATAGCATAAATTTATAGTGAAGGAAGTCTGCGAGAGTGTGAGATTTCCTCCAGAGGCATTCGGAGGAATGAGTGCAGGAACGTAGCATGTGCTTTTGGGGATTTACCCAGGGTGTAGGGCTAGAAGGGCAAGGGCTGCAGAGAAAGCAGGGCATGTAGATCAAGAGAGGAGGAAAGGGCAAAGTTATAGTTCCTGACCAGGTTGTCAGGGTCTGGAGCAGAACTGCTAGAGGAGAGGGAGGAGCGTAAAGTGGACTCAAAAGCTGGTAGGTTAATAGAGCGCAGGTCTCTGCAGAGACGAGGGGTAGATGGAGGTAGAGAAGGGGAGAAGTGAGAGAGAGAAAATGAGATGATGTGATGGTCCAAGAGAGGAAAGGGGAAAATGGAGAAATCAGAGAGAGAAAAGTTTTTAGTGAAAACCAGATCTGGGTAGTGGCCATCCTTGTGGGTGCTGGCTGCAGTCCACTGTTGAAGGCCAAAAGAAGAGCTTAGAGAGAGAAAGCGGGCAGCCCAAAGGAGAGATGGGTCATCAATATGGCAGTTGAAGTGCCAAAGGAGAAGAATAGGGGAGTCTGAGAAGAGAAAGAAAGAGAACCAGGATTCAAAGTCCTTTTTGGATGAAACACGTTGGTGCATACCTACGCTGCTGTTCTTGAGCTGTTTGTGCATTAAATAGTTTTTTATACTATCTTGAGTCGCCCTGGAGTATTTACTTCCTGGATTCTGTGCTTCTTTCAATTATCCTATTCAAAGTGAGAGAGAAAGACAGAGTAGAGGTAGGTGGGTGAGAGAAGACCGCCACCTGGACAGTGAGCAATGTATTGAATAAGGAGCTTCAAGCGGCCTTGTTTCTCCCCCCCTCCTGCCCCCCCCCCCCTCTTGGATTGAAGCAGGGGGTCTCTGGAGCTGAACCCCATTAATCTCAGCTCTGGTTACCCCCTGCTTCCGGAGATACTTCCCTCAGTAGGGGGTACCGGTAGCCGTTCCGGCTCCTCTTTGTGTTTCATGTAATGGCGGCTTTTTAAAGCTACCGCCTTCTGTAGGTCAATAGGGAGCCGTGACGTCATTCCTATTGGCCCAGGCTCTAAACTCCATCGAGATACAGGCACCCTTACAGACGTAAGCATTTCTGGAAGCAGGGGGTACCCAGATCTGAAACTGATGGGGTTTAGCTCTGGAGACCCCCTGCTTCAATCCAATGTAAAATATTGTTTAAAAAGGCTGCTTGGATTTGCTCCTTTAACATGCTGGGAAACAGTCTTTGCCTTGCTCAGTAACATTTCAGCTCTAATTGTATACATTTCACTTCCATTCATATGAATGGCTCTAAGCTCTCTTTGAGCAAAGGAAGACGTCTTTACAGCCTATTGAATATGGGCTTTAAATAGGCAATCCAATCATTTGATTTTTTGTGTTTGTGTTTTTGTTAAACAGGTTTGAAGCAGAGAGTCTCCGGAGCTGAATCCCATTAATTTCAGCTCTGGGGACCCTCTGCTTCTTGAGATACTTGCCTTTTTAGGAGGTACTGTTAGCCGCTCTGCTCGGCTAACAAGGATCACGTAATGGGGAAGTTTCAATGCTCCTGCACCTTGCGGGCCAATAGGAAGCCATCGTGTCATCAGGTTCGGCTTTCTATTGGCCCACGTGACACGGGAACTTGGACGAGATACCGGCACCCCCTTTGGAGGTCTGTATCTCTGGAAGCAGGGGGTCACTGGAGCTGAAATTAATTGGGTTAAAGACCCCCTGCTTCAATCCTGTGTTAAAAATAATAATAAATAAAAAAAGGGCATGAATTGCTCCTTTAAAGAGGCAATCCAAGCAGCACTTTCAATCTTATTACATTATTGAAAACTAATTACCTAAGCTGCCAATCGATTAGTTGTCCCGTAATCGATCAGCAAAATCCTGTTTCAGAGGGTTCACTAATTGGCTATCTTTCAGTTTCAATGAATCCTTCAGTCAGTGTAATCAGCAGCTACAATGTATCCTTTTATTACTAAAGCAACATCTATTGTTACAGTTTGCAGCTCAAACTTCTGGGAATATTGGCAACAAATGATCCCAAACAGGAAAGTGTTCCAAAGATATTGCACTGCTGGGGAGGTGGGCTAAACCTGCTATAGTAATCAAAGGATACTCAGCTTATAAAAACTCATTAAAAATGGCATTAAGAGTTGAATAATTTTTAAAAAAGCAGTAAATATTATCTAATACTACCGAACTGATTTATTTTTAAAAAAAACACACGTAGGATATTGCATGGATTGCTCCTTTAAACTTACAAAATGACCCAGCTCATTGGGGCAAATTGATAGTTTTTACTACCGCTTACACAAAGCATCATTCTGTATGTGAAAGGAGGGATTAAAAGCAGCACTCACTCAATCTGTTTAAATGAGCTTGAGCCATTTGGTAGCTCTTAATATCAGCGTGCGGTAAAGAGGGGGCTTTCTTTTTGCTATTGAAACCTTGTGGTGCAGCTTTGGGAATAAAGTAGCACACATTTAATTAATTTACGGTCATACCATTTACCATCGTAATACAGTGTATTAATCATATTTTGAATAACAGCAAATGTTTATTACAGGAGGAAAGCATTCTCCTAGAATACAAAACACATCATTCAGTACCGCATGGTTTTTAGCAAAAGCTCAGCATTTAACCTTGTAAGTTTAAGACGTTTCCCGTTTTAATGATCTGATCAGAAGGTAAGCAGTGAGGTTTTTGTTGTACCGTTCTGTAGTGCTGCAATATTTCATTAGCAAGGAGTGGAAGACCATTAAGACATTTAAAGCACGTAACAACAGCACTAAAGCATCGACTAACATCACTCTATTTGAACATTGCAGAGGGATATTTCAAAATATTATGCAGCAGCAGTTTTGAGTTTAATTGTCTGCAGATGGTAGATGATCTATTTCCCTCGCTTGTTGCCACATTTCTAATAGCACCCAGGCTGTTCTATGTAAATTAGAAATCTTTAAAAAAATAAACCAAAAAAGGCCTTAATTTTCCAGTGTATTTTCCTTGCATCATTTTCCAGCTGTTGTATCTGACCATTAGATATTTTTTTTTTTTCTTCTTCTTGAAACAATTGCATTTTTTTTAAATCTGAGTAACAATGCAAAACAGGGCAGTACAGTATGTGTGTTTCTGGGTTAACTTCTGCAGAGCTGGAAGAACATGAAATGCAGGTTACAAATGGAGACACGTATTCAGTCCATTTCTTTCTTTTCTACAAAATGTCTTTGTTTTCCTTTTTTCATCATTCGTTCATGTGTTTTATTGTAACATTTAGTAGTTTTTTTTTTTGTTTTGTTTTTTTTTTTTCAAGAAATACTATTGTGTAATTTTTTGCAGGCAGTGTTACAAATGACCTTGGTGGTTTAGATTTTAGATGATAGAAACGTCTGAATCGCTGCAGTTCAGTTAGGTTTTAGCCCCCAAATCCACCCTGACAAGAGTAGTTGTACGTTCTGAACATTGTTCCTGTGATGTTCCCAGTTAGGCGGTCATTCCATTACCATTAACTCTACCTTCAAATATGGAGTAGCCATTAAAAGTGTTAGAGAAGGTGGTGCGTGGTTGAGTGCTTTTATGTTATTGGAATTAAGCTACAACATATTTTTCAAATTGGAACTGGACCTTCATAGAGCAGTCAATAAAACGTGGCTGTGGATTTAGTTACGGCTTCTTGGGCTTAGACGTTTGCCTGCACCCGGGAACAAGCCTAACACTGCCACTGACTTAGATATGCTGCACTTGCAATTCTTTGCAGACCCAGCATCATTAGCATTCTCTCAGGCTTGAGGTATACTGGTGCTGTGTGGGTGTTGTTAGTTTTGTTCAATGGGGCACAGAACCATCACTATCAAAATAGTTATGGCCCTCAAGGTTGAAATGAAGAACTGCTGCAGTACTTGATATGGGAATGTAACTTTAGCTAAGCAAATCGCACGGTTTTAGCATCAGTGCCTTGGTTCAGCATTTCTTCCACTGTACCATTTATCGCAATATCTAACCTATGAGATACTGAATCATTTTCACTGCCAAATCTTCTTTCTTTTTTCCCCCCTTTTCCCACTCTCTTTTCTATCATTCAGAAAGCAAGCTAGAAATGACTATGCAATGGGTGTTGTTTTTGGTAGTATGATTTTGCAGAGATTGAGATGGTAAATATTGACAGCCTTCTTGTCGGCCTTGCTTCAGTCTGGCTTTTCTTCTCCTCATGCATGCTGACCTGGAACTCTTCCTTTGCCTTAGCTGCGATAATCGTGACTCAGCTTACAACACCATACATTCGCATCGCCCCAGCTGCAGGCGACGACCAACAAACAGGTCAGACATTCAAATACACACAAATCATCTTGCTTTTCCCTTTGCCGCCCATCAACGTCCTCCTCGTTTACTCATTTCGTGCTCTGTGGTTGTTTGTTTCTCTTGACTTTATTTTTCTTTGTGTTTGCACTTGCCTTTGCACTTTCAAATGACGTCCTGCAAATTACAAATATGCATTCCATGTATATAAATGTGACTCGCTGCATGCTCCCATTGTGTACTCTGTGTGTGATGTTCTTTCCAGCTGTTATGAAATGAAAACATTTTATTTATGTAGTTCCTAGGGTCGTTCATAGGAGCTGACTGATTTCCCCCAGGTTCAGTAGATTTTTAATTAGTATATTTTGGTTAGAGGTGAAAAGAAAAAATCATTATTTTAAAGCAACACTGAAGGATGCCACAGAGAAAACGTTAAAAGGAGACTAAACACTTCCAATCAAAATGAGCATTCCTACAGAAGTGTAAATATTAAGACCCATATTTCCAAAGTGGAGCTGCGCCATGAGATACCTCCGAACTCTGGAATAACAACTTATGACCCACACACTCGAATGGATCAGAAAGTGTCTTCCTGTGTCAGAAGTTGTCTTGTGGAGTAGCACCCCTTAGTAAATATGAATCTGAAATCATGCTAGAAATTCTCATCAGTTTTGTTTAAGATCACTTACTGTGTGTCCTGGTTAGGTCACACCTCTGTTCCTTCCCACTTGTAGCACAGGCAACTACAGAGAGGATACAACTGTAGTAGTGATTCTAGTTCTTCCCACTAGTATGGAAGTTTACTAAGTGTACAGTGTTACTGTATATGATTGGAATTCTAAGTGTTTGCTCGTATGGTGAGAAACTGAATAGGTAATGATGACGCATTCAAATCCATTAATTTCAACTCTAATTGAATGGAAGTTAACGCATTTTTTTAAAATGGGTTTCCTACCATTTTAATTGGGAGGGATAGAGAAAGCTAAGTACATATTTATTCCACTAGTATTCACTAGTAGTATGCATCCAATATATTCTCCATTTTGAGGCAGTTCCCATAGATGCACTTCTACCTTTGTCTTGTAATAATGCAAATTTATATTACCATAATTCCTGGGGTGAAGCAGTGAGGGTAAAGTTTACTCCAAATTTCTGTCATTGATTAAAATAAAACACTATAAAATACTCCCCTATAAAAATAATATTTGTTTCAAGTGGTCAATCTTATAAAAGTGGAGTAAAAACAATGTGTCATTTATTATCTGGTCATCATCTTTAGTGTGTATATATATATATATATATATATATATATATATATATATATATATATATATTTCCTTTTGTCAATTTGTTTTTATTTTGACATGGTTTGGGTGGGTATCCTATAGATAGGGAGATAAGACATAAATGTGCAGAGGGAAATTTCAGATCTGATATCAAAGGACTTTAAAAATCATAAATAGTTTCAACAAAGTACAAAAAGGGAAGCATATTACAGAGAAAGAGAAGAACAGATGCAGCCACCAGTATTACTGTAGATCACTTGCCTTGGAAAATCTCGGGCAATCTCACAGTAAATGCCTCAATTTTTCTGGGAGATTTCTAATGGCCCATCGAATTAACACAGCGGGGGGTCCCTGCAGTCTCATTCAAACTGAATGGGACTGCAGGGACCCCTGTTGTGTTAATCCGATGGGCCATTAGGAATCTCACAGAACTGTTGAGGCATTTACTGGTGAGATGCCTTAGTTTTTACCCAGACAAGTGATCGGATACTGGTGTCTGCATCTGTACTAGAACAAGAGGTCATGCTTTGAAGCTGGAGGGTGGGAGAGTATTGTATTGTATGTCTTTATTTATATAGCGCCATTAATGTACATAGCGCTTCACAGCAGTAATACATGTGGTAATCCAATAAATAACAGATAATATAAATAACAGATCATGGGAATAAGTGCTTTAGACATTAAGGAAGAGGAGTCCCTGCTCCGAGGAGCTTACAGTCTAATTGGTAGGTAGGGAGAACGTACAGAGACAGTAGGAGGGAGTTCTGGTAAGTGCATCTGCAGGGGGCCAAGCTTTATGTGCCATGTGTTCAGAATAGCCACAGTCCTATTCATATGCTTCTTTAAGCAAGTGTGTCTTAAGGTGGGTCTTAAAGTTGGATAGAGAGGGTGCTAGTCGGGTACTGAGGGGAAGGGCATTCCAGAGGTGAGGGGCAGTCAATGAAAAAGGTTTAAGGCGGGAGAGGGCTTTAGATACAAAGGGGGTAGAAAGAAGACATCCTTGAGAAGAACGCAAGAGTCTGGATGGTGCATAACGAGAAATTAGGGCTGAGATGTAAGGAGGGGCAGAAGAGTGTAAAGCTTTAAAAGTGAGGAGAAGAATGGAATGTGAGATGCGGGATTTGATCGGAAGCCAGGAGAGGGATTTCATGAGGGGAGATGCTGAGACAGATCTAGGAAAGAGTAGAGTGATTCTGGCAGCAGCGTTAAGGATAGATTGTAGGGGAGACAGGTGAGAGGCAGGAAGGCCGGACAGCAGGAGGTTACAGTAATCAAGACGGGAGAGAATGAGGGCCTGAGTCAGAGTTTTAGCAGTCTAGCAACAGAGGAAAGGGCGTATCTTTGTTATATTGCGGAGGAAAAAGCGACAGGTTTTAGAAATGTTTTGAATGTGAGGGGCAAATGTGAGGAATTACTTCACTGAAAGGGTGGTGGATTTGTGGAATAGTCTCCCAGCAGAGGTGGTATGGGATAATACAATACGGGAATGCAAACATGCTTGGAATAGACCTAAGGCTATTATTAATACAAAGGAAAGCCAAGGATCAAGTAGGGTCTGAGGATTTACAACCAATAGGAATTGTGCAGAGTAGGTGACCCAAGTTGTCCTTATCTGCTGTCAAAGGCTAGGTTTCTGTGGCTTCAATACAAAAGAAAGAGGTGATCTGGCACACAATCAATGAAGCACTATAATGTCACCTGCCGGTGCCCACAGACCAAGGGGGGTCGTCCTACCAGGTCCCCAGGTGGTATCAGGGTAAAGAGTGCCTGGACTATTCTCTTTACCTTGCTTCAATACAAAAGGCCACAGCAGCAGTACTCCGAGCAACATGATGTCATAGCATTTCCAAACTCCCTGAAATGCGGAGCTCCATTGATTAGTGGCAGGAGAAAAATGACAAAGATGTTGTTTTGGATGACAGAAGACACAGCTTATAGGGATAAAAACAATAGGGTGTTTCAATGTAGCAACATTTCTGGCTAAATTCTTGTTCCTTGCACTGTTTTGAGCCGAAGAACAACTTGCTAGCTAGTTAAACCTTGTTGTGCACGTTAGTGAATAGTGCGACAATAAAGAAATGGAAAATCAATGTTATGTTACATCGTTATTACACTGGTTGTGTAGAATAGGAGTGCTCAACTCCAGTCCTCAAGACCCCCCCAACAGGTCAGGTTTTAAGGATAGCCCTGCCTCAGCACAGGTGGTGCAGTCTTCGACTGAGCCACTGACTGAGCTACCTGTGGGATATCCTTAAAACCTGATCTGTTGTGGGGCCTTGAGGATTGGAGTTGAACATCTCTGGTGTAGAGGAACATCTCATATTTTACATGGTCTGGCTTCATCTGAAAGAAAGAAAAAACTTATAATAATACAATAATAATGCACTATTTTCGTGTTACATTTTTTTTTTAAAGCTGAAGAAATCAACGTTTAAAACCTTAATAATTTCAAGATAACAATGACACACTCCAACATATGCCAAGGATGATTGTGAGTGTTCAGTAAATGTAAAGCAAGAAAGAGGTTATCCCTCAATACATTCAATAATGCTAACCTTGTATAAATTAAACTGCATTTTAAACCATGTATTATTATTATTATTATTATTATTAAGTAAACACACAGAACCCAATAAAGTTTAATAGGCCTTGGACATGAAAACAACATGTATTACAATTAGACAAGAAAAACAGAAATGATGAGAGAATTTATAAAATTAGCACAAGCTGTAACTATCACACAAAGCTAACGTGCAAATTATATTGCACTGTTATGATATGATAAAACGTGTCGACCTTCGTTATATTGCTCTTGTGTTGCTGTTACACTACCGTACAATGTTTAAACAATAGTTTGGCAACTGAATACACAATTTGCACACTTGATTCAAAATGATGATTAATCTCAAGGCATTATGTGCATTATGATCTGGTCAAACCATTCTTGTTGATCACCGCTCAGAGTACAGCACCAATTAAAAGGTAATTGCACAACAAAAAATAATTCTACAGATTTTCATTTGCCAGCATAGTATGAATATTATATGTATAAAGATACACAGGATGCTAAAAGATGAATTTAGTTAATGAAATTGCAATTATTTCTACTTATTGTCTCAAAAACCACCATTGAAGCATTCTGCAATGCTCTGCGATATTTTGCCATATCCTGCCATTCCGCTGCTAATACTAACAGAAGCTGGAAGTTTGATAGAATCTATACTACAGTACTTGCTTTTCAAATGTTTCTCTAATGCTTAGCATTCTGTTGGTTTCTTTGATACTTCCTTAGAGCTTTGGGGCTTGCTAGTGCAACCGGAGTAATTGACACATGTCTACAGTATGTCTTCAAAGTCACCTTGCAAAAATGTTCACATTTTGTTCTTCAATTTCGCTTTTGCTAAATTTCCTTAATTGTGCATTGTTTGAAATGTTGCCAATTTTTTTACATTTATACAATTTCACAAAATCTGGAGAAAAAAATGTTAAATGTCACAATTTCAAGCAAATAGGGTTATATAGAGGATTATGTGGCAGCCCCCGCACCAGTGGCCCCCTCCGTGGATAATGTAGCCGGGGTCGAGCTGGTGGTTGCCGGGGGTGGGGTGGGGGCAGGGGTCTGCCGGGACCACAGTGTATTCCGGCACTGCTGCCCCAGCAAAACTAGCTACTTCTTGGACGATCTGCCCGGCCCCCCTACGGGGTCCCGTGGCCATGCTATGCGCCCCCCATGCTGCCGCTACCCCTAGCGCTGCGCCAGGGGCTCCTGTCCCGACTGCCATTCCTACGGGGATCGCGAAGGGGGCCGACCCCTGCGGCTCAGATGCCTTTAGCATACCCATTAACGCTGTAGGGAATCTTGCTTTTTCTGCTGCGCTGTATGACGCAGGATCCAGGGCCTGTGCCGACTCTGGAGCCGCTGGCTGCAAATATGCTGCATCGCCTGGGACTCCTCCCCCTGCCGCCTCCCTACTGCGCTGGGCATTGGGAGCTGCGTCAGCCATCTGGGAGTCCATCAGCTTCCTAAACGCAATTATACTGTCGCGCAACGACGACTTTTTACCAGCGTAGGTTTCTTACCTATCCTTGGCGTCGCAGGGGGACGTGACCTAGGCGGCGAACCGGACTGAGCCTCGTCTTCGTCCATCGCCATTTCAGCGTTGTTGAACCAAGCCTGGATCCTCACCTGTTGCCCAGAACGTTGCGACCCTTGCGGGGGCCCTTTTTACCTCCGGCAATTTACCACACCGCCTGCAACCGCTGCAGGCGGCCATCTTGTTCTTCCACCACCCGCGACTGTTGCGGGCAGCCGTTTTGTTCTCCCACCACCCGCAACCGCTGCGGACGGCTGTCCTGGTCTCCTTGAACCTCTTGCACCTGCCACTGTGGCGGGCGGCAAGCTTGCCGCCACGGGCGGCCGTCCTGCGTTCCGTGAAGCCTTGGCTTGCGGCTCAGCAGCTGGAGGCTGCCTCCCTGATCATGGGCCTTGTCATCCCCCTTGTGCGACCTGCTGACGCACCCTTCGCAACAGGGCCCCATCGACTGCTCCATGGCACTTGTTTAGCGTGCAAAGCTGCAGGACTGCACCGGCCTTGTCCGCGTACCTTGGCATCGCCTGTTCATGAACAATGTGTTTCGCTTCCGGTCCAACCAACCCTCTTCGTGATTCAACGCTTCGGCTTGGAGCGGACTAAATTGTTCAGCTACCCTAGCGCCATTGTTAGTGTGGAATGAAGGCTATCTGGAATGTGCGTCTGTTTTTTATTTTATATATATATACATATATATAAATTCCCCAAAGAACCAAGGACTGGGTACTAAATGTTTTTAATGCCTAATCTTAATTAGAAACAAAAAACCACATTAAACCCCGCGTTATTGAAATGTATGCATTAACATGCTGACCGGCACCTTTAATTCCAGGACAAACAGCCTGCTTAATTCAGCCCGAAAAGCTATACAGTAAATGGAATTTAAGTTTACACACCCCAAGCAGTACTCCCCCTCCCCCCCCCCCCCCATGCACATGGACTGACTGCCGCGTGGTTTGGTTGTGGAATCCGCCTTAAATAGAAGCCAAATCCATTCCACACACGCCGCACTAGGACCCCTTACCTCTATGCCGAACAACCAGCCCAATCCAATTGGCTATCAACCATCAAAGCGGAATGTTCATAATTTATAAACCAAACTAAAAGAACAGGATGCGCTCCCCACCAGCAGGACCTTAAATAGGCCTTATGTAGCCCCTCCCCTGTTAGGGGAGAGAGGTGTGGGGGCGGGCCAGAGAGGAGGCCAGCCCCCCGGTCAGGAGGCCTCCTGCTGATGGCTAGGGGGCCGCTTTATATACAGTACCACTTGTACTGTACGTATGTGTAACCCCTCCTTGCCCGGCTCTTCCTAAGGAGGGTCACAAATGTGTGAGGTAGTGTTGTAAATAGGTGCAGACTCTTGTACCTTTTCTCCCAGGGTGGGGGTGTTCAGCTGGCTGGTGATGCAAGCTTTTTAGGGTGATAAGAAAGGGCACCAGGAAATTTATTCACAAACAGGTCAAGCTTATTTGGATACAGTCACACTTACATGAATCTCCCCTGGGGCTCCATATAGCTCCTTAGAGAGGCCCACATGGTTTTGGTTACATCTTTATATTTCCACAACATTTGGAATTTGCCCTCCATATTGTTCAATGCCAGCAGTTAATCCCAAACCCCAGTATGGGGTGGTGGAGTCTGGCATGCTTCAGGCGTAGGAGTTCCGAGTATGGCTACTTCATATGTGGTGCTTCCCCCAGTAGGTCCCTGTACTTGGACCCCAAGGGCATAATGCCACCATATCACTGTCTCTCATAGGCAAAGGGCATCTGATAGTGGCCCTTCTAATCTAAGGGGCACTGCTCCTCCACTATAAAAACAATAAAGGTGACCGCACATCTAACACAAAGTTACACACTTATGAAGACTTCATAGACACACAGTGAGCCCCCTTCTCTGTTGCTATTCCTGGAATTCTCCTGATGGTATTGGGGCACATCTAGGGCGTTCTGGGGCCCAGCCTCCACTATTCCCATATTTATACCTCATGATGACTTCACAGATCACCATGGCTACAGGGGGAGTTCTTGGGTCCGTGAGTACATCACTCCACCCCATGTGACAGGGTGAGCTCCTTCTAGAATAGGGACGGGCTAACTTCTTCAGTTATACTATTGGCAAACGTATAAAGGTCACCACTTTGCAATAACCCACCAGACATTAACCCTTTATATACAAACTAGTAACCCAACGGGGGGTTACATACTGTACAGTATGTAAGGGAGAAGGAGGGGCTCAGTGAGTAAAGACACTGACTCTGTAAACAATAGCACTGAGTTTGAACCAGGTGAATCTGGTTCAATTCCTGGTGTCAGCTCCTTGTGACCGTGGGCGTCAATTCACTTTATCTCCCTGTGCATCAGGCACAAAAAGCATAGATTGTAAGGGACGGTGTCTAACAATCCTATGTGCTGCGTACTGCGCACTTTACTGTACCTGCGAAGCGCTTTGAGTCCCATAGAGACTATTATTAATCTTTATTGTTCTGTCTAGTTTGTACTCATTTAGCCATCGTTAACTCCCTTGGTTTCTCTTTGGTGACTCAATAGTTGCAGTTTTATATCATCAAAAGTAAAGCTCCACTGTTTTGTCAATATTGCAAATGATTAGGATTGTTACTACGTCACAATGCTTCCAGATATAGCAAAACTTACTGTCTCTGGAGCCGTCGCCGAAAGTAAGGGTAGTTGCAGAGGACTCACGTGACCCCCGGCTCACGGGACCCCCTGTAACCACTGTGACACCCCCCCCCCGGCAAGTCTTGCGCCCCCCAGTTTGTGCACCCCTGCATTAGATGACGAAAGACATTATCTAGATAATATACAGTAATATTCCCTATACAGATTTACACATTTTGACTAACAATCATAGAGGCAGAACACAAAATATAATAATTTGCACGTCATTAACTTTGTCCAGGAAACATTTATTTTAATTTGTCCAACTTAATGGGCAGTGCTACGGGGAGTTGTCTGCTTTCTTGGTGTACACCCCCCTTCCCCCCACGGTAGTCACGTGTAGCATAATATGTTACTGAAAGGGAGAGGGAGCGCTGAATTGCATTTACGAATATTCTATTACTGTAGCATGGTTTTCAGCAGCCAATAGGGCAGGGGTGCGCAAACTTCCTGAACTGCGCCCCCCTGCCTGGCAGTCGCAGCGTTGGCGCCCCCCCCCCTCTCCAAGGACCCTACGTCAAATGATGCCGTGGGTCATGTGACGTCACGTGACCCCACCGCATCATTTGACGTGCGTTGCCATGGCGATACATCGCTGGAGAACAGGTAAGGGAGTTACAGAGGCCTCACGCCTCCCCCAGAATTTAAATGCCTTGATGTAACAGCACGGGGCCTCTATAACCACCGCGACCCCCAGTTTGCGCACCCCTGTAGTAAGGTATAGCCAAAAAAATAAGCATTCTTTTTGTAAGGGGTGTTTGGGACAAAAACAGTTCGCCTCACAAGCAAATTTAAATTGCTAAGCACACAGGAAAGACATTCCCAGTGAACACATGTATTATCTGCCTTCTGCAGACAACATTTTTGGACAGCAACAAATCATTTGTGAACAGGTTACTGTACATTTTGTAGCCATGATATGGAAAAAGCCAAAGCTGATCTAATTCACTTCCTACATATTTACAAAGTAGCCAAATGGCCACTTTCATTTTAGAGCAAGATAGAGCTGCATTAAACGTTTTTTTTTTTTTTTTTTCTCTCGCAGATTCATTACTTTAACCGGTTTGGGAAATTGTTCCATTACACTTGTACAACTTTGGCCATATGGTTCCATAGTTTAACATTAGATAGCACTAGAATTTAACACTAAAATGTGCTAATATTAGAGAAAATGTCACATTGTTATGTGAGTCTGAATGCAAATGTGCCCTTTATGTTTATGTTATACTTTTTGTTATACCTTGTGTTTTTAATATGTAAATAGCAAATGAAAACCATTAATTTAAAAAAATGTTTTTTTAAATGACCCGTGGTTGGGTGCTTAATCTTTTATTTGACATCTGTAGTGATGACACCATCTACTGTACTCCTCCTTTGGAATTTCTATCGAAGTAATTCTGTGCCAGAGCCTGCAATACAATGCACTGTGGCCAAGATCCACAAAGCTTCGTTAAATCAGGGCTCATAAAGCAACCGGATCCTAAAACAGGATCGGACATTATTTTCACTAAGGTTAACGCGTATCCTCCAAGCTAATTATATGTAAAAAGAACGGCCACTCTACATCATATTAGCAAAGGCAGAACATCACGTTATTGTAACATAACGTTGCGTTATCTGCCAATAACGTGACTATAAGTAGGTCTTGGGGTTACTGCGATCCAGACCCTGAAGTAGGAGTTTAACTCAGGTTGAGAAAGAGGGAAATAACGGTACTGTATAAAACTATCTTTGTTAAATCATATCCACCTGTATTGTTACACCCATCCAGACCCAGTAAAAACCTGATTTCAGTGTCTGGATGGGAATAACGCCAAATTAGGCGCAGCCTAATTTATGTTACGTCCCTGAGTTAACCTTAAGTCAGCTTTGTGGGTATACGCTGTTATTGTGATGCTTCATTTGCATATTATTTGCATATTATTTGCATGCAATTGTCATTATAGTTAATGCACTTTACGGGACAAAAGAGGACTGTTACATTATTGTCCTTTGAAGATACGCGGTTAGGCTTAACGTTAAGTTACAGTATGTCAACATCATGTGAAGTGACTTATGCGGCCTTGTGGATCTGGACCTATGTTAGCTAACTTTGTCTATTGAGGCACATATGCACCTTCTCACCTTAATGAATTCCCCCCTTATTTTGTACTAAATTCCCTTTCATACTTGTAACACCTCTTTATTTTACCTCAGATTATATGGCCTATCACTGTGGTGGGAGCCTGAGTTACCATTTAATTCTTATAGTGTGTGGTACATGTTGTGTGAGACTGTAGTGATTAGACACAACACAGTGGTAATGAATTATAACAAGCTTTATATACTCATATAGCTACCATTTCTGGTGTTACATATCTCATATGAATCAGAATCACTCCATACACATATATACTTAAACAAGCTATACCAACAGTGTGAACGCTGCGCAAACAAATAACGTTTATCTCTGTCCGGCCTCCCAATCATGGGGTACTGGCCTGTAGATCCTGGTGTGCTAGCATAAACTTTGTGTGTGTGTTGCAGGCCTGGGGCTTCACAAAGCAATGGCAAGTATTGTGATGGCAATATAATTGCAGTTTATATCCTTTGTGGGTTAGCTCACCCACTCCAACCTGGTGTAATTCCTGCACAGCTGGGCTCCCTAATCTCTCTCTGTAGTAGCCTCTGTCTGCCTGCTTCCCTCTGCACTGTCAGATCTTGGTCTCTGCTGGGCACTGCTGCATGCACTGTCCAGTGGGGCAACTCTCTCTCTCTGCAGTTCTCTCTCTCTTAGGGGTCCTGCATAGACTCTAGTCCATGCAGGATGGGCCTGCACTCCCTCGGCTCCCTTTCCAACTGCCACCAACTGTCATTCCTCTGTGCCTAGCCAGTCACAGGTCCAGTGGAATGTAATTCTTAAAGGGGCCATGTCCTGTGCTGATAGCAGACACAGGGGGTTACATACTCCTAACCAGTTTGTATTGTAATAACTTCATTTTGTAATTACTCAAGTGACAACGCCTTTCCAAATTTAACTCATAATATTACATTAGTATTTCTTTTCTGTTTTATAAAACAGAGAATTCTACTGTATAGTGTTTTAAATAATCTTATATCATCAATTTCATCCTTTGATAAGTAAATAGAACACATTTTCAAACTATTTTATCATGTTTACAGACACTGTATTAAACAACTTTGATGTTTGGACCACTTCAGACTCAGTTAGTATAGGTTACTGTTTACTTTTAGTCTTAGGAAATGCTTCACGTTGGATGAATTCACTGAATACTGATCTCACTACCTATTGATTAGTCATTAAATAGAAAATGAGTATCATATGGGAGTTTGCTTCGAAAACGTCCATATGCACTACAATCAAAGAAAACATTTATAAAATCATGTATTATTGGTACCTCACCCCAGCACGCCTTAAACGGATATTCCCTCTGGTGTCTGACCTCAGTTGGAGGGGATGTGGACAAAAGGGAGATATGGCCCACATATGGTGGACATGTCCGGTTATCCAGAATTATTGGAAAATGATTCAATCTATCATTGAGGAGATCACAGGACTCCAGATCCCTATAGACCCTCTTGTCTTTTTATTAGCTAAACCGGTGGCAGATATAGACCCTCCGATGAGAAGACTAATATCTTTTATTCTCACGGCAGCCAGATGCGCTATTGCGGCCTCCTGGAAGAAATTGGCCCCTCCCCCCAAACGTGCAGTTGAAAGGAGAATTAGCGAGGTTATGGAAATGAAAAAAATTACGGCATTTTTAAATCAGTCCACTGACAGTTTCTACAGGACCTGGGACCCATGGATAACTATGAGGCCCGGGCGGGCTTGAGATGCGACACTGGGGGGAACCCGTGGGCCCTCCCTCCTTCTCCCCACTCCCCCCGTCTTCTTTTCTTTTTCTGTCTACTCATTTCTTTTTCCCTCTTAATATCTTAGGATCTAGACCCACCACTACACCAGGTTGATTTCCTTTGTTTAGGAGAAAGTTGGTCATGTATACAGATGGGTGGATAAAACTCAAATTTTTGACCTTACTAACCAATAAGAAAGGAAGTACCTCAGATACATGCTATAATCATTTTATTTGTATAGGTGTCAGTGAACCACTGTATTTGATATATACATTCTGTAATCTGTGCTCAAGCTAATGTTGCATTATCATTCCCTGTCTAAACTGAATAAAAATTTAAGTACAAAAAAAAATAATAGAAAATGAGTATGTGCACCAAAACAAAATATCATTAGAAGTACAGTAATCAATTGTGTCAGAACTTAGTGAGCACACAAATTAGATAGTTTGAGTTATCTGCGATTGATATTGTCGGAGACCTGTGCAGAGAGGTACAACCAGGGAGACATATTTGGGGAAAATACACCATGGCTTTTATTTAGTCTGTAGCTTTAAGCAATACAGTTTAAGGAAACACACAAATAAATAAACAGTCTATCCCTTTTTAAGAGCTAACTCACTTTCCCAGTGAGGTTCTAGCATTTTGCTGAATGGCCTGGACTCACTGTGGTTGTTTCCCCTCATACAGGGGTAAAAGGAAGGGCTCACAGTTTAGTGTTAGGACGTGCATTAATTCTGGTTATTCCTTGACGTGGTATGCACGCTTATGACGCCTTGGCCAAAGGGTTTAACTAAATAACCAAGTAAATATAATTATTATTATTGAAGTATTTAAACGTTATACTTATTACTTTATATGTTTTGTCAATTGGATGTAGCATTGGGCACCCCTGTCTTTTGTTTCTATACATTGGCCATGCTCAGTAGCACTCTTATTGACAAATATATATAATATGGTGGGTGTTGGAGTTAGAGCGTGCTGGGAATTTGTGTGTTAATTTAGTCCCTGCTGCTATTTAGAAAGGGGCAAAGGCCCTGTCACATATCAAGGCTGTTTAGCAAACTAGTAAATGCTCCAAGGTTTAGGAATAACTCCACTAAACTCCAGTAGCAGCAACATCTGTGAGTAGCCTGGAAAAGGTTATATCTAGATGTATCTCCTCTTGTGAGCATTTGTAACTTGCCCAATGTTGATATCCAATGAAAGATGCCTGTGGTGTTTAGGCCAAACTTTTTGTAGTGTAGAGTAATTGATTTCTGTGTTCCAGCCAAAAGTACTGCAATGAGTTGAGTAGCAGATGTTCTCCATCTTTTTACCTAAGCCACCTTTAGTAAAAGTAAATTTTTCCTTGGATGAGAGGAATATGTATGTGGAAAATGGTACCAGGTACAAAATCAATTTTACTCATACAAAAAAGAAAGTATTATGACTATGTGGCACGTAGGGTTAATTTATCTTCTGCTCCAATGTATAACATCAGTAATAAATGAGAAGACAGGCCAGTCCACATCTTTTCACAATGCTTATTAAGTAGGATAAGGAAAATATTATAGAGATACAAGTTACATGATAACATGCATTCAAATCCTCTCAATTTAGGGGGGAGATTTGTGGCTTGGTTTTCCGCCATCTCCTCATTTCCCCCAAACTCCTAGTTGCTGGCTCCTCACGCCTTCAGCCAGACAGATATAATCCATCTTTAAGTAACAAGTTAGATCTTTCTGTAGCACTTAGGAGGAAGGTTTAGGGAGGTACTGTGTGCTGCTACATGTGTTATGGTGAAAGTGCTGCCTACAGTCAGGGGTGGAGTTAGTGTTGATTCCCAACTGTCCAAGCTTAAAGGTTGGGACCTCTTTGATAAATGGGCAAACTGTTCACAAAAGTTTGAACTTGCCACAAAAACTGATTTTTTTCACATTTCCAAACTTTTGTGAAACAACCGAAGTTCCAGAAAATTGCTGAAAGTTTGATTTAGCCATAAATAAAAAAAAATTAACATAGATTCTGCATTTGCAAATTAATTTTGGTATTTAAAAGTTCAAACTTTCCGGTTTTACAACCAAATTTTTAGTAACATCGCCCATCTCTCTGAATAATAACTGTTGTTCTTGAAAACATGTCACACAAATATATCATGATTGTCCAGATATTAAAGTATATCACCTCCTGTACTACCCAAGCACTTATTTGGGCTAACATGGCTACTAGAATATAACCCAAACAACAAATGAAATTATCAGACACCTAGGCATTATTGTTGCAAAAATTCAATAAAATATATGTTCCACATAAAAGATTTCAGGGACAACAACATCAGTTACATTAAATGCGGATTGCATACATAATGTTTTACATATAAACTGATCATTCAGTCCTGATTTTTCATCACTTTCATGGCAGATTCCAATTGGGAAAAACATTGGTCTGTTTATAATAAAAATTACAAAAAGTGATATAGATTTGCTGTATCCAGTGTGCCTGAAAACCTTATAATAAGAAAGCATGTTCATTGGTTTCATAAGTCAGTTATATTATGATCTTACTCTGGGAAAAGGTTGGTGTTGGTAAACCAAAATAAGGGTTGTCACCTCTAGTCCTGTCCAAGTACTTAATTCTTTGATTGATTTGCTCTTTGACATGGTCACAGAGCAGGAATATTGTAACTCTGCACACTCCTTATCATACTGTTTTTTGTTTTGTTCTTTTCAAACGTTTTTATTAGGCATACTTAGGTTTACATACATTACATATCTGGCCTAATACAATAGTATTTTCCTTGTTCAAATAGTAGAAGGGTCGGGGTAGAGCCCCTGAGGGGATGACCCTAGGACCGCATCATGGTCCGGATTCATGGAGAGGGAGAAAAAGAGTGCGGAGGAATAGAGGGGGATGTGGGGGTGGGGGAGGGAGTTGTCCCTCCCTCGACCGGCAGGACTCTCCCATCCATATCCCAAGGCTCTTCTGCGTTCACGTTGCTTAGTGAAGAATATATTGGTTTGGGTTAGTGGGTTAGCCAGGGCTCCCAAATTTTATAGAAACTTTCCGTCAAACACTTAAGGAATATCATACTGTTTTTAAAAGTTTTATTACCTGACAGCTTAGTAAATATGGCCCTTAATGTGTGCGACCTGTTTACGGTCACAGTCCTATCTTTTATTACAAAGTATACAGAACAGAAAACACAACTGTGACAGCTTTAGCAGTGATCACATATCTCCCACGGCCCTGTGACTGAAGCAGAAGTGGAATGGGCACCACTTCTGGTTTGCCCAATCAGCCCCTGGAAAACGACCTTTTCCCATGATGGACCAGATACGTCATTAGGGCACTGAAAAGGTTCATTCAAAAGAAGGGATCTAGTTACAAATGTTTGCCAAAAAATAATTAGCCTACCGCCCCACCAAGGCCATTGCCAAATTATAGGTCCTACGCAAACACTGAGGGGTCTATGTCAACGTAGAGAGAAGTACATTTAGACACACCACTGTGTTGTTTTGCAGCAGACCTGCGGCATATATTCCTTACATCTGAGGTAGTACGTTAGTCACTTTGTACTGTACATGGAGACTTTTTGAGGACAAATAAAAGGCAAAAAGTATGACACACAGATGCAGAATGTGATACATCTCATTATAATCTGTACATCCTGTAATCCCTCCCCAACTCCTTCTACCGACACTCATCAAGGTTCAAGCTAAAGCAGACAGGGCAACCTTGGAGCAAAATGCTTAGATACACAACTACGGGTTAAAATGTGCGGGTTTTGCTCCAAAATTGCCTTGACACATACAGTAGGTCCCTAAATATTTACCTTCTCTCACATGATGAACTACTGCAACGGTGCATAAAGTGGGGGTGCACAGGGTTTTTTTGGGGGGGCGCGGGCGCTTGCAGAGGCCCCGCGCTCTTCCACGAGGCATTAAAATTAAATGCCAGGGGACCATGTGAGGCCTCTGCAACAAACTTACCTGGGTTCAGACGCGTTGGTGTGACGCATCGCCATGGCAACACGGTGTCAAGTGACATTGCGGTGTCATGCGGAGTGACGTCGCGCCCGTCTCCATGTTACAGGGGTCACGTGACGTAACGTCATGTGACCCCGTGGCATCAGTTGACGCAGCCGAGCGAAGTGAGGGGGGCGCGAACGCTAGGGGGAGCAGGCGGGGGGGGGGGGGGTCGCAGCTCCAAACGTTTGCGCTCCCCTGAGCTACTGTACACCCTGCTTTTCTCTTTTGTCATTATTTCAGGCCGCAGTTAAATAAAAACACTGGCTGCTTACCAATTAGAGTGTCACGGGTGAGTTGGGAGATTAAACTAAAGCAAGGAGTCACAATCCTCAATAGACCTAAAATTCACACTTTTTCAAGCTCACTCAGTGCATATTAAAGTGAAACCTTTCAGCTTTAACAGGAATGCTACTGGGAGTTAATTAATGTTAGAGCAATACAGCAGGTGAATGATATTTGGGAGGCTGGAGGCATAGTGAGATGCCCAAAATAATTATAAAGTGCAGTTTTCATTCTCAGGAGAATGACAAATGTTCTCCTCACATACGAAATGCTGATTTAAGTTAGGTTGTGCCAAGAGAAACTATAATTCTTTTTTTTTTTTTCCCCATTGAAAATAAATTCCCTAGGGGGATTTGTATTTCTAGTTAAATGGCATTTTCAAAAAAAAATACGCAGCTACTTGGAAGCAACCCTGTGGCATTTCCAAAACGTTATAACATCTGACATTGTGGGTTTTTTCCCCCAAACAAACACCTGCATTCATGAAACGCCCAAATACTTATTTTCTTGTTAGTGTATTGTTTTATAGATGAAACTGTCATAGCACAAAAATGATAAACACTACACATATAAAGAGGCAATAAGTCACACCTGACATTGCAGGACATCAAAATACATTGCATGGGTGCTCCAGCAAAAAGCATTTATTTTTCACCTAGAGGTTGATGGGAACGGTGAGATCCAGACTCCTTGAGGTGATGTACAAAGACTATATTTTTTTTCCATAGATGGCAGCATGGAGAACTTTTACTCTTGCTGCTATTTCTGTTCAGTAATTGTATCGCACATGATGATTAAACCATGCATAAATCACAGGCCATTCACCACCATCAGAAAACTTTAAATCTTGGCATAGAAACGCTAAAGTAACTCTTGTAAAGAGGCAGGCAATTTGTCAGCCAGCAGACGTCTGTTAACAGAAAATTAACAATTGGTTGAGTCAACTATGCCAACTATTTGGCAGCTCAAAAGAAAAAGCGTTAAATCAGGGCAACTATTTTTATGCAAAACCAACATCCGTTAGGGCCCCTCATTTACATATGGCTAACGTGGCGTTATCCCAGCTAAAGTCGGGATAAGACAAAGTCAGTATAAGACACTCCAGCACTAACGGGCTGTAACGTTGCCTTGTGTTAGCCATATGCAAAGGAGGATGCCAGGTATTTATTGCAATACACTATATACCTGGCATCTAAACCCCCCCCCCCCAAATAATTAATGAATCCCTTTGAAATCATAGTGGTCATGAGGGCACGCATTATGCATGTCTTTATGGTTACTAAGATAGCTAAGGGGTTAATACAAACACCCTAACTAACATACTACCCATTGTATGTCATAAAGGTGAAACTACTATGGGATACAAGGGGTTAGCTGGGCTGCCTTAATTCCCCGAGTGGCTTAACCTCCCTCCCGGGGGTGCCTACCCCCAATCACCCCAACAAACCGATCCCCCTCTACAGTACTAGCCATTAGCCCTAATAACCAAAAAGGAAATTAGAGACACAATATATAGTGACACCCCAAGCAATAAAAGAAATAAAATTACACATTGTGTGTGTATGTGTATACTTGTGTGTGTGTGTGTGTGTGTATATATATATATATATAGACAATAGAACAGGGGGGCAGCTGGCACTCACATCAGGAAACAATAGTGTGGTGCATGTCCTATAGAAATAAACAAAAGAAGCAGTCATCCCTAACAAGAGAGGACAAAGGACAGCACTCAAATATATATGGCAACAAAAAAACCTGTATTCAGATGGTACAGCACAAACAAGACCAACGTTTCGGTCCTTGTAGGACCTTCCTCAGGGTCCACACACACACACACACACACACACACACACACACACACACACACACACACACACACACACACACACACACACACACACACACACACACACACACACACACACACACACACACGTATGTGTGTGTGTATATATATATATATATATGTATATATATATATATATGTGTGTGTGTATATATATATATATATACACACACACATATATATATATATATATATGTGTGTGTGTGTGTATGTATATATATATCTAGAGGGAGCAAGTGTAAACAGCAGCGCCCCACAAATAGTCCAATTAAGTTTATTACATTAAAATACATGAGGATTAAAGAGGCTGGTTAACCCTTTGTATGCCATAGCAGTTGTACATGTAAGCCATACAATGGGTAGTAAGGGAGTTGGGGTATTTGGTATTAAATCCATGATTACCTTAGTGATCATGAAGCCATGCATAATGGATACAGTCTCATGGCCACTATGGCTTCCAAGGGGCTAATACATTGGTCTTGGCTAAATTTTGAGGCCTAGTCCAGGGTATTCAGTTTGACTTCCTACTATATATTGCTAAGAAAATATAGGAAGCCAAAGTGACCCACTTCAGTACCCTGGACAAAGACAGAAAATACAATCTGAAACCCACAGGAAGCATCTAACACCAGGTGTAACCATGACCTAAACAAACACCAGCGTTAAGTCCCACATTCGCTGTAAATGGATAGTTATTGAGGTGTTCCACTCCTCTTTTGCATATAATCAGCGTTAACAGTAGACCGTCTTAGCATTAATACAGCACGTAGTGCATTGTTAGTGAGCTTTGAAGATCCCCGTTGGCACTCAACGAGACGTGAACTGAAGTTATGAACGTCGCTCTGTGGATCTGCCCCAAAGTGAGGCGTTATCTCTTCTTGGAAAACGCCTTAACCTGTGGCACTCGGGCCTCACTAACAGAGACTACAGTGGAAGCTTCTTGTTGTTCCTTTTACTAAATGTACTGCATCTAGCAAAATGATCATCTCATCTCTGACTTCTTCCAGTGGGTTTGTGAGGTTTTATGAGGCAGAGCTTTTCAGATGGCATTCTGCAGTGCTTCATTTTTTGCTTCGTATCTTTTCATCAATCTTAGCGCTTATTTCATTGAAGCTATAGTAGCTGCCTAGAACCAACTTGCATTGCACTGAAGCAAGATAGGTAATTTCTTCTCAAACTCTGAGACGTTCCATAATTTATTTGCTGTCAAATGATCATCTCAGCTATGATGTAAAAGTCTGGCATTCTTTGTTCAGGTTTCGGTTCTCAAAATGTTCTTTTTTTTTTGTTGTTGTTCCTGCTGGGCCGTGATTGGTTTTGGATTTTTTTTTTAAACTATGGAAATAAACTCAAAATATGCAGGAAATGTTTTCAAATTGTTTGCAGAATTTTCAAACTTTCGCAAAAGTTTACGGAGTCTGGTTGGGAACTCAAATATTCTCCCAGTTTATTTGATTATCAATGTGGGGATAAAGAAGATTGGTACTACACAAAATCAAAATAAATTGCATTTCATCAATCTGTATATAGAATCTACTGAAAACCATGTTTTTTGTTAATTAGATGGACTGTTTGGGGATTGAAAATATGTAGAGATACTTACTGAAGTTTCATTCTACATAACTGCATATTAATGTAATTTTCAAGGAGATGAAAGGGCTAACATTTCTCCCTTTTGGAAACAAGGAGTACACTAGCTATGAGGAAGCAATAACAATACGAACCGGCGCCTTTAAAGTCCAAAATAGGAACTATTGTGGAGTCCAAATGAGAGACAAAGTCCACTACAGGAGAGTTCAAACTTCAACTGCAGGCTCCACAGCAGGGATTTACATACGTGTTGTAAATGGGATGAAAGAAAAGAAAAGAAAAACAATCATAGTGCAACAATGATAAATGCAAACATATAGGACTCACAAGACAAGACAAACACAAAACAACAACAAGTAGGCTGACTAATATTATTAATAAGGAGTAAATTTAATAGACAACTAAAAAACACTTGTAGCAGATTTCGGATCCGGTTGGTAAAACCGGAATCCTACTTACAAGATGTCCAATACAAAGAAGCAGTGATGCACGGTGATGGGACCCCGGCAGCAGCTATTCGTAGACTCGTGGCAACCAGGCAGATGCTCCGATCACTTCCTGGGTTCTGTATCCGGATGTACGTCACCCTGGGTAGGTCTCCGGTTTCTCCTGGTGCTTGCTGCCACTCCGTTGCCGGAAGTGCGTCACGGGAGGCGGGACAAAAGTTCGAAACTCCCTTCTCCTGCTCCAATGTCTGGACAAACTCCTGTATAGCTCTGCTGACAAGCTAGTACTCTCTCTCCAACTGCCCAATGCGTTTCGTGCGCATGCGCACTTCATCAGGGGATGATTGGACACAACACATGTTATCATTATATACTAGCAGAGTGGACGCCATTGGATAATGAATAAAAACAATAAAATGACACAGTACCTTACTTGATTGGTCTAAACCTCTGTCAGTCATGTGTGGTGTTTAAACACAGCCTACCTAACATACTACACAGACACGATAAAAAAACCATAAAACATATAATAAACAGAAAATGCACTTATTAACTCTTATGAAATATTTTACAATGTTATAACTCATCTTCAAATATAACAGCAAAAACCTGTGTAATGTACACAAAAATGCGCTCAAATGGAGGGATAGATATCCAATGACATACTAGGTGTAAGATCATTTTAATATGCGTATACTAGTTAATAAATATGGATTAAAATAACGTCTATTAGTTTCTTAATTTATTAAATTAGATGTTGTTATAGAGAAACTATTATTTTAAAAAAATTATTGTTGTTTTAAAATACTTTTTTTAAAAAGATTTTATTAAATTATTAAAAAAAATTATTTAAAAAAATTAATTAAAAAAATTATTTTAAAAAGACACCTAGTTCAAAATCTATATTGAGACCATTGGGGGAGAGGGTCTTCAGCTCGTAGATCCAATAGGCTTCACGCCTACTGATCTGGTCGAGTTGGTTTCCCCCCCTCCAACTAGCTGGTACGGTCTCAATAGCCTGGCACCTAAGTCCAATTGGACTTTTATTATGGTGAATGCGAAAATGATGCGAGACGCTGTGTGTCGTTAAACCTCGTTTGATGTTATAAACATGTTCATATACTGGAAGCACCTACCTCTGGTAGCACCTACCTGTCCTGCCCATATATTGTAGGCCGCAGGGGCACTCTAGTAGGTATATCACAAAGGTGGTATGACAGTTAATCGATGTTTTAATAGTATATATTTTTGAGGTGACATTTGATATAAATGTTTTTGTATTTTGGCTAAACGTACACGCTATACATTTAGTGCATTTAAAAAAGCCCTTATTAATATTAGCTACTCTAGATTTAAAATGGTCAAGTGGACAACTCGGTGCCAGTCGAGTTTTAATGTTTGAGGCTTTGGTAAAAATAATATTCGGTCTATCTGGGAGATATTCTGCTAATGTCTGATCGCATAGAGGGATTGGCCAATGCTTTTTTAAAATCTGGTGGATCTTTGGTGCCATTTCATTGTATTGGGTGACGAAAGCCACTCCGCCATTTTGTTCTTTTCCCTTGTGAGGATTGTTAGATAAGTTATTAGTTTTATTTTTATATTCCAAAAGGGTATCCCTTTCAATATCGTCTACTTGCAGGGGACGCTTCTACTAATATGTCCTCTGGATATTTTCTTTCGCGAAACTTTTCTTTCAGCTCATCCTCTGGATTTGAGCAGTTCCGCTTCAGGCGGATGAGTTGTCCCTTTGGGATGTTGCGAATCCAACCAGGGTTATGTTGGCTGTCTGCCCTAAGATAAGGGAGGAACATGAATACAATTAAATTACTTATAACATTACAAATATACAATATTGCCTGCAATGATTATTTTGTATTTGCCTTTCACTCCAGATTTGAACAGATACAAGTTCATTTGATTCCAGGGTAATAATAATAACTTTATTTCACATAGTACTTTCCTCCCAATGGGACTGAAAGCGCTTCACAATTACAGTATAATGCGCGGGACACAGGACTTTTGCAGGCACAGGTCCCTGCCCCGTGGAGCTTACAATCAATTATTTTGGTGCCTGAGGCACAGGGAGATAAAGTGACTTGCCCATGGTCACAAGGAGCCAACAATGGGATTTGAACCAAGCTCTCCTGCTTCAAACAACTCAGTGCCATTGTTTACAGAGTCAGTGTCTCTACTGTACTCGCCGATCCTTCTCGCAATACGACGATGACTCAGATTTCAATATCTGTGTTAGAAATGAACCCACAACATTTAAAAAAATAAGTTTTAAAAAATACACAAGGAGTTTTAGTATGTTTGACATTTCTTATTTCATAACATGGTCTCTTGAGGAGTCTCACATTCAGTGGTGTATTTCCCCAATAGGCCCGGGCCTAGGGCGGCAACATTTTGGGCAACACATTTCCCTTCACCCCCCCCCCCCCCACATATATACAGAGGCCACGCTCTCTTCCCCACTGATTGCCGGGGCAGAAAGTGAGGCCAATGTACAGTTCTAACCCACGTGCATGCTCCTTCTTTGTGCCGCCTTCCTCCTTCTTCAGCATCGTGTGGCATCCCATTGCAACGGCAACGTGATGTCACACAGTGTCGTGTTGCTATGGCAACGTGATGCTGCAATGTCACGTTACCATGGCAACAAGACACAGAATGTGGCAGCGCGTCATTTGACGCTGAAGAAGGGGTGGGCGGCACGAAGGTGGAACGCGGCACCAGGTAAAAGTGCCTAAGGGCTGCAGTTTTCTAACTTCTTCACTGCTCACATTGTACAATAGATTATTGGTTGCTTTTCATGTCCTGGATTCCTCCATCCAGACAATGCTTTTGAGATAACCAATGAGTATCCTGTTAATATACTAAATATGTGTATTTACAATTGTATCCAAATTCAGTGTTTGTTCCTAAAATCTACAAACGGGTTTATAAGAATATGTTTAGGAGCCCCTGCTTTAGATGTTCATTGCACGTATTTTGTCTAACAAACTATTCATCGCAGAAGACCTATTGAAGGTGAATTATTGTGTGGTTGGTATTTGATAGTTAAACGAGAGATGAGATGTTACTGTTAGCAATTGGCATGGCTAATTATCACTTATTACCTGTTCCTGGTTTTCAAATGCTTGCATCTCCCCACCGTGAGTTGTAGAACGTAGAGATAACAGAAAGAAAAAACAATTACAGAGAGCAGTGTGAATCCTGCAATTTACCATGATTCTTGCCTGAAGTGAGCATGCAAGAACATGTGTGACTACCACAAGACATACTACACACAACAAATATGGGATAATATATGATGTGGAAATATCCTTCCAATTCCACATAGTGAACACCCTTCTCCCTCTTACCGTTTTGCCCACTGGTGTTTTGTAAGACGTGGAAGGTTATGACTGTGTTGTTCAGCTACTTCTAAATCAGGATTGTGGATCAATATGAAAAGCAGACTTGTAGCTAGGGAAATAATATCTGTTGTATATTCTTGATTTATTATCATATAAAGCTCAGAAAGTTGACTTATAAATAAGCCTTATGGTACAACAATGTTCATTTGAGAGCAGAATAGTCTAAAATGTAGTCATACATCAGTCAATAACTTTAATTACATGTTCATGGCATTACCATCGGCATTACCCAGTTACATTTCAGAACATTGTAAATAGGAAATGCAGCTCCAAAGAAATCCTCGGATAGATATGGTAATAAAACATTATATTTAATTGACACTATAGGATGAAGTAAACGACATGTCCATTAGATTAGAACATAGCACTCTTTCTTGTAGTATATTTAAGGATAGTCAGACAGAAGAATGCCTTACGTCACCAAGGATTCATTTACTTGATATACCAAGAAGCAGTATGAGAAAATATTAGCCCAATGATAAGTTTTCCATTTGTCTCGTCAAAACTAGATATCAGTAATAGAATTATTCTATATTTGTAGTGCCATTTGTATAACAATTTGGTATAATTTCTGCATCTATATGGTTGAAGTGAGAGTTTTTAGAAGTAGTATATCCAATATAAAAAATAAAACAAATCTGGTTTTGTGGAGACCCCACCAGTAGGTCCCACTTGCATGCTTCATGCAGTTTCCCAATGCTGGACCATATTTGTTTCTCTCTCACAAAAGCCACAATTTGCCTCTCTTGGGGTGGCGAGATTTCTGGCTGTGACTTCTCTGTCAATAACAAATAGAAACTACTCAGGCAAAAAGTGCATGCAAACGAGATGCCTTTCTGTACAAATTTTTCTGCATAGATAATTCCTAATGAATACAGTAAAGATGCCAGATTTTTTTTTTTATTGCATCAAATTGTATTCTGTTTTCAGTCCTTTTTTCTAGTGGCAATATCAGAGTTTAATGACTAGGCCCCTCTGTCTGCCTTAATTCTTTTGCTATATCTTTCGTCTTTCATTTTAGGGCCCAGTAAACTTCCCTCCGCAGACAGTGTTCTTCTCACACCCTGCGATCACTCCTCCTTATGGCTTATCAGCCTTAAGGGAGGAGGGTGCAGGGAGTGGCAAACAAACACTGCTACTCACTGTCTCTCCCATTCATGGCTGAGAGGGGGAATGCACTTCTGATCTGGGCCAAATGGGCAGATGAACTATTAATTGGTCCCAGGAGTGCAATATTAATACAAAAATCTGGGGCTGTTAGAGGACTTAGTGGCCAACAGGGAGTCCCATGCTTCTTTACTCAGTACTCTGTATAGTGAATTTCTAGAGGATTTGTTAGTACATTTATAAATACATTATAAGATATTCAGGGTGGGCATTCTTTTCTCCTAATGTTTGCATTTATGGTTTGGCGCGCTTATCTTATTGAATGTGATCTCTCCTAAAAAATACGTACATTGGGAATGGTGTTCACTAAAACACCACAATGTCTGCTGGAGTCCTGGCACTTGTGCCCTTCTGGCTATGTCATAAAACGGCAAAGGGGTTAAGTGAGAAATTAACCAGTAGATTTTTGCAGTGAAGAAATATTGGTGTATAAAAAACATTTGTATAGGGACATTATGATGCCCTAAAACATGTGTACACACACACACACACACCCCAGTACTGACCACAGCAACTTTAGAATTCTTGCAACTCCCACTCCTTGGTTGAAGCATTAGGCTTTGGTCCCGCTGCGTCTGGCGGTGCGCGCGGCAGTGGGCCACCACGGACCCTCCGCTCAAACCACGCCCCCTCCCGCTCCCTACAGACCGCAGGTAGCGGTCAATTGCCTTTCAGCGCACCGCCTGTCTGCAGTGCGGGTGCGCTGACTGAGGCAGTGGGACCTTAGCCTAACACGCCAACCTAATCTAACAAATTGATGTTTACTTTTTTGTTTTACGTAGGTTTATGAGCTTCAATTTCTAAGGCTATCAAAAATATCCTTAATTTAAAAACAAAACATTTGCAAATAATAGAAAAGGTTTTACTATCGATTAATAAAGATTTTAGAATATTCAGATTTCAAGGTTTCTGATTTGGTCAAAAGTTAATTCATTATTGGCCTAATAAAGCCCCAAAGTTGGGATCAGTAGCAGTTGCTAACAATAAATAAATATTATATTTTAAAACGAATGAAAACATTAGCCTATAACACTAATAATCAGAACAGACACTAGCTGGCCTTTTAATGCTCCATCTGGATTAATGATTTCAACGCTGAACTCAACTGTGACTCTTGTTTAGTAGTGTATTCAAAACCTTGCCCCTACAATTGGCACTAAGTCAATATGTTATTTACTGTTACAGTGCAATGATGCAGATCACATTAAAATAGAGGTGTTGAAAAGAATGAACATTTGGTTAATGCTAAATGTGTAATAAGTTTGCACAAATGGTTATCGTACTACAAGTGGCGGAACTACTACTGGTTCAGCCAGTTCGGCTGCACCAAGGCCCATGATTTTCAGGCGCCATGTGCAGGAGCACTGTTCCTGCACTTGTTTTTAGCAGCCTGAACAGTGTTCCTGCAGCACTAATTAGAACCCTTTCCCCCCCCCCCCCCCCCCCCCTATATCTCTCCTTGGGCCCTACCTGTTGTATGTATTGTATGTCTTTATTTATATAGCGCCAAAAGTGTACTCAGCGCTTCACAAAGAATACAGTACAGGGAATTATAATAATACAATAAGTGCAGCAAAATCAGACAATAGGGAAGGAAAACACTGCCTCGAAGAGCTTACAATCTAAGAGGTTGGATGGGGAACTTACAGAGACAGCAGGTGAGGGAATGAGTGCTGTAGTGTGGGACAGTAACCATGAGTGCAGAGTATTGGGATGCTTGTTTTGTGGGGCAAGTCTTAAGGTTAGTCAATTAACTAAAGGGTTAAGACACTTTACAGGGGAAGAGATGGCAGGGAGTTGTGGGTGAAGTCAGATGTGTATGTCTGGGTTCTGGCTTAGGGGAGATCCCCAGCAGCAGGAAGGAGTAGATAGAGGGTGTGAATAGAGAATTTCTGGGTGTGCTTTTTATTGAGGGGTAAAGAAGTTGTTGGGAGAGAGGTGTATAAATAATGGTGCAGTGGGGATTGGGGAAGTTGAAGAGAACAGAGACATTCACAAAGGAGTGAGGAAACAGTAAACAGAAAAAGTAACAGGGAGGGCATAGTGAGATGCAGGAGGAGAGATTCCCAGGTACTGGAGGATAGAAAGAGTACAAAGAATCACAGCTTTTCGAATGTTAAGTTCTCACAGTTGCAAAGTTGTTGTGCAGAGTTCCGATCTTCCTCCAATTTCAACTCCAAAATGAACTCTGCCACACACTTTAACTGGGACACTTAAGATGGGACACACAGCCATATGGCTTCACAATCAAGACAGTCTATCTTAAATACTCTATTCACATGCAATTGAATAACAATTAAGGGAGGGGTTTGCCTATTCAGCTCAATGAAACATACCCCAATAGTTAATTAAATCTTAATTTCTCTTGCATTTGATGGTGCCTTACGTGATAGCGGGCGCGGAGGGAGCACACCCAGGTGGACCTTAGATGGAAGTTAGGTCCCACAGGACTGCAATCATCGCCAGGGTGAGCTCCCTCCATTGTTGCTGGGTAAGGTGCCACACCAAAGGTAGGGCTCCATATGGAGGAGGGGAGCTTTTTAAAATTATTTTTAATTACACCGGGGCCCACCGGTAAATAGTCGAGCTCCTGAGTGCTAACAATAAGCACTAAAATTATGTGAAGACAATATGTCATTTGTGTTCTACCTCGGCATGATTTTTGATACAAACAGCAATACACATCCTTGTCTGCACTATCCTACCAACCTTCTTTAGAGATGATCGATATATGCACTGGCATTTCTAATCATTCAATAACAATACAGAACAGTGGTCCCCACTACAGTGTTATGTTGCTTATGGCGTTGAGTTTGGATGATAGACACTTTTTAAAATAAAAACCAGGCACATGTAGTTATTTTATTCACTTTTAACGTGTGTGTATATATATAAATATACACATGTAGAATATCAGTATCGTGTTAGCCGAGCTTCAATAATCAAAAAATAAATAGATGATACCGTTCTGTGGCTAACGAAATGCTTTTATGTGAGCGAGCTTTCGAGATACACTGATCTCTTCTTCCGCATCGCCGGAAGAAGAGATCAGTGTATCTCGAAAGCTCGCACAAATAAAAGCATTTCGTTAGCCACAGAACGGTATCATCTATTTATTTTTTGATTAAATATATATATATATATATATATATATATATATATATAAAAACAAACATCACAGCTTGCACTCAATGTACTGGTTCATATAGACAGGTGCTAGTCTCAAATAATAGAAAAACAACATTACCATTCTCTCGTCCGGTAAAGAAAGACTGCACTCGGTTCAGTAGTAATGAAAATCTGTATTGGGCATCTGAATAGAAATGATAAGGATTTGGGATGATTGGGTGATTTATCATTTCTATTCAGATGCCCAATACAGATTTTCATTATTACTGAACCGAGTGCAGTCTTTCTTTACCGGACGAGAGAATGGTAATGTTGTTTTTATATATATATATATATATATATATATATATATATATATATATATATATATATATATACTTATATACAAACAAAAAATAATGACGGGGAACACCAACCAGTCTAATAGATACACAAAAACATCAAGTCCGCAGCACACTCAATAGAAAAAGGATTATTTAATCTCAATAAATTATCAGGCAATCTCCAGAGCGACGTACGTTTCAGACCAGAGCTTGAGAAAATACTGTGTGGTCTGAAACGTACGTCGCTCTGGAGTTTTGGTGATTGCCTGATGATTTATTGAGATTAAATAATCCTTTTTCTATTGAGTGTGCTGCGGACTTCATTTTTGTGTGTGTGTATATATATATATAAAAAGACAAAAAAAGAAAGCGCCCGATCCTAGTATAATATGAAACAAAACATTTAATAACCAGACCAAAATTCAAAGGATGTAAACTCACAAACAAATGTGAATAAAAAGCATGTAATGAGTATACTCATTCGCCAACTGTGGGATGGACTTGCTCTGCTCACACGCCAACACTCTCTTCAATGGAGTTCCAGACCGTCTTAGCCACCCACCAGCAGGGCTTTCACAGGGTGCCACGATCTCTCACGATGTAACCCGGATGTAGATCTCTCACCACATCACATCCGGATCGGAGAACCAGTCACGTGACCCGGCAGTGGAAATTTTTTTTGCGTCTTGCTTCTACCGAGTGGTATTGAAGTTTGGCAGTGTCTCAGCAGTGTCCCAACCTCCTAGCCGCCAATGAGTATGAATAAAAATAGCCAATAGCTCACACTAAAAACTTCCCTACGCGTTTCTTCACACAAAGGGTGATTTCATCAGGGGATATGTGGTTACCTACGTCATAGCTATTTATATGTGTGTAAACCAATCAGCCTCCTATATATATATATATATATATATATATATATATATATATATATATATATAGCAAATGGAAATATAACTGTATGCTGATTTGCATGTCTTAGGCAGGTCTGCAACCCCACCTTTCACCATTATCACCCAGCACTTCCACTGCAGCAAGGGATTCTGGGAAATGACATGCAAATGAGCAAACAGTGCCACTTTTTGCTTCAAAACCATATTAAACATGGTTCCTTATAGGCTTAAGCTTGCTGCATGGACCAGGGCTGTGCTTATAGCTGTGACCATGCAGCAACTTAAGCCTATAGTGAACCATGTTTAAAATGGTTTTGAAGCAAAAAGTGGCACTGTGTGCTCATTTGCATGTCATTTCCCAGAATCATTAGCTTCAGTGGAAGTGCTGAGTGATAATGGTGAAAGGTGGAGTTGCAGACCTGCCTAAGACATGCAAATGAGCATACAGTTATATTTCCATTTGCTATATGCTTTACTGTGGAGGGTTTTTGTCACTTTTTTACTCACCATAACTTAACTATATATATAGTAAGCTGACAGAATAGGACTTCACACAGGTAATGCCCCTATTCTTCCCCCTTCCTTTATCAGCTCTCTAACAGGAGCAGAGCAGGCTAAGGCTAGAGAACAACTTGATTGACAAGCACCTCCCATTTTAAAGTCCTAATGAAAATAAAATCTCCTAATTTCCAAGGCAACCTAAACAGGTTTTGCTTTAAGCATAATTACATTTCTTTAAGGAAGCCTGCTACATTGCTTTATTATTTCAGAAACATATTTGTCAACTTAGAGGGCTTACACCTACAAGGCATAGGGCCATTGACTTAAATGGACTAATAGTGTTTTTCAGCCCTCGAATATGTCTGTGGTGTCAGCCTTACCCCTGGTGGCCAATAAAATGCCACAACGTCAACGTCAGTCACCCATCTGTAATCTTTTGCAAACAGATGATTTATTAGCATAGGTTTAACTTCATGTTATTGTAGCATAACATTGTGTTAGTTGCCAATAGGGCCGACATGATGGCAGTGCAGTCGCACTGAGCCCCACGCTTAGAGAGGCCCTGCGCTCTTATCCACCAGATTTAAACTGATTGCCAGGGGAGAGCAGGGGCCTCTGTAAGTGGCTCTTCCCTTCTCTCTGGAACTCTAAGCTTCTCCTCATCTCCGGCATCTTCTTCTTGTGACAGTGTCGCCATGACAACGTGGCGTCAAATGTTGATGTGTTACCATGACAATATGGTGATGCGTTGCCATGACAACATGACGTTGCGGAGATGAGGAGAAAGTATGCGACCTCGTGCTCTGAGGGGCACTGAGCCCCACCACACTCCCAGCCGGCCCTGTCTGCTAATCCAATCCAGACTTTGCATTAAGTGTTGACGAGGAGAGGGAAATAACACTGGAAATAATGCTATATTAGTAAACTTGTGCTTAAAATTGCAGTTACATCCATACAGACCCTATAACAGCCCTATTTTAAGGTTCTTGATATGAGTAACCCCAATTTTAGGTATGACCTAACTAACATAACATTAAGTGCCCGTGTTAACCTTAGCGCGCTTTTGTGTATCTGCGCTATTATTGTAATGCTTCATTTGCATAAATGTTTAATGTCATTATCACTAACGGCCGTGAAAAGCATTAATGCAATGCTCTTTACTGGAGAAAACATGACTTACCGTTATGTTAAGTTAACGACACATTAAGAGAATGAATAGAGTTTTATGAATCAGAGCGGTATGAAGACCTTATCATGGCAGTAAATCCAGTTGACTGTATGTTAAGGAGAGCGTTATGGCCACATTTTCTTATATAGTGCATGCCTTGTCTTAAAGCATTAGCGAAATTGAAGTGAAGGTTTGCCATATCCATTATACGGTGCTGAATCCAGGTGTATGTGCCTGAGTAATATAAGGACGTTGAAAGAGAACGCGTGAATGTTCTAAAAAGAGGTCATTTGAGAATTTTAGAAATAAATTCCCATTTCCCAAACCATCTATCTGCTTAGTGGCATCTCACATGATGAATACTGTCACATTTTGATTAAAAAAAATTGGAAGCCTGGAAACAACAGGGGCCGAGGAGGGTTTAAGTTTAGTGAATTGAACATTGCGTCTCTTATATTTTTCATCTTGAACTCATTTAGTGTAGGAAATGGATATTTCATCAGACATCGATTTGACATTCCATCACATTATACGGTAAACAGTGTAAACAGAGCTGTGGAAATAAGGGAGCCGGGAAAGCTAAGACACTGGCTGCTGCAAGGCATTGGTTATCTCATTTAAACAGATATTAAATGTGGGTGCCAGTGTTGTGATCATCAGCTGCTTCCCATTTTGTGAATAAATTGCTTAGAAGGAGTCTTTTGACTACCAGATGTGACCTAGATTTAGATTTCCAAAGGCAAAAAAAAATGGGCTATTGTGTTGAAAAACAATTGCTGGTGAAACCCATGGTAAATGAGCTTATCACACTTCCCCAGGTGTTTGCGCTAATATGTTATGGAATTACTGCTTCACTTATGAAAAATAATTAAGGAAAATGTTCCAGCAAATCAAGTTTAGGTAAAGGCTCAGGACAGATATTGTATTGTTAGGGAGTCTTTTCAATAGCTTAAAGAACAGTGAACGAGAAGAGATAATGTACTGTATAGGAAAATCTAATGCTGTGACTCTTTCAAATGTTCAGGCGCGGTTGTTCAGTACTGAGCCACTTTATGTGGGGGTTTAGCACAGTTTGGAAAAATAATATGAACAACTCTGCTTCTTCCATTCAGTAGTTGACACATATTTAGAGCACTGATGTCTGCTAGCTCAGATAAGTTGACGTATAATTTTATTGCAACAAAATAAAAGGATCGTGGTGTACAGTATATTAACTTTTTTTTTCATTTTTTTCCCTCCCTATTGCTCTCAATGCCTGTTTAGGAGCTGCAACTCGTAAACCAGATCCAGAACCTGAAAAGCAGGCAGACCACACAGTGAAAATCGCTGGAGTCATCGCAGGCATTCTGCTGTTTGTCATCATATTCCTCGGAGTTGTGTTAGTGATGAAAAAAAGGTGAGCCTTCAACAGACACATGTTTATTCATCTATAAATTGATCTGGCATCATCCTATGTTCCAGTGATACAGAGCAGAAAGGCAAATTCATTTAGCACAGACAACATTTGTGGTAGTTTTAGGTGGGAGATAATGCAGCAAGCCTTGCAGAAACGCAGACGTAACGAGCGCTTGTTATCAATGGTCCTGATATGTGTTTACTGTTAGAAACATGAAAATAGCTGTATTATTACAGCACGTTGGCCATTTTTGAGGCAGAGGGGGGAACACATGCTGGGCAGAGACAAAAAAGGTGATGCAGTTCTTTTCTGTGTATTGTGCCACATAACCACTTCCTAAGTCTCTTGTTGCTTCATGGTATGGAAGGAAAAATAGGTGCAATGTGCTTCTTTAGAGATCGAAATTCGAATTCAATGCACAAATGGATTCCCCCGCCCCCCCCCCCCCCCCCACATTTTTGAATATTCGCAAATTTGAAAAATTGGAGGATATTCAAAAGTTTGCAACAGCAATGAAATGGGTGATGGACTGAGCATTGGATCCTGGCCCTCAACCCTGTGCGTACCTGAAATTATTATAATAGGAAAAAACACATCACGTGTGACGCTACCGGAGAGGGGAAGCGCGGCGCGGGACACCTGCCACTCTTGCCCCCCCCCCCAGCTTCCCGAACTCACCTCCTGCCCCAGCCAGATGCCACGGGGTCAAGGTAAGTCACACACCGTCTCCCACCCACGCACTGTCACCCAGTCACCCACACACCCACCCAGTCACTTTCACCCACTCAGTCACCCACTCAGTCACTCACTCAGTCACCCACTCAGTCACTCACTCAGTCACCCACCCACTCAGTCACCCACCCACTCAGTCACCCACCCACTCAGTAACCCACCCACCCACTCACTTAGTCACCCACCCACTCACTCAGTCACCCACCCACTCAGTCACTCACTCAGTCACCCACCCACTCAGTCACTCACTCAGTCACCCACCCACTCACTCAGTCACCCACTCAGTCACCCACCCACACACCCACCCAGTCACCCACTCAGTCACCCACACACCCACCCAGTCACCCACCCAGTCACTTTCACCCAGTCACCCACTTTCACCCAGTCACCCACCCACCCACTCAGTCACCCACCCACTCAGTCACCCACTCACTCAGTCACCCACTCAGTCACCCACCCACACACCCACCCAGTCACCCACCCAGTCACCCACCCAGTCACTTTCACCCAGTCACCCACTTTCACCCAGTCACCCACCCACTCAGTCACCCACCCACTCAGTCACCCACTCAGTTACCCACCCATTCAGTCACCCAGTCACCCATTCAGTCAGTCACCCATTCAGTCAGTCACCCAGTCACCCACCCATTCAGTCAGTCAGTCACCCACTCACCCACCCAGTCACCCACTCACCCACCCAGTCAGTCACCCACTCACCCACCCAGTCAGTCACCCACTCACCCACCCAGTCAGTCACCCACTCACCCACCCAGTCAGTCACCCACTCACCCACCCAGTCACCCACCCAGTCAGTCACTCACCCACCCAGTCAGTCACCCACCCACCCAGTCACCCATTCACCCACCCAGTCAGTCTCCCACTCACCCACCCAGTCAGTCTCCCACTCACCCACCCAGTCAGTCTCCCACTCACCCACCCACCGACCCAACTCACCCACCCAACCACCGACCCAAAGTCACCCACTGACCCAAAGTCACCCACCCACTGACCCAAAGTCAAACCGACCCAAAGTCACCCACCCACCGACCCAAAGTCACACACCCACCGACCCAAAGTCAAACCGACCCAAAGTCACCCACCCACCGACCCAAAGTCACCCACCCACCGACCCAAAGTCAAACCGACCCAAAGTCACCCACCCACTCAGTCACCCACCCACTCAGTCAAGTGTCACACACCCACCCAGTCACCCACACACTCAGTCAACTCAGTCACCCACCTAGCTGTCAAGGGGGGGGGGGGGAAGCCTAACCCTGTCGTACGCCCCCCCAAAATTATATCCCGGGCAACGCCGGGTCTCTCAGCTAGTATATATATATACAGTGGTTGACAAATCACCAAAAAATCTACTCGCCACACAAAAAAATCTACTCGCCACCTAGTACCAAACGTGTGCTGCTTGGGCCAATATTTACTCGCCTGGGGGTTAAATCCACTCGCCCGGGGCGAGCAAATGTATAGGTTTGTCGAACACTGTATATATATATATATATATATATATCTTTATTTTTTTTATACTAGTCCATTTATATTACCAATAGTCCGTGTTAGCAGGCGGATGGTAAAGAGGTGTACTGGATTTTTTTTTTACCTAGTAGTACAAATATAGATGAAATAAATTAAGTAAGTTATGTGTTCCACAAAAGAGATATGTTGGTGAAAGTTCCGCTTCTCTTTTTCTTTTTTTGCTACAAAAATAATCTACTTTACACCAATTTTTTTTCACAGCATTTTCTATTCAGATGGTAGTGAACAGCAAATATTAGTCAAAATGTGTTACATTCCCTGGTTATATAAATGTATTCACCAGGATATTTAGCAGTTTCTGTACCAATACATAAACATTTAGGTTGATTACCTGACTAGTAAATCTTAAACTGAGCTAAACTGGCAACAAAAACTGAAAAGGGTTAGTTTGAAAAACGTTGGTCCCGTCTCCTCCAATCCTTGCAGCACTAATAAAGGTGCACGTTCGTATGCAGATCTTTTATTCTGTAACCAGACACAAAATAAGTTATAGTGAGTACAAAAGTGATACAAACGGTGAATGCTCATGTGCATGTCATTTCCCATAATCCCTAGCTGCAGTGAAAGCATTGCATGCTATGAAATAATGAGGAAAGGCAGGGTAGCTGAACTGTCTGAGATGTGAATATGCTGATAAAGTGGTATTATTATTTGCTTCAAACTGTCAGAAATACAGCCTTACGTATTTCAGGTTCTTTTGGGGAGGCGTGACAGACAGAAACTCACACAGACATGGATATAAAAATATTGTATTAATAGTATAGTATGAAACTACGGTTACAATATATAGTTATTAAAATATGACAAATTTCATGTTACATAAACATGCATATTACCAGTTGCCCCTAATATCCTCCTGCCCAAGCTAACAAACAAAAAGAGAGAGAGCAAAAGCACCATAGCGTAATTCAATTTAATGTAGAAAAAGATCAAAACAAGTAGTAAATCACAATAGTTCCTAGAACAGACACTTTCTCACTCTTAAGGCGAGTATGGGGCCCTTTGGCATATTAGTCCCGCCCGTCTCTGTAGCGGAGTTTGTCCGCCTGGTTTCCCTGGTTATGTCACTCTCAGTGCTTGCTGGTTCAGAGATCTGAGGAGGCGGAGTGTGCACTGCTCTCTGACCTCAAGTTCGCAAAAGTTCACCCAACACTGTGTGGTGGCACTTTGTAAGATAAATGTTGTACGTCAGTAGGGCACTGAAGGAGGTAAGCATTGACTATACAGATAATTGAATTAGTGTATAAGCTAAGAAGATCTAGAAAGATGGATACTAATACAATATTTCACGTACAGCACTAATAATATTATAAGCAATATAGATAGCTGCGTGCACTGCACAAATATATGCTTGACACATTTGTACTGAAGTATCCTTTTAGTGCGGCGTAGCTCAATGGAAAGTCTGGTTTTATCAGTATTGATATCCAAACCTATAGGAAGCAGAACTCTTACCTTGGAAAAAAGCCCTGCCTCTTTCTTCTGACAACACAATACCTTTTGTATTATGCTTATTCCTAAAACACCATCTGTCTGGCATGCTTATATTTGGGTCTGTGCATTGACAAACTTTGAATGTAAAACTAGAGAGAAAGTATGTGCTGTATGCACAATGTGCCTCCTGATGCCGATACAGAAGAAATGAATAGCCAAAAGGAATTTTGATCATGCCATTTTTTAACAGTGTCACACTCCACACGTGTGTTTGTATAGTATTTAAAGTTACCAATAGTGTAAAGCAAGATATTTTCTTTACTTATGTAAGACAGTTGTTGCAGTAATCACTTTCGTTTGACACCAAGCAATTGGATATATACCTCTGACCTGGTACACTAAAGTTTAATCAATGTAAAGAAAATAAAACACTGTCTTCATTAGAATCACAAACTTTGATATTACAATAGTATCCAGGGCAGCAGACAGAGTTCCCAGGGCCCATGAGTAGAGTTTCGACTGCCCCCCCAAATACATACAAAAACAAAAACCCACCCCAAATACATATTGCCCTCCCATTCCTTGCTAGACTGGATTCTCTCCTCTAGTCCCAGCAGAATCCAATCCTCTGGCATCCTACCCGACATTTTCAGTGACCATGCAATAGTGTACTGTGTAAGGAAAATCAGACCACCCCAATCAAGCCCTAAAGTTCTTCTCACTAGAACATTTACAAACTTTAACCCACAACAGTTTCTGGCTGATCTTACCAGCTGCCCTTGGTACAGAATCAACTTAATTCCCAACCCTGATTCCGCACTTGACTACTTCCAATCAGAGTTCTTAAAACTCTGTGATACCCATGCCCCACTACGCAGAATAAGAGTGCCGGGGGCCCACCTTCCGTGGGCAATAACCAACCTTATATCGCTCTACCATTTTAGGGATGGGTTGTGGAAAAGCTACAAAGTAACTGGCACTACCAAGGATCTTAATAACTACAGATGCCTGCGTAATATGTGCACAAGGCAAACAAGGCATGCAAAAACACAGTATTACTCTGACAATCTTCAACAGAATACATCAAATCCAGCTAACTTCTGGAAGGTTATCAACAATATATTCCAGCCTTCTAACCATCAACAGCCAAGTAATATCATTAAGGAGGATATTACCCTGGCAAATCCCACTGACATTGCAAATGCATTCAATGAATACTTTGTGGGGTGTGCCATTATACTAACGTATTAGTGAAACACAACCCGAATAACATACATGAACCTCATTCTGGAAGTACCCTTATAGCCCCACCTTCTCCCAACACTGCCCACAGTTTTCAGTTTGTCCCAGTATCTGAAGAGGAAATTACTCAAGCGCTCCTCAAATTAAAACTAAGCAGCCAATATGGTCCTACGGCTTGGTGCCCCAGCCATTGCCAAACCACTTGCTTTCCTAATCAACTCTATTTTGTCTTTAGGCCATATTCCTAAGACTTGGAAAACTGCCAGACTTGTCCCAATCTTCAAAATGGGGACAAAAACACTGTCTCAAACTATAGGCCAATCTCTCTTCTCCCAATTCTTTCCAAAGTCATGGAAAAATGTGTTCACTCCCAATAAAGCGATTACTATACCAAGACAAATTTCCCTAGCCAATTCCAATCTGACTTTCACCCCAAACACTCCACAGTATCTAACGTCTTAAAAGTTTTGCAATGAGATCCGGTTTGGAATGGAACTGGGACAACTTACTGGTGCAATATTCCTAGATTACATAGGCTTTTTTGTTGCTGTCGATTTGTTATCTTGCTAAACAAACTTCAGTGCTCTGGAATAGGGAAGCATGCTTTCAACTGGTTTCATTCCTACCTATCAGGTAGATCCCAACATGTGTCTCTCGAGCACTAACTACAACCTCTTGGATATCACCTGTGGTGTCCCGCAAGGCTCTGTTTTGGGGCCCCTACTCGTCTTAGTGTTCATTAATGATCTTCCTACAGATTGTAAGGGAGCCTCAAGACACATGTATGCGGGTGACACAATCTTATATGCACACAGCCCTAACCTCTCTGACCCTGAACAAGTTCTTCAATCTGGCTTTTTGAGACTTGAAAATTGGATTTCCCAAAATAAACTGTTTTTTAACACTGCCAAGACTGTAACAATGGTATTTGGGACAGAGGCTACATTTCTAAAGCTTCCAATGAAGGAGCTGCAGATCAGAACCAACGCTAATACTATCCTAGCCCTTGTTACTAGTTTCAAATATTTGGGCTTATGGTTTGACTCCCATTTAACATTTGGATTGCACATTGATACCTCTGATATCCAAAACCTATTCCAAACTAGGTGTACTATATAGGAACAAATCCTCCCTAAGTCTGCTGGTCAGAAAGTGCATCGCACAGCAGATGCTGATGCCAATTATAGATTATGGGGACTTAGTATATGGCACGGCATCCCAAACTCACCTTGGCAAACTTGATAACCTCTACAACTCAATATGCCACTTTGTCCTCCAATGCAATTACAACACACATCACTGCAAATTGCTCAAAGAACTAGATTGTTCATCGCTTGCGTTTTGGCACAAAGTTCATCTCTCCTGTCTTGCCTTCAAATTCTTTCTGGGCAAGCTACCCGCCTATCTGAACAAGCTCCTCACCCCTACCGCATGCAGCACCTATCACCTGAGATCGGATTCCAAAATACTGTTCATGGTTCCAAGGTTCAACAAAGTATCCGGCCGCTCCTCCTTCTCTTACCGTGCACTGGAACAGTCTACCTGAGACTCTCACTGCCGCCACCAGTCGAAGTTCTTTCAAAACTAAAGCTGCCTCACATTTTAATCTGGTCTGTAACTGTTACATACACCTATAATATATATTATCTCTAACTGTGCATGCAATGTCTTGTATATAATGTATACCCTTTTCACTTAATGTAACTATGTATTTGTAACCATGTATTTGTCATTATAACTCTGTGCCCAGGACATATACTTGAAAACGAGAGGCAACTCTCAATGTATTACTTCCTGGTAAAACATTTTATAAATAAATGCATATAACCCCCCCCTTCCCGCTCACCCCACCAAATACAAACAAAAAAAATCCCCCACACCCCAAATACATTTAAAAAAAAACAAAACAAACAAATACATACTGTACAAAATACATACAAAAAAACCCAACCCCCAAATGCATACAACCTTCCCCTCAAATACATACACCCCCCCAAATACATACAAAAAACCCCACCCCTCAAATACACCCCCCAAATACATACAGAAAAAAACCCACTACCCAAATACATACAAAAAAAACCCACCCCCATAATACATATAAAAACCTTCACCACCCAAATACATACATATCCTTCCAAATACATATAAACTCCCCCCCCCCCCTCCAAATAATTACAAATTTACCTATGGGGATGGTCACAGGCCTCTTGCTGGGACTAACTGCTGGTCCTCTCGCTGCCGGGCCCTGGCTCTTCCCTAGCTGTGGGCCTCCCTCACTGACTGTCCCACGCCGAGCTTCTGATGCCGGCGGGGCCTCAGTCTCATGCAGGTGCGCACCGGAAGCTGAGCTCCATTTGCTCCTGGCACACACACCAACGTCAGGGAGGCCCGGCGCATGCTGACGTCAGAAGCTCCTGTGGGACAGTGTTGCGTCAGTGATGGGGGCCCGCAGCTGGGGAGAGCCAGGGATGGCAGCAAGAGTACCGGTAGCCAGATCGGGCCCAATTTGCAGCGCCAGCCAGCCGGGCCTCCCGCAGCCACTGGGCCCGGGACACATGTCCCGGCTCTCCCCCACTGTCTGAGGCCCTGATACTTAATGCAGATACTAATTCCTCTATTAACTCATAACATTTGCAATCCCCAATTCATCCTTTAAAGTGAGCAGTGCTAAGTTGACACAAAGTGCATTCATATATCTCCATTAATAAACAACAATATGACTTTGTTTCATATACAGTCCAATTAATAGCAAAACAGCAATTTTGGAAGCTTACTACATACAGAATAGACCTTGAGGGTTAGAGGACAGTTAGTATGGGTGAAGAAAAGTAGGGTTGCTTGGCAAGGAAAGGGAAGTGTTATAAGAGGAGGGTATGAATTTATAATGAAGGAGAAATGGGTTTATAGCGTGATTTCCTCCGGTAACCTTCAGTAGTTTGTGAGCACTTTTGGAGGTAGCGGGTAACGTGTGGGTGCTTATAATATCTTGTCCAAGGCGGATGAGAGTGTACTTTCATATTGGGAGGTTGCTAGGTCGGAGCAGGAAAGGGTGGAGATGGGAGAAGTGAGAGGTTGAAAATTGGAGGGAGTCTAGAGCATGTAGGTTTATGTATACAGTATGTGTTTGGAAGTAGGTGCTGTGGAGGATGCAGAGGGTAGCGTGAGGCTAAAGGTTAGGAGGTGATGATCAGAGAGAGGGAAGGGCTTGTTAGAGGAGTAAAAGACTGAGCAGAAGTAGGCGAAAACCAGGTCATGGGAGTGTTCATTGCAGCGAGTAGGAGGGGTGAGGTATTTTGACAGAGACCATAGGAGGAGGTTAAGAAGATAAAACGAGCAGGTGAAAAGGAGACCTTAGGGTGTAGGGTGTGTAATGTGAAAGGATTGATATATGGATAGGGCCAGGATTAAGGGATATGTCACCACAAAGTAGGAGTGATGGTGAGGAGAGGAAGAGATTGTAGGATAGGGAGTTGCTGGATTTTTTGGGGGGTGATGGGAGCGTGAGGTGATAAACAGATGGAGTTTATGGCTGCCAAATAGGTGAGATGACAGTAGGGAGCAAGACAAGGGGGGGGGGGGGGGCGGTCCTGCTCAGCTCTATAGTAATCTTGGGGGGGGGGGAGGGTCCCTGCTCAGCACTATAGTAATATTTTGGGGGGTGCTATCTGGGAAGAATAGCTTGTACACACGAAAGAGAAAGAATCCCTGACGAAGCACTCGCCTCTACTAGAATGAAAATAAATACGTTTTATTCAATCAAAAAAGAAAGAGAACTACTACATAAGTTAAAACCTCAAAAAGCATGTCTGGGATATACATATTTCTCCACTTACATTTTGTAAATAGTTGACTTACTGAGCACACAGGCGCTTTTTTAGGTTTTAACTGTAGTTCTCTTTCTTTTTTGATTGAATAAAATGTATTTATTTTCAGTTTTGTACAGGAGACTGCTTCATATGGGATTCGGGGAGTGCTTCATCAGGGGTTCTTTCTCTTTCGTGTGTACAGATGACAGAAGAGCACCGAAAATTAGGAAGGAGGTTTTACGGGTGAAAGTGTGAGAGCTATGTGTAGAGGATCAAGTACAAGTGAGAGAGTGAAGCAGAATAATAGCAGTCCAAAGCTGAGAGGGGGTTGATGTCATTACTTAACACAAATTAGATTGTAAGCTCTTCGGGGCAGGGACTCCTCTTCCGAAATGTTACTTTTATGGCTGAAGCACTTCTTCCCATTATGTGTTATTTCTATTATTTGTTATTTATGTGATTGTCGCGTATTACTACTGTGAAGCGCTATGTACTTTAATGGCGCTACTGTATATAAATAAAGACAGACATACATACATACATGAAGCTGTAGCGTTTTCAGTTAGAGGTGTTGGCAGGTGCAGCCTTAATGCTTCATTGCTCAATTTTAACATTTAAAATAGGTCTCAAATTTAAAGAAGTGCATTTAAAAAGCTTTTCATTCTTGTAGAGAGCTCATGTGGCCCTTTGGTGTATCTGGCAGCTGAATTTATTGCCCTTCTACCAGTTTGGGATGGTCAGTACTACCTTAACGATACCTGTGTGATTAGATTGGAGCACTCTAGTGCTCACAAGGACTGGTTTTTTAACCCCTTGTCTGCCGGCGGGCTTTGCATTGAATACTATCTAGCGGCCAAGAGGTTAAACAACCTGTGTTATTTATTTCTTTTAACTTTCTAAATATATTACAAAATTGCTGATGAACAAACCATGCTGTCCATGTTCACACTTTCCTCTGCATTCCTATCATTATTATAAAGGGCTTTAAATTACAACACTTACAAAAATCTGTTCAGTTGTTTTATCTTTTGCTTTGAACTCGATGATAAATGTCCTGTGCTTACATTATGTGCATTTTCATCAGTTTTCTTCCGCAACTATTTATCTCAATAGAAACTTATGTAGATATGAATGTCACCCCCTCCAACTTCGCTACTTTGATTAATTATATTTACTGTACCTTCTTAAACGAGTACCTTTTCATACATATGAAAACATTTATACTAATTATAACAGTAGCTGGTATGTTATAAATAGCATCTAATAGTACAATGCCAAGCTTTTTATAATGTAGTATATTACTAAGTAGAACGTGAACATTTTATTTAATTCATCACAAATAATTGCAACACATGGGTTTCAGATAAAAAATATAATATACAAAACAAAAGCTCATTATCTCAATGGCATTGCTGTATTAGGTGTACACAGTATAGCAACTCGAGTTAATAACCCATCATGACCAAGATGGGCAGGAATATTCAGTAGTGCAATACCACATCAACACTCAATGAGACAATGTGGTGAAGCATCTAAAGTAATAATGCAACATGTTTTTCTGTCCTCCCAGCAGAATCAATTATTTTGGTGGGGTTTTTTTTCAACTTGCTTGAGAAACCTCTGATTTGAGCATCTTTACCTTTGAAGTGCTCTTTCGCACATTAGAATTAAAAAGCGGTGCTGGCCATGATGGGCTGGGAAGAAGTTTAACACTGCTTGACACGGCAATGTTTCCCTTATTCCTCGGTGTGCCCGCATTGATTATTGCTGATGGGCAAGTACAGGAACTTTGGAATCAATATTTGTTGAGCATGGGGATTCTGGGGGGTAAGACTGGCTCGTACCATTGTAAAAACATACAAATTAACGTTTTTTTTCCTTTTATTTATTTTTTCATTGATTTTTTAAAAAGTAAGATTTGTCAATATGAATTATGCCTAGTAATATAAAAGTATATAAAAATGTAAAAAAAAACAGTGCACTGAGGATTAGTGTGTACATTTTTTAATATATATGAATGTGCTCACAAGTGATCTTTTTATTTGCAATATGCAATACGGTGGAGGTTTCTTGTTGCCTTTTTCACCCACTATAACTTAAAACATGTATATATATGTGTGTGTGTGTGTGTGTGTGTGTATATATATATATATATAGTGGTCGACAAATCACCCAAAAATCTACTCGCCAAACCAAAAGATCTACTCGCCGCTTAGCCCCACCCTACTTTTAAAGAATGGAATAAATTGTGTGTGTGACTAGTCTGGGTGGGTGACTGGGTGGATGACTAGTCTGGCTGGGTGACTAGTCTAGGTGGGTGAGTGGGTGACTGACTGGGTGGGTGGGTGACTGACTGGGTGGGTGGGTGACTGACTGGGTGACTGACTGACTGACTGACTGGGTGACTGACTGACTGACTGGGTGGGTGACTGACTGGGTGGGTGACTGACTGGGTGAGAGAGTTATGTGTCTGCTGCCCGAGAGGAAGGGAGTGGGTTCGCTGGGGTCAGATGGCTCCTTTATGACAATGGCTGCACTTTCCTTTGGGTGCTCTGGCAGCACTCTCCACTGGCCTCCCCATCCTCCGGATCAGGTCCCGCTAGCCGGCGCACTTCCTTGGGGCTCACATGACCCGGATCAAGCGGGACTCCGGGGAAGAGGCAGGTCCGCGAGCACAGGCAACCACAGCACAGGCGGAGTGGTTGCACCGCCTCCCCCGCACCCAGGTTGGACTGTCGCCTCGGTGCACTTTGCTCACGGGCCTGCGTTGGCCATTTTGTAGCCTTGCAGACACAGTTCCGCCTCCAGCTACACCTCCCGGCTATGATCTCGGGCGACCGTCTCGCTCCGGCAGCGGCCGCATAATCCAGCCACAGCACCCCACCGAAACACAGAGCATGCATTGGCTTAAGGGTTGCTCGTGTAATGTGAGCTTGAGACAAAAGGTGGCACTGTGTGCTCATTTGCATGTCATTTCCCAGAATCCCTTGCTGCAGTGAAAGCGCTGTGTGCTGGGCGATGGCGAAAGACAGGGTTGCAGACCTGTCTAAGACATGCAATTGAACATACAGTAATATTTACAGTTGCTATATATATATATATATATATATATATATATATATATCAAATGGAAACATTACTGTATGCTCATCTGCACGTCTTAGACAGGTCTGCAACCCTGCCTTTCACCATTATCACCCAGCACACAGCACTTTCACTGCCGCAAGGGATTCTGGGAAATGACATGCAAAGGAGCACACAGTGCCACCTTTTGCTTCAAAACCATTCAACATGGTTCACCTATAGGCTTAACTTGCTGCATGGTTACAGCTTCGAGCACAGCCAGGGGTTAAGATGCATAGCCAGTAAACCCACCCACAGACAGACTGTTTCGACCTTAATGGGTCTCTTAAGTGTGGGGTTGGTTCCACTGGCTATGCAAAAATGAAGCAGGATCCGTTTTACCATACTTAGTTAAGCTATGGTGGGTAAAAAAGTGACAAAAACCTTGCTTCTTTTTCCCTGCTGTTACCCCTGATGCTTGTGTTTCTACATTAAATTGTTTTTGCATTTGAATTGGTGAGTGCTGCAGATTTTGTACATCAGGATTTTATACATATACATATATATATATATATATATATATATATGCAAATACAACTGTATGCTCATCTGCATGTCTTAGGCAGGTCTGCAACCCCGCCTTTCCCCATTATCACCCAGCATACAGCACTTCCACTGCAGCAAGGGATTCTGGGAAATGACATGCAAATGAGCACACAGTGTCACTTTTTGCCTCAAAAACCATTTTTAACATGGTTCCCTATAGGCTTAAGCTTGCTGCATGGTCACAGCTTTGAGCACAGCCAGGGTTAAGGTGCATACCCAGAAAACCACCCACAGACAGCTGTTTCGACCTTGATGGGTCTCATCAGTGTGGGGTTGATTTTAACTGGGTATGCATGAGAGGCTATGGGATAGGCTATACCATAATACTGAGTTAAGTTATGGTGAGTAAAAAAAGTGACAAAAACCCTCCACAGGAAAGCAAATATGCAAATACAACTGTATGCTCATCTGCATGTCTTAGGCAGGTCTGCAACCCCGCCTTTCCCCATTATCACCCAGCATACAGCACTTCCACCGCAGCAAGGGATTCTGGGAAATGACATGCAAATGAGCACACAGTGTCACTTTTTGCCTCAAAAAACATCTATCCCATAGCCTCTCATGCATACCCAGTTAAAATCAACCCCACACCCAGTTAAAATCAACCCCACACTGATGAGACCCATCAAGGTCGAAACAGCTGTCTGTGGGTGGTTTTATGGGTAAGCACCTTAACCCTGGCTGTGCTCAAAGCTGTGACCATGCAGCAGGCTTAAGCCTATAGGGAACCATGTTAAAAATGGTTTTTGAGGCAAAAAGTGACACTGTGTGCTCATTTGCATGTCATTTCCCAGAATCCCTTGCTGCAGTGGAAGTGCTGTATGCTGGGTGATAATGGGGAAAGGCGGGGTTGCAGACCTGCCTAAGACATGCAGATGAGCATACAGTTGTATTTGCATATTTGCTTTCCTGTGGAGGGTTTTTGTCACTTTTTTTACTCACCATAACTTAACTCAGTATTATGGTATATATATATATATATATATATATATATATATATATATATATATATATATATATATATATATATATAAATAAACATTAGACAATCGATGAGAAATACAAGGTACAAAGTACAAAAAAAGGGATTCAAAAACAAGCATGATGGCTAAGGCTGAGATCATACTGAGTGCAATGGTACGGGCGTGCGTGCGCAACAAACACAAATGGCATAATCTCTATGCGGCTGCCCTTAGTGCACACGGACGACAGAGAGCAATGGCGGGACCGCATTTTGAAAAGACAAAAAAATTGTCTTTTCAAGCGTGGTCGCGTGACGTCGGCGTCACGTGAGTGGTTCAGCCAATGAGGGCGAACTAGCTTTGTGACGCCTCCGCCATTGCTCCCCAATCTCTTGCAGCTGAATAGTGCGCTCAGTCGCGCGCCAGCATGGATTATAATCCTGGCCTAAATCAGCATCAAGCTCAATGATATAGCATGAGACATAATAACAAACTGATAATGTAAAGTAGGCAGCGTGGTGGTGAGCTGAGACTAAGAGAGCGGAACGGCAGGTATGGAACATCTCCGGAGATCGATCAACGTCGGCGGATGTTAAACGCACTCCCAAAGGACACGTCTCCCTCTGCTGCCGCTGCTACTGGGCATGCGTAACCTGTGCTTGACCTCACACACTGTGCGACATAATGTTACCAGGAAAAATTATAGAAACATCAAACAATCCAATTGGTTCATTCTTAGTGTAGCAACATATGAAGATGAAAATATGCTTGAACAAATAAGGAAAACATCCAAATAATAAAATGCTTAGAAGAAAAGCCAGCTCTTAATGGTGCAATACAGTATCTGATACAATACTTCAAAACAACAACAATGTCAATCCATCCTTATCCCCCAACCTATCCATGTCAGAAAGCCAATAAAGGTTATGGAGGGTTGCTGCCGAGGCCTGGTTGAAGACACAGTGATCTCGAATAAAAAGGAATAGCCAAAATAAATAAAACCCCTCCCAGCCCCCAGTTTACCATGTTTACAAACTAACTTTTAAAAAAAATGATACTATTACTGTATGATAATACTCAGATTTGTGGTCAGTGCTCCACACTACATGATAATGATGTTCAACATCCACTGCTCTGACGGAGCGCTGAACCTGATCTCCTCCGAGCATAGATAACACGAGGTCCTATGAACTTGCTGTAGATTATAAAATCCCCAGTGGCATACATTTTCTTTACTCATGTCTTTGTTTCTTGCTCCTATTGTAATTTAATTCACTATATCCTGGTGTCTTTCGTAAAGTGAAGCATTCATAAATGGAACTATATAAATAAAAATATACATACAGTATATAGGGCCACCAACAGATTTCCCGGTGCCCAGGACCGAGTTTCGACCGTGTATCTGTTCGCGCTTGTTTGACCTTATTTGGTATGTAATATGTACCGCTCTGCAGGATATGTAGGCACTTTGCACATACACGATAATGATATTCTGAATTATTACTGCACGGTGTGTTGTCTCGGGGAACAATGAGGCTGCCTACATCTGTACCTTGATTTCGAAGAGTTTATTAAAAGACAAACACTTTATGCACCATCTGTTAATGTTTACCCACCGAAGCCTTCTATAAATTGGACAGTTAATCTTTAAAAATATCATCTCTTTTGTAAGGATAAATGATATCATATTTAGTGCAAAGTTATTAGAAAAAGGCCTTGAGACAACTTCATTATTTTAAGCAGTGTGATATCTTCTAATGATGTAAATCTTTAATCAAGCTGGTGCTATAAAAAAAAATATTTTAATTAGCTCTATCTTAAATCAAAAGCGAGAAGGAGGTCAATATATATATGTATATATATATATATATATATATATATATATATATATATATATGTATATATATATATATATATATATATATATATATATATACTGTATTGTTCATCTACAGCAGAATCATTTTTGCATGAAGCACCTATTGTTGGCTTCGATTGTATTTTATAAAATGGAATTTCTTCTGAAATTTATATTCTATGTAAAGTCTGGCAAGAGAAACAAGATGAGACAGAAACTTCAAAGAATGTCTGTTTTTCAAAGAGGTGCATATAACACATAGCTAGAGGCAAGTTAGATGGGTCAGCTTCAGCATTCTGTACCGCAGAAAACAAAATAACATACACTGTAGCTCTCCAATTTCATGCAAAACGCTGCATTTAACAAAACTTTACAAAGACCACAAACATTTTAAATATTGTGGGCCATATTTGCTAAACTGGGTCACTCCATGAGACACTCTCGGTGCTGGAAGATACTTTATGGCCCATTCGCATTAATGAAAGGGCCATAACTGGCCATATTTACGAAGCAGTGCTGGGAGGTGTCTTATGGAGTAGCACTACTTAGTCAACATGTGCCTATATATCACACGCACATTTCTCATATCTAGTTCAATATAGCATAATATTAATGATATGTCTTCAGTCTTTTTTTATTAGCTTAGATTTTGTTTAAAAAAAATGTCATGAAGTAATGATGTTAATGTACGGAGATGTATCCAACATTACTGCTCCCTATGACGCGACACATTGTGTCTGTCATGGTTTCCACCTTCTGCTGAATGATAACCCGGAGCCTTTTTAGTTTATTTTTTACGTTTTTTATTTATATATTTAACTGTAATACCTTCTCTGGCTGCGGCATTATCCGGCGGCATCTCCCCCTGCCATGACAACGGGATGTCACGGTGCCATGAGATGTTGCATTGTCATGGCAATGCGGCACTGCAGGGCATCCCGTTATCATGGCAACGTGACGCTGCATGGCGCCCTTATGTCATGTGCTGTCCCATTGTCATGGCAACGCGGTGCCATTTGACGTTACGGAGCCATTTTGATGGGAGCATGCACGGGGAGATGCCGCCCGGGAAGTCAGTGAAGACTTCCGGGTGGGACTGCTGCCGCGCGCTCCTCCCCGGCCGTCTTGCTCTGCCGCCCTGCTTCAAGTTCGCTCCCGCCGACGGTCCAACTCCTCTGCCACCCTTCGCCCGGAGATTTTACATCAAAACCCATAGCCCGGGGATTAGTATCCCAAACCCGGAGTGGTGGCAACCCTGGCGTCTGTGCAAGCTGCTTAAAGATGCCGTTCAGAAAGGGATTACCTGTTTTGAAAATGAGCTCAGTGTGATGTTTTGAGATTGCCACCCATCGGGTCTAGCAAGGCAATTGTTAAGCAAAACCAACGCATTTCACATTGTATCACAGCATTTTACTGCAATTTTGCCCTGTGTGCCCGAGCTTTCTCCGTGGTCAGTGTCATACAGGTAGCTGTTTTTATATTTCAATTTTAAAGGCTAAATGCCTGCAGTAGCATTCACATGGCAACATCTACTGTTAATTTTCACTACTGTAGCTACACTCATGAGAAGGCATTGCATTGTTTTCCACGCAGGCTTCTAATAGACTTGTCAGAGAAACTGTCTTAACCTGAGCCCATCAGATAAGGCGCTGACATGTCCATTTCTGTTGAAGGCAATGTCATGTTATAAGTGTAGTCATGGCTGGTCCAGACTGCCTCTCTGTCCCTTGTCACGTAAGTCCTTAGTAGCTACCAGCTGTGGCAGGCTATCCTGGGGGCATTGACTCCCCCCTCATGCGGACTCTCTGAGTGGCAGGGCTAGTGGTGACACAGGGTCTGTGTATAACCAATAATGGTGCAGACCTTGTGCCCTCCCCTTCTGGTGTCTCAGAGAGGAAGTGCTAAATTATAGAGAGTTCTCTTCCACCCCTTCTAGGGATAGAAGGTGTGTGCTGTTTGCTCCCAGCTGGGGGTGAGACATGCCAGTCAGTCCCTCCTGGGCTGACTGAGAGAGAGAGATCAGAACTGAGAGCATGGCCTCAATATTATCAGAGGGCCAAGCATCATCCAGAGGCCTGGGACCCATCTCAATCTATCCTGCATCCACTCTATGGCAACCACAGTAGATGTCCAAATAAAGCATCCCTTTTATATACCCCTGACTGAGTCTACAGTCTATTGGGTAAGAGTATACTCTGAAGTCTGCCATGGTGGGGACAGTCTCCGGGAACCCTGGAGCCCGCTATGGCTGGAGACACTGATACCCTAAGTGAGCTCTAAAGATATCCCACAACACCGCGGACACTCAGCTCTCCTGGACCCTCACAGGTATGACCACACCACAGACATCAGTAGCCAGCAGTACATCTTCCAGAGAGGGGGGAAACAGGGCTACAGAAGCACAGATTTAACATAGCTTTGTGCATCTAGCCATATGTTCTTAGAAACGTTGCAATCGTGCTGGAGAATTAAAATCTTACTAAATGATAAAGAAAAACAGATTTGTTTTTATATTTGGCTAAGAGAAAATACAGAAAGTGAGACAAGTGGCCATTTTCAGGATGATTGCAGCCCTGCTTGCATGGTTTTTACGTGCCTCTTATCTACAGCTCATAGTAGTGTTTCCCTCCATCAATCAAGCTGTCTATGCAGGAAAGACTTATACATTTGACACTGCTGCCATTATTCAATATGCCGTGTACAGCTGTTTCTCCATGTTAGGGAAGCCCTGAGCTCCATCCTTTCCTCTTACCTAGGGTGACCAGATTTTCAAAAGTAGACGCCGGGAGACACATTAAAAAGTGATTTACAAAAGAAATGACATCAATTCATAATAAATATTTTAATGGCGTTTGTCAAATAGCGTCCCCATTTATGCCGTATTATTGATTGTACTCACAGTACACAGTGCATAACTGCATTACATATAGCTACCGGCAATCCGAGTTTACCTATACTGTATAATTTAAAATGTTTACTCTTTGGTATGATCGATTACACAAAATTATTGTAACGATGCTTGTCTCAAGCAGGAAACAGACCAGCAGGGCCGAGGTAGGAATATGAAAGAACCGACCTGAGCCGAGGGACAGAGTCCTGATAGAGTAGTGAGTCGTAAGCCGAAGGTCACGGCTGGCAGCAGAGTTGCCTAGTCGGTGTGAAATGCAGAGGTCGATGCAGGCGGAAGACAGAGGTGGTCGAGGTACGTAGGCGGGTCTGGTAATGAGGAAGACAATAGGAAAGCGCGTTGCATGTACTCAGCAAGAACTGAAACTGCTCGGCAACTTCCTGCTTAGAGGGCTGTCCTTTTAAAGGAAGCTGCCAGGAGCAAAAATGGAGGATCCTGCGACAGAGGGCGAGCTTGAGCAAAATCCCGGTCCAGATTCAGAAAACCCGGGACGGATTTTGCAAAACAAACCTCATAAATATGCCGTGTCTATTTTTATGGTTTTAAGTGAGTCAAACGGGGACAAGCTTAAAAAACGGGATATTTGAACGAGTTTGAGAACATTGTCGGGACACCGGAACGTTTAATGAAAACCCGGCACCGTCCCGGCTAATCCGAGAGAGAGGTATGGTCATATTATCCTTACCCCTGCTGTACTTCTTAAAATACCTTATATGTAATGTGAAGGATTTTCTTTTAGCTTTGTCTTTTTACGGTCTATGATACTCACATTGTTAGTTATGCTATGAGCAGTCTCTTTCTTCTGGTTAACATTCAATAGTTACTTGGGGTTTTTTGCATGTTAATTTCAATGCTAAACTCATCAGTTTGCTCTGTCCTTGCGCATTCCTTTTCAATATAGTGACTCAACGAGTAAAGATTCCTTTCAGTTCTATGCTACTTACAGTACATATCTTCAAGTCGTTTTAACTTAAAGCAGTCAAATATTTTTTAAACTTACCTAAACTGGGTGGGGACCCCTGCAGCTGATCAGGGGCTCTACGGTTTTCTGAGATATTTGTTGTTGTGATGTGGCAGTATTGACACACAAAATGACTAATATGGCAGTGGGGTGACAAATAGCAAGTCGCAACCTCGTCTACTGATTGGCCGCGGGAGCGAGCCTTGAGCCCGTGTACGTGTAAACCGGGCAAGAAACCTAATCGGGAACAGGAGGTCGTTGGAGGTTGGGTAACCATGGATACAAAAATATACATTCAACTTGGTTTATTTCTACCAAATTGGCTTTTCTCACCTTTCATTCAGTGCAATTTTGAAGCACATTTTTACCAGAGCGTTATTTTCAAGTTGCACCTTTTCGCATCAGTGTATCCAGGTATCTTGCTTCAATGTTGCACTATGCACATTTAATAGTATTTTGTGGAGTGTCAGTAGAAAGAGTTAGGGAGGGGTTATGTGACACATGTGAAATGTATAAAACCGCAAAGGTTTTTCTGCATCAGAACATGTACCTGTGGTGACGCAAACGTCTTTGGTCAACTATTTTATTAACAACTGTACAGATTGACTCATTTGCATGTCATTACCCAGAATCCCTGGCTGCAGTGTAAGCATTGTAAGCGATAATGGGGAAAGCTGGGTTGCAGACCTGTCTGAGACATGCAAATGTACGCACAAGTGATATTTGTGTTTAGTGAACGGTGGAGGGATTTTGTCACTTTTCAACCCACTATAACTTGTTTTCTGTCTGGTTATAACAACTTTAAGAAACAGGGTTATCAAGCTTGTTACAAACTGTATGATCTAGTGTAATGTGTCTAAACAAACATTTCTGTGCATAGCTACATAGGCCCCTTGTTCAAGATGCTGGGAAGCCATCTTGTTGCTAAATATAATTTTAGCCAAAATCAAATTAATGTGGCTAAAATGTTCATTAATATGTATCTCACAGTATATTGAATGGGGGCCACTGACCCTTTAGGCTTCAACATATTATAATATCATGTTCACTATAGCAATATAACACTTATACATTTCTTGTGTCATTTCTTTATTGTGTTTGCTAATTACCTTAAACTTCCCTTTGTTAATTTTTTTCTAAACTTCCTGTCCCCGCCCTCCTCTCCCCCCTTTATTTTTTGCCATGATGGGATACAGGTGTCCCCAGAACTGGACCTCGCTCTTTTTTTTTTAACCCCCTCTTGTTCTGGAGATGCATAGCAGTAAAAGTAGCGCATTCCTGTCACTTCCAGTGAAAACAAAATGGTGGTTTTAATCTCCTGCATCACGCTAGCCAATAGGAAGCTGCAACATATTGGCCTGAGTGATGCAGGGGATTTAGAAACCAAGATATACCAGCTGCGCCTTAACTGCTAAGTATCTCGTAAACCAGGCCATTTTCTCTTGAAAATTGACAACTTCCATCTAATCAGCATAGTATTTCATCTGTCTTTCATCTATTTTTCCGTAATTCATCTAAATCTGTAGGATTGTAGTTGGTAATAGAAAAATAAATACATTACATTGTGAACATCTCCAATTAGACCATTGACTCAGATGTGTGGCCCACAATGTCTTTGATGCAATATGCTTTCAGAATCTGTCATTCATGCCACCTAATCTGTTCTCGTTCATCTTGATTTTTCATACATTAATATCTGGCTTTTCTTTCCTTCCATTTCATATTTTCTACCACTGCCTAAATCCTTGCTTCATCATGGCAGAAGAAGCTATAACTCCTACACATATTACCTGTAAGTAAATCTTTGTGCCTAAGTAGTGACATGCTTTCTGCCATGTTTTATTCCATGCATGATTACCGAATGCCAATAATATTATCCATGTGAGCTTGAGAAACATCCATTGACACTCTCACATTCAGCACTAGAAGAAATGAGGGGATGTTCTTGATGAGATTGTGTTGTTGTCATGTTGAGGACTAGTTCAAAGATAATGGGGTGTATATATCAACACAGATAAAATGATGTGTTGACTGCTGCTCCATTTTCTGGATGCATATGTGTCATGTAACCCCTCCTTTTGACACTCCACAAATCTCAAGTTGGCACACATAGTGATAACATTTGGAGCAAAGACCTACATACATTGACACTGAGAGGTGTAAATTAACCATGGCGTACTTTGCAGCAATTTTATGCTATATAATTACCATAGTACATAGCCTCCAATAACTTTCATTGAGGGGAAATATTAATAGAAATGTTTTATGTTAGCAGAAGAATATATGTATATGCTTATTAATTCAAGGCAATTCATCAGTACATCACAGGGGGAGCATGTTGTCTTTATATATTCCATTTCAGTATTTTCCAAGCCAAAGGTTTGCTGCATTATTGCAAGGTTAATTCAGTGTGCAAATGAAACCATATTTTCTAAAAAAGAAAATCATTCAGAGATTTACATGCATGAAGGTATGAAGCATTAAAGCTTGCTGTGTGTAATAAATATACCAACAGTTTCACCATGTGTTAATGGAAAATCATCTAATTTGAAATGAACAACATTACTAGAGGGAATTGAACATTTTTATAGTATAATTTCAAAACTTAAAGTGGCATTACCTCTTGGATGGGTTTTTACCTGCTCATACACTACAGTACACGAATGTATTACGTTCAAACTGCTTGCTACAGTATGTATAACAAAATAAGTTCAAGCGATCCCCATATTAATTCACAAGACACAAGAAACTTAATGTTAACAATATTTAAACAGCATATCTCAAAACATAAATATATGCATATATAGCAACTCTGGCTGGGCATAGAACATGTCTGTTTAAAGGGCCAATAAGAAATCACAACATCATACAGCTTTCTATTGGCTACTTGCCATGGGATCTTTAAACAGTACTGAGATACCAGCAATGTAAGTATCTCGGGAAGCAGGGGATCATGACATCAACGTGGTTCAGCTACTGCTTCAAATCTTGAAGGCAATTGTCCTTTAATTATACACTTGTGTTTAAATACATACATTTATGGTTTGAGACATGCTCTTCAAACGTTAATATTTAGTGTAATTAAAATGGTGATATCCTCACTTTTTTTTGCTGTATATAGAATCAGTTTTGAGCGTAATACATTCTTATACTGTAATGTATGATCAGGTTTTTGAGAGCTCATGTACTGTATCCCAAGCACTGAAAAAAGTAGTACATTTGGAATTTTCTTTTAACGTAGTTTAGGTTAAACATGCAACTAGTTTAATGTTGTCATTGTCGTATTGCTCTATTTATGTCACATAGTTACATAGTAGATGAGATTGAAATAAGACGTACGTCCATCAAGTTCAACCTATGCTAAATTTACACAACAGATACTTTATCCTATATCTATACTTACTTATTGATCCAGAGGAAGGCAAACAAAACCCCCACTGAAATATCATCTAATGATATCTCATAAGGGGAAAAATAAATTCCTTCCTGACTCCAAATACTGGCAATCAGATTACTCCCTGGATCAACATCCTTCCATTGTATACTTATTTGGTATATCCCTGTATACCTTTCCTTTCTAAAAAGAAGTTCATCCTTTTTTTGAACAAATCTATTGTATCTGCCATCACAGTCTCCATGGATAATGAATTCCACATTTTAACTTCCTTTACTGTACAGAACCCTTTCCTTTGTTGTTGGTGAAATCTCCTTTCCCCCAACCTTAAGGGATGACCCTGTTTTGTTTGTACTACCCTTACACAATTTAGTGTCATCAGCAAAAGATGGAGACTTTGCTCTCGATGCCAACCTCAAGGTCATTAATAAACAAGTTAAAAAGCAGGGGTCCCAGTACTGATCCCCAGGTACTCCACTCACAACTTTAGCCCAACCTGAAAAAGTTCCATTTATGACAACTCTCTGTTGTCTGTCCTTTAACCAGTTTTCAATCCAGGTGCAAATATTTTATCGAGTCCAATTTGCTTTATTTTGTACACTAAATTCTAGTGTGGAACTTTACCAAAAGCCTTTGCAAAATCTAAGTAGACTACATCAACTGCATTACCCTGGACTAAATTCCTACTTGCCTCCTCAAAGAAACTTAAGTAAGACCTATCTTTCATAAATCCATGTTGATTATTACTAATAATTTTGTTTTCCATTAGGTATTCCTTAATATTATCCTGTACCCAAACCTTCAAGTAGCTTCCCCACTATTGACGATAGGCTTCCAGGTTTGTAATTCCGTGGTTGTGATTTAGCTCCCTTTTTAAATATAGGCACCACGTCTGCTTTACGCCAATCTTGTGTTACTGAGCCTGTGGAAATGGAGTTCTGGAATATTAACTGTAATGGTTTGACTATTATTGAGCTTAGCTCCTTAAGAACTCTTGGATGTATGCCATTGGGCCAGATGCCTTATTTACTTAAATTTGATCAAGCCGCCTATGAACTTCTTCCTCAGTTAACCAATTGTTCATTAATATGGAGGTTGTGGCTTCCTCCTGTGACACTACTATTGCAATTGATTCTTCCCTGGTAAATACAGAGGCAAAAAATGTGTTTAATACCTCTGCTTTTTCCTTATCTCCAATAATTTTCCTGCCCATCTCACATTAAAAGCGTCCTATATTTTCTTTTCTTATTTTTTGTGATGAATGTACTTAAAGAACTTTTTAGGATTGATCTTACTTTCTATTGCAATCCTTTTTTGATTTTCAATTTTTGCTAATTTGATTGCCCTTTTGCAATTTTTGTTACATTCCTTATAATTCTGATACGATGCCTCCGTCCCTTCTGACTTTAAGAATCTAAACGCCTGCCTCTTCTTTTCCATTTCCTCCCCTACCTGTTTATTTAGCCACATTGGTTTAGACTGGTTTCTTTTATATTTATTACCCAAGGGTATACACTGATAAGTGTGCTTTTTAAACAATGTTTTAAAGACTGCCCATTTATCTTCCACCACTTTCCCTGCAAAAATACCCCCCCCAGTTTATTCCTTGTAGATTTTTCCTCAGTTTATTCAAATCTGTTTTTCTAAAGTTTACGGTCTTTGTTGACTTTACCCAAGTAAAATGGTTTTTGATCACTTATTTCAAATGAGACCATGTTATGGTTATGATCACTGTTTCCCAAATGTTCCCGGACCTGAATATTTGCTATTACTTCTACATTGTTTGATATTACCAAATCCAGTATTGCCCCTCTCCTGGTTAGTTCCTCGAAATTTAGATAATGCAATTGTCTTTAATCACCTTCAAAAACTTGTTTCCTTTTGTTGTAATGCTAATCTCCTTACTCCAGTCTATGTCTGGATAATTAAAATCACCAATTATGCAAACAATTACATCCTGTATACACTACAGGATGTTCACTATATGTATTTTTTTAATTTTCCATTTTCTATCAAGAAGGGGAACCCCACTTTTCTTATGTTGGTCTCTCTCTTCTCCAGTCTTGCCTTGGAATGCACAATTGTAGCCACATGTCCAGTTGATTGATGACCTTTAGGCAAACTTCTTTGTGATCCAGTAACTTTAAATGTTATTTAATGGTTGGTTCTGACATGTAATATCCGGCACCTTAATTATTCTCACTGTACTTGTTTCTTCCCCGTGCTAAATAGAACCGGCTCCCCTAGGTTCCATGTTGGAAAAGTGGTGTTCACCATGATGTAGAGACCTACTTACTTGAGCATTTTCTGGCAAATTGTTGCTCATATTTACTGAAAGTCATAAGGGCAGGGGAAAGGAAAGAGACAAGGGAACAGGGAGCAACAATAAAGCAGTACAACAAACATAGCCATACGTGGAATAGCCACACGTGGTACATCTAATGTAGATCTCTTTTTTTACACTTGCTCCCCTGTTGACTTGCCTTTTACCCTCTTTGAAAGGTGCGGGACTTTAAATCACTTCATGGTGGGTCATTAAGGCGATCTGGGTACCAGCATCATGTTTGTTGTACCGCTTTATTGGTGTTCCCTGTTCCCTTGTCTCTTTCCGTTCCCCTGCCCTTATGACTTTCATTTTTTATATGTTGGGATTTATTTCCTTTTTATTTGTACGGTACTGTTTATATGTTTTGTTGTTGTGTTTGCCTCTGTATTAGGCATCACTGGGACAGTGCAACTAGTAGGGGACCTCCCCTTTGGGAGCCCTATATGGCTTATTTGACTTGTTTCTAGGGACGCTATTTTCTTGTAAATTAATGGGTTCACAGAGGTACCATTTATGGGACAAAGAGCCCCATTACCTCCATAACTGTGAGGATTTAGGGCTTAATCCAGCGCTGTCTGATGGTACAAGGATATGACATGTTTGTTTATGTTCTGCAGCATTGCACATGTGCAATAATTATGCATGAATACAGACACATGGGGTTGTGATTACATGCATAGCTGATACTAATGAGATGATTACTGTTTTGGCACCATCCATATATAATGTCCTTATATATTGGTGATCTGTTGCACTGCTCACTAGATCTTGAGAAAGGACCGTGTGGGTCCAAAACGTACGTTGGTTGCCCTACTGTATGTTTCAATAAATTTCTTTTTTTCATCTGGAGGGGGTTGCGGACACTTTCTTTGTTATATATTTACTGGACTGGTTTGGCGTTCCCTGTCCCTCTGTGTGCACCTCAATTACTGTTCAGTATACTTTCTTTTATTTTTTATATAGTCTGCTGTATTTGAGTGCACCCAGCATTTATATATATATATATAAATAAATAAATGCTGGGTGCACTCAAATACAGCAGACTATATAAAAAATAAGAGAAAGTATATATATATATATATATATATATATATATATATATATATATATATATGTATATATATATATAATCAAAAAAATAAATAGATGATACCGTTCTGTGGCTAACGAAATGCTTTTATTTGTGCGAGCTTTCGAGATACACTGATCTCTTCTTCCGGCGATGTTACAATGAATGAAGCAAAAGGTAAACTTAAAAACAGTGTCTCTTGGAATGTTATCTGTGCTGTTCCTTCCCCTGGTGTGGATGTGTTTTATGGCTAGAGGTGTCAAAAGGTTACTGTGAAAGCAAGTTAAGAAAGAGTGTGTATGTGTAAATAAAAGCATTTCGTTAGCCACAGAACGGTATCATCTATTTATTTTTTTGATTATTGAAGCTCGGCTAACACGGTACTGATACCTCTACATATATATATATATATATATACATATATATATATATATATATATATATATATATATATATATATATATATATATACACACACAAAAATGAATAGACAATACAGTTCAATGGCTAACAAAATGCTTTTATTTGTGCGAGCTTTCGAGATACACTGATCTCTTCTTCCGGCGATGTTACATTGAATAAAGCAGGCAAGGGGTTTACTCAAAAACAGTGCATCTTGGAATGTGACTAGAGTTCATCCCTCCCCCTGTGAAGTGTGCGATTTATGACTTGAGGTGTTAAATAGTGTTTATATGTAAGTATGTAAATATAAATAAATAAAGAGCCTACAGTGTATACAGCGCTATACAAAAGGTGTGTGTGGAGTGGGAGTGTATATCAATGGTGTGGAAATGTGAGAGGGTGTTGCATTACTAAAAGTGTGTGTAGATACTATGTGGTCCCTATTGGTATATAGGGATGGAATTACATAGAGTATTTGTATGTGTTAGAGACAGCTATGTGTGCATACAAATAGCGCAGTATGTATAGACATGGCCTTTAGCACTCATGGGAAGAGAGTTCTCTTGTGTCAGTAGTGACTCATAAAACTTCGGTCGCGGTTTAGGCTACCGCTAAGTGTCCTGAACAGTTGCATAAATTTGTAGTCATGCATCCATCTCTCTTTTGGTGTTCTAAAATTACCTTCCAGTATGGCCACCTTCAGATCGTTCATCTTATGGCCAGAGTTCAAGAAATGTTTACCGACAGGACTGTCTCTTGTTCCGCGTGTGATGCTGTGGCGGTGCAGATTCATTCTCTTGTTTCCTGTCTCACCTATGTAGTCGCAGCCCCCTGGACATTTCATGCACATGATGAGGTATACGACATTGCTGGAGGAACAGGTGAACCTTCCTCTGATTTTGTATTCCTGATTCCTGTGTGGTATTTGTATTGTGCCCACTGTCTGGAGCATTGCGCAGGTTTTTCATCTTGTGTCCTGGCATGGTCTTGTCCCGCATTCAGTTGTAGTGTTGAATACTTTACTCCTCACCATCATTTTCTTGAGATTATGAGGTTGTCTGTATGATAATAAGGGTGTTTCAGGGAAGACCTGTTGCAGTCTTGTATTTTCCTGGAGAATGGGTTGTAGTTTCCTGGCGATCTTGCGTAGGGCTTCCAGGTGTGGGTTATATGTGACCACCAAAGGTACCCTGTCGCTTGTCTTTTTCTGGCTGTATTCAAGGAGATCACTTCTTGTTATTCTGGTGGCTTTGTGGATTTTCTGGTTAACAATTCTGTGATTATATCCACGGTTTATGAAATCCGATCCCAAGGCTGTAATCCGCTGGCCTCTGGCCTCTGTCTGCTGTGTCGGAGCATATCCGGTTGTATCGTATGGCTTGACTGTAGATGGTTGCATGCTTAGAAGTCGGGTGGAACGTATTGAAGTTCTCATGGAACACACACTCACATCACTCACATCCAGGAACTATTTAACACCTCAAGTCATAAATCGCACACTACACAGGGGAGTGATGGGCTCTAGTCACATTCCAAGATGCACTGTTTTTGAGTAGACCCCTTGCCTGCTTTATTCAATGTAACATCGCCGGAAGAAGAGATCAGTGTATCTCGAAAGCTCGCACAAATAAAAGCATTTTGTTAGCCACAGAACGGTATCGTCTATTCATTTTTGATTATTAAAGCTCGGCTAACACGGTACTGATACCTCTACATGGATATATATATATATATATAAATGTGTGTGTGTGAGTGTGTGTGTGTGTATGTGTGTTAAATAATGCATCAGAGTTAATACATTGCGTAAATATGCATATTAATGTCTGCAATTTCTGTATATAGGGCCAATTTAAAATAAAACCATCATTTTTCATAGGAAACAGAAAGGTATAGCAGAGCTTTCCCTTTGAGTGATTACATTTTTTTTAATGAAGCTAATTACAGTGATAAATTGTGTGTGTGTGTGTGTGTGTGTGTGTGTGTGTGTGTGTGTGTGTGTGTGTATGTGTGTGTATGTATATATATATATATATATTTGAGATATATATATATATATATATATATATATATATATATATATATATATAATATATATATATATTTATATATGTAACCCATAGACCCCCCCCCGGTCGCAGATCAGACACCCTAGGGTGTACTAAGGTCTGGCTACATGTCTGAGAGTGGTGCATACCTGCTGGCAACAGGAGGGCCTGAGTCTCCTGCGATGGTATGGGGGACAACAGGGACAGGTTTCTGGGGTTCTTACCTTCATCTCTTAGTGGTGATACAGCGCCTCCATCTCTGGCAAGCCCTATCAGGGTAAGGTGAAATCCTTCCAGAGAACCCCGGTCTGGGGCGAGAGATTTCAGTCTCACACAGTCTCTTATAAAAGTAGTAGCAGCAGCTCTTTATTATCCGCAGCAGCAGTAATCAGGTACCACAGATCTTCTCTCTCCAGACTATACCCCTTCAGGATGGGCTGTCTGGGTTCTCACTGTTCCCTGCCATCACCCCATGTCACAGGCACTCAGGGTGGGGCTAGCTCTTCCCTCACCCCCTAAGCAGGGTGAGGGGCACTGGTCCATCGCAGTTCTATCAACTCTACTCAGGGCATGCCTGAGCTCCTCCTCCAAATGTAATACATAACTCTCCACTCTGAACTCCAAGACTGACTGAACATAGCACTGACTAAATAGGCTGTGCATTGCCCTTTATGACTTTGGCAGGCCCCTCCCCTATGTCTCTTGCTTTACACACAGAGTCAGGGGGTCTACCTCCACCAATCAGGGCAGGGCTTGAAGCGGGGGAAACCCATGATAACTACTGGCAGCCTACCCTTAGCAGGGCTTATACCAGTAGGAGGATAGACATATAGGGAAATTTCTTACCAGGGCCACACACACAGATAGACAGACAGACAGACACACACACACACTCTCCTGATATCTTTTAACAGGGAAATCCCAAATGGAACTAATAGTAATGCTATATTTAACGGGCTAATTGCAGATGATTGAAGGTTTATGTAAAACCATAATTAATTTTTTCTTAATTTTTAATGTCTCCATGGTCATTAACTACTTGAATTTGTTTTTTATGATCTTTTCCGTAATCTCTTTTGTGATGAGATGTTTCTAAACTTGTGTAGCGCCAGGTAGATGTTGAATCGGCAGCGTTTGTCTTTATTGCTTTGTGTACAGGAATTGTAACATACAGAGGCGGCACATTTTATTTGAGTGCGGCTAGCTCCGCAAGCCTGGGGATGCCCCGGCATGCTAGCCGCACTCCCTCGGCGTGCGATGACGCGCGGTCACGTGTCATCGGGTGCCTGCGCCCCCTGCACGCGCGTCCAGGGCTCCCCGAGGGAGCCCTGGTGTCCCGCGATGTGGGGGACGGAGGCAGGGGGTTCCGGGGGACCCGGCGGACCCGGCAGCGGGAGGGAGAAAGCCCCGATCGGAGGGCGCTCCTCCGTGTCTTCGGCGCGCGCCCGACACCCTCTGGCGCGCGCCAGGTTACTGCTGCGGCCGAGAACGGGCAAATGCTCGAATAAACTCGACCGCAGCAGTACAGACATACGAAGGAATATAGAAATCTATAGAGATTATAATTACAGGTGTAGCAGATGTTATTACCACCGTTAATGCGAGATAATACAAAAAATAATATTAAATAACACGTGTGTTATCGCCTTAACATTGTTTTTAATAGCATTTCTGTTAAATAATGCATCAGAGTTAATACATTGCGTAAATGTGCGTATTAATGTCTGCTATGTCTGTATATAGGGCCAATTTAAAATAAAACCATCATTTTTCATAGGAAACAGAAAGGTATAGCATAGCATAGCTTTCTCTTTGACTGATTCCATTTTTTTTAATGAAGCTAATTACAATGATAAATTGTGTGTGTGTGTGTGTGTGTGTGTGTGTGTGTATATATATATATACAAATATAGCTGTATGCTCATCTGCATGTCTTAGGCAGGTCTGCAACCCCGCCTTTCCCCATTATCATATATATATATATATATATATATATATATATATATATATATATATATATATATATATATAATACAAAACCGCAGTACAGACAATCAGATTTTACATTGCAAATTTGCTCATCCTGTCCTCTGGATTCCTTGCTTTCTCAAAATAGTTTTTATTTTTTTAACTTTGGTATAAATACAGGAGCTGTTTTCCTTTTTGTATCAATTTCAATTCATGTTCCCAGCAATCATACACTTCAGAGAATCTTAATAAAACATTGATGGAAAAATGTATGAAAATGTAAGCTAATGGTTTATTTTGGCTACAAAAAAACCCACCTATTTACTTGACTGGTAAAATTTAAATAAATGCACATTTTTTGTTGGCTTATGCATCAGGTTTTTAGAAAAGAAAAAGTTATCATTAAATGTGAACTGTCAGAAAAAGACAGCAATGTGTTATTTTGGCTTGAATGCTGATATGCAGCCATTACTTTTAAATATACATAAAGTAATAACAAAATCAAAGTTTGGGTCCTTTCAAACGGATCGTTAAAGTCCCTCTGAGCACTAGGTAAAATAAAGAGTTAATAAAATGGTTTTGACTTTATTCACTAAACACAGTAACTGCCAGCAAAGGAATGAAATTGAAAAGAAGAACAAATGTAGTCACGTGCCCAGCAAATCAGATGCTCTTGGACTTTTTTAATTTAACAGTGAAAAGTTCCAGGCACAGATTGGATTTATTCATAACACGATGTGATATTTACAACTCTCTCAACGTGGAAGAATACTGCATTAAAATTGCAGAGCCGAAGAATATTTAAAAGTTTTCTTTTGATTTATCTGAATAAGGAAATGTAATTAGAATCAGCAAACTTACCTGATGCATAAGACTCATTTGTTCCACGCTATAAATATGGCGGCACGATGTTTGCGCACTTATTGTGCACTTTATCACTTTAGCTGATAACTTACAACCTACAATATTGAATTGTTTTTTAACCCCATATTCACATTTTGTGTTGTGCAATGGTAATAAGTTTACCCATATCATCTTGAACGATGCTAAAATGTCCATGTAAGGTGTTTCCCTCACCCGATGGCAGAGTCTGCCATTACAGCGTGTGTGGTGCATGCTACCACCTTTGTGGGGACACAGGACGGGTTTCTGGGGTACATACCCAGCATGCTTCTCTAGCAGTGCAGCGCCTCCATCTGCCACAGGCTCCAGATGTATGGAGGCGATTTCCTACGATAGAAACAATCCCTCTCCTTCCCCAGAAAGATCACACACCAGGCAGGAGGTATATGAAACAGGAACGGTTTATTCTGTTAAACTCAATGCAGTCACAGCAGGCCTCTGCCCTATGCAGTCTCTGGTGTTGTATCCAGCTGATGGTCCCTGGACCTGCACTACGGGTCAAGGGCCTCCGCAGCAGTCCTTGCTCTTCCCTGATCCTCCCCAAGGGGAAGAGGAACAGGGAAGGCCAGTATTCAGGCAACCTGTATGTGACCTGCCTCTCTGAAGTGGGAAGAGGCACTGACTAAATTTGGACGGCACTCCCCTTAAGTACAGCCCGGAGGAGGGCACCAGGTCTGACTCAGGATTGGATGAACCCAGGCCTGGTTCTACCTCCCCCCCTGTCACTCAAGGGCACTGCTAGGAGTGGGGGAAACCCATGATAAGTTCTGGCAGGCCTGCTCTTACCAGGGCTTACTCCCAATGAGGGCAGACTGGTAGCCAAGAACTACATGCAGAACACTGCCATCCCTGAAATCTACATTTTGCGTCGAAGTATATGCTATTTATTGCACATCAATAAACAAAAGCAGTGTTGGGTTTCCTCTGTTGGTACATGAAAGACTTAAGGGGCAGGCAGTTGTAAGCACATCTAGTTACTTGGGGTTGCTTAACAATGTTTAACAATCCCTGATCCTCATGGAGAAAAAGATGACTGTTTGACTTGAGGAGCAAAATCTCAATTTTTGCTTATGACACTAACGTGTATGAGATGTAAAGTCACAGCGGGATGCAGTTTCTCTGTAGAAGGACTTGGATACAATAGGATGCTGGTGGGTAAATAGCATATGGGATATGATAGGGCTAGATGTACAGCAATGCATTTGCAAAGCAGTGTTAAGCATGATGTTGACAAACTTAAATGAACAAAGTTAGAACAATGTTTAGGGGATACTGATTTAGGAGTGATTTTAGATAGCATTATTAATCGTCCGGCAGAAATTGCAAACTCTTCTTGGTTATCATAGTGCATAAAATATAGACGGAATATGATATTACCCCTGTATAAAACTGTAGCAAGACTTCACCCTCAATATGAAACACTAGAAAAAGACGTCCTGGCACTGGAGAATTTGCAGAGAAGAGCAGCTGAACTGCTAAAGAAGATATAGGCTTGATTTACTGTGATACAGGAAAAGTAAGCGCAAACCCCAAACTATATTAATAAATGATAAATAAAATAAAGGAATTTATCACCAAGAGTAAATGCCGCTGGTGTGAGGAATTTCTCAATCCTTCGTGGGAACATCTGGAGGAGTACACAAAGCGCAAGAACTCCTCTCACGGGTGGAAATTGTATTTCACAGGAAACCAGGTCACAATGTATGCAGCATATGTATAAAAAAGAAAAGAAAAATAGTGCAACACAGTTTTAATAAACAAACAGAACTAGAGCAAGGAGCTCCAGTCCACTCACATGCTCCAGGATAAAAAACAGCAGTTCAACCACTCTGGGTTCAGGAACGACGCAGCTCTGCTGGATAGAGTTCTCCTCGTGTCTCTCACTTCCGCACCCAGGCAGCGTCTGACGTCACGGACCTTCTCCTTCAGTCCTCCACTGGTAAGGGAGGAATTGCCCGGCTCCGTAATCCGCGTCAGCGCGAGATTTGAGGCTTTCAGTGGGGAGACACACAGGAACCAGCTGTCGGCGAGGCGGGGGCTCCAAACGGCTTCACGGGTCACAGCGCAAGTTGTGATAACCCTACGCGTTTCATCCGAATGACCGGCCTCCTTCAGGGGTGTTTGCAGAGAAGAGCAGCTGAACTGCTAAAGAAGATATAGGCTTGATTTACTGTGTGTGGAAAGACTATGAAAATGAGGATTGTTCACTTTGGAAAAGAGGCATTCAAGAGGACACATGATTATCGTTTACATGTATTGCCAGGATTAATACAATAAACTTTCAGTTAACTTTTCACCAAGAGCTGTACAACTAACATGGTTATCCATTAAGATTAGAGGAGATTAGATTTTACCTACAGCAAAGGAGAGGGTTCTCCACAGTAAGGCAGAGAGAATGTAGAATGCACCACTCCAGTCAAATGGCAGATACAGTAGATGCGTTTCAGAAGTGTGTTTTTTTTTCAGGGAGTTATCTGACTGCCATTTTCTGAAATCAGACAACTTTTGCACTGCTTTTTCTGTTTGGCTTTCGCTGGATCAATATAAAAATAGTAATGTTAACTTTTTTTCCCCCAACCTAAACTACTGTAATTTACTTACTGACACCGTTCCGGGTGCTTCACAACCCTCATTTCTATTACTGCACGTTCACTATCAAGGAATTGAGGGTCACACATTTGCAGTACTGATTTAACCTGTTGTTTCAGGACTTTATTTACCCTATAGATATGCTCCTTTTCTGAAACTTTAATGCCTGTGCATGTTGCTCTTGATTGCAACAAATTACATTACTTTTTCATAACTAGGAGTATGGAAATATATTGCATTCATTCTCATCTGAGATTTAAATGTTTTGAAAACATTGCTATTGCATATGAAATAGTTTAATTTGGTGGAAGGCTTTACTTTCACTGAGGTGGCATTACATATTTATAAGTTCACTGCCATCTTTTTAGTTGTTATTTATTATCTGATCAGTTGTTGTCTCAACATGCATATTAAAAAGTATGTGACAATGTATAATTCTACATTCTTACCTAAGCTGGCAGTCGTTTGGTGCTCCTGTTATAAATCTGTAATAATTCTTATTGTGACTAACATAATGGCCACCATTCAGTTCCGATCAAGCCTTCAGTCAGTGTAACTCAGCAGCTACAATGTATCCTTACATTACTACGGTAACCTTATCTATTGTTACAGTTCGCAACTCAAACTGATAGGAATATTGGAAACATGATCACAAACAGTAAAGTGTTAAAAATATCTTGCACTGTTAGAGAGGTGGGCTAAAGCTGCGTTTATAATGGCCGCGCACACGCCTGTCGATCGCGCAAAAGCCTGCCCTGAGGTCCGAGGTGATGTGGAGGCGTGGCCATGACATCACGTGAGCGGTTCGCCCTCATTGGCTGAACCGCGCACGTGACCCGGCCATCGTGTGGCAAACAGAAAATAGTTTGTCTTCTTGAGACTCACGCGCGGTCGCGTGCTCTATGGGCCGCATCTATGAGAAGAGGTTTGTTGTTTGCGCCGCACGTGGGTGTGCTGTCACTGCCACTATAAACGCGGCCTAAAACCTGCCATAGAAATCAAAGGGTGCTTTAAAACTCATTAAAAATAGCATTAAGCATTGAATAATAATAATTTAAAAAATGCAGTAAGTATTATCTAATATTACAAAACTGATTTATCTATTTAAAAAAACTACATAACATATCTCATGTTTTTGTCGCTTTAATAGAATGCATAAGGCTGGTCAAACTCGAGTTCTGCGCTCCAATAACTCGAGTTCTGCGCTCCAATAACTCGAGTTCTGCGCTCCAATAACTCGAGTTCTACGCTCCAATAACATTTTCATTAAGATAATTGGAGACACTATTCCAGGAGTGGCCAACTCCAGTCCTCAGGGGCCACCCACAGGTCAGGTTTTAGGGATATCCCTGCTTCAGCGCAGGTGGCTAGGTCAGAATAACTGAGCCACTGGTTGAACCAGCTGTGCTGAAGCAGGGAAATCCCTGATACCTGACCTGTTGGTGGCCCTTGAGGACTGGAGTTGGCCGCCCCTGGACTATTGGATGAGAAAACATCTTTTGCAGTCAGATACAGCTTTACTAAGGAGTAGGAAAACAGATTTGAATGTATTCATTTTGCTCATCTTTGGGAATAGCAGTTTATGTAAACTAAAGAAATTCTATTCGATGGTGCCGTATAGATTACATTTAGATTTAGCCAGGAGTTATGCAAATTATAATCGCTGACATAAAAAGTCGAATATTCCCTCTGCTAACCCTTTTTTTTTCTCCATGTATACTGTAGGAATCCGGGTTCTTCTAGATTCCCGAGATACTTGCTGGGGACAGTGCTGCCGGTTCTTCATGCAGGTTTAAAGCCTAGTGTCACGCAGGCCAATAGGAAGCCGCGACAGATGACACTGTGGCTTCTTATTGGCCTGCATGATGTGGGAGTTTTAAACCTCTATTTTGTTTCCCCTAGAGGGGGCAGTACCGGGTGCACTTTTGGAGGCAAGTTATCACGGGAAGCAGGGGGTCCCTGAAGCTGAAATGAAACCGCAGTTGAGATGCCGAAATCCCCTGCTTCCTATTCATGTAAAAATCACTTTTTTTATAGTGGCTTTAGATGCCTTATCTCTCCCCTTAGGCCGCTGCAATTTCCTCCTCCCTCCCCTCCTCCATTTTACAAAATCTCACCCAGGGTGGGCTCTCTATTCCAGCTCATACCCTTAGGTTCCTCAAGCCAAAGTTTATTATAGTATATAACATTACAATATAACATAAAAAACAAAAAGGGACAGTGCGGGTTCATTAGTGTAAATGGTATAAAGTTTTATTAAACGTGCTAAAATTAGGTCACTTTCAACAATTCTCTAGGAATTGCGCAATGGACATACTGTAAGTCAGGGGAGCGCAAACTTTTTGTGCTGCGCCCCCCTGTCTCTCTGCCCCCGGCTCTCGCGCCCCCCTGCCTTCCTTCAGGCGCGTCAGATGACGCTGCGTGTGCGTGTGACGTCGGGTCACATGGTGCCGCGGCGTCTATTGACGCCGCGTTGCCATGGCGACGCAACACAGACGGCTGAATCCTGGTAAGTAAACAGTTGCAGGGGCCTCACGCGATCACCCGGCATTTAATTTAAATGCCTGGGGGAAGAGTGCGGGGCCTCTGCAACTGCCCGCGCCCCCCAGCACAATCTCCCGCCCCCCCTGGGGGTCGCGCCCCCCACTTTGCGCACCGCTGCTGTAAGTAACTGCGTCTGTTGGTATGGGGCTCGGTTCACGTAGTTAAAAATCACACGATCAGCCGCGTCTCAGCCGGGTTCCATCCGATAGTGTGCGTCCACACAAAGGTCCCCCTGGTACAGCTGTAGACAAACTTTAGTTCCGCAGCCCCTTTCTGTAATGGCAGACGAACGAATAGAACAGGTGCCTGGTACAGCCAAAATAAGCGCTAATCTCCCTTACGCGTTTCATCGCTAGAGTAATGGCGACTTCATCAGAGGGTGAAGCATGACATCATGCTCATACTATAAATAGAGTCCTGATTCGTTAATTGTTAATTGATCATTGATTTCAGTTTCCACCCTTCGTAAGAAAAAAGCGCAAAAGCCCATAGAGTAGTATAGTCAGTTTATAGGATAATAAAAAACGGTTATAAACACTCTCAAGAAGTAAGTTGGTATAGGCACATCGGTACTTTGCATGACCGCTGGAACAGTAGTGGTCCACTTGTCTGTTAGCTGGGAGCTCAGTGTCTTTTCCTGCTTTCCTTCACTCGCATACATGTTTGGAATAACAATCCACATATGGCCAATCCTGTACCCTCCAAACGTTCCATTGATGATATCTGTATCTTTGGCTGGAAATTGCTGTCCCTAGAGAGCGGTTTGGAAATCCTTCTGGATCAGCCCTTGCGCAGGACAGCTCTGTAGTCTGTGTCAGCTGACTCAGACTACAGAGCTGTCCTGTGCAAGGGCTGATACTAAACTACTCTATGGGCTTTTGCGCTTTTTTCTTTTTTTGTCTTTTTTCCTATAGTTCATACCGGTCCTGAGGTTAGTTCCGGTTGCAAAGAAGCTGCATACCCATACCTTTCCTAATTGGACTCTGTGTTTTCTGGGTACACTTGATGTGACTATATTTTAATGACTATATATTTTTTTGTGTGTGTTGTTCCTTCATTGTCTCTGTGTAACCCATTCTTTATTATATGATTATTTGTCTATGAGGTAAGAGCACCAGCTGATACACTCAATATTAGAGGGAATACCTCTATATATTTATTTCCATTTGTATCAGCCATTATCCTTTTTTACTAGTAACATTATAACCTCTTGAGTTTTCCCAGAGTCCCAGTAATCCATGGAAGACGGTTTAAAACCACTGGTATTGTATTAGGGTTCAGTAGTCCAATCCAGCTCACGCATTATCATGTTAATATGCAGAGTCTGACATCACACTCTACTTCACCAGGATTAGCAATGTAAAACTCGCAAATAACTCTTACACATAAAGCGGATAGAAGGGCAATTCTCCAGGTTAACTAGGCGGAATTTCTTAACACCCCCAGGGAACACCCCAATTAAGAAAAAGTGTTTTTTAATTAATTAAATTTAAACAGTTTGAAAACATGTTAATGTTTATTTTTAATTTAATGTAATAACAGAGTGCTTAATATAGCGCTAAATAAGAATAAAAGAATCAAAATAATCAATGATAATGATACAGTAGGACTGCTTTCTTCTGTGTGCTGCTATGTTCTGTGCCCTGTGTCTCTTTAGTCTCCAGCTGTCACATTCCATGATATGATTATGCCTCCTACCGTGACAGGGACCGCTTGAATGCAACAGCAGGGGGTGTTTAAAAGGTGGTGATTTAAATATAACAGTTTAATCGAAGACTGAATTTCTTTTGCAGTGATTAAAGAGGTGCCAATGTTGTTTTTCAAACTTTCAAAAAAAAAAGTCCGACTTGGTAGAATATCAATTTTACTTCTATACAGTATCTCCAAATAAAGTAAAATATATACGCCATGTGGAGAGATAGCTATGAACACACCTTAGATGAATGGAAAATATGCTTATTTAAATAATTTGAATATATTTCGCTACATATACATTTTTCGAGACCTAATATGAGCAAATCTTACTTAGATCATGGTGAAAAATGTCTAGTAGAGATTTTCTTTCTATTTTGGGGTGGGGGGGGGGGTGTAGCCTGTATTTAAGGTTGTGTGGAGGAGATAGTAATGTGTGTGTGTGTGTGTGTGTGTGTGTGTGTGTGTGTGTGTGTGTGTGTGTGTGTGTGTGTGTGTGTGTGTGTGTGTGTGTGTGTGTGTGTGTGTGTATGTGTATATATATATATATATATATATATCCTGTGGCACTCCACTAAAAATTGTATCTTGCCCGAGTCTTTTGGATAGGTCTCTACTAGCTTTGCACAGTGGGATGGTGACAATTTTGCCCATTCTTCACGGGGAAATTGATCCGGTTCTGATAAGTTTGTTGCGAATCATCGATGGACTGCAATCTGCAACTTGGGAGGAAATTCACATTTCTGCAGGACAATGACCCGAAGCACAAGGCCAAAGCCACACGAGTGGTTGAACAAAACGAGAATTAATGTTCATGAGTGGCCCAGTCAAAGTCCTGACTTGAATCCAATCGAACGTTTATGGCGAGACTTGAAGATTGCAGTCCATCGATGCACCCCAACAAACTTATCAGAACTGGATCAATTTTCCTGTGAAGAATGGGCAAAAAGTCACCATCCTACTATGCAAAGCTAGTAAAGACTTATCTAAAAATACTTATATCAGTAATTACTGCAAAAGGTGCTTTTACCAAGTACTGACTTAAGGGGCCAAATACTTATGCAACCATTACATTTCATTTGTAAATTTCCTTTGCTGCCATTTAACCTTCTCCTCATATAACAGTGTTCAGTTTAACCACTACAGCTCTGTAGCTTTGAATGAAAAAAAAGTTAGTTTGAAATTCTGTGCACACATTATTTGTAAATTCACAAAATGTGACATTATTGGCAGGGGTGAATACTACTGCAAACTACTGCATGTATACACTACAGACACTGGTGGGTTTCTTTACCACCTCTGCCACCTGCACTCACTTTGTGTGATGTTGGGAAAATCACTTTTTCTCCTGGTCCTTCAGCGTGACCACCAGAGGTCCAACAAACCGATATCCCTGTTATCATTAAATAAGCACAATGCACAGTGGAACCTTATGCTGGGACCTGGATTCTTAATCTCTGTCGGATGTTGCAGTTTAAAAGAATAATTAGAAAAAGAAAAATCCAGGCAAATATTGGACATTTGTTCCCACAAAAATGTCAACATTCACAAATTAATCACCAAGCAGCACTTAAAAATTAGGCAAAGAGTTACTGTGCCATCGGAATTCACCAGCTTTTCATATACAGGAAGTCCTCGTTATCCAACATTTCACTTTACAACGAATGGCATATCCAACGCTTTACAATGCAACCCTCAGAGTCGTTTTTCGACGCCAAAATGCGTTATCCAACACTCACCGCCACTGATTGACATGGGACTCACTTTACAACGGTTTGACTATCCAACACTACTTACATAACGGATTCCGTTGGATAATCGAGGACTGCCTGTACTAAAAATCTAACGAATTTAGGCAGAGGGATTTCATGTGACTTCTTGCTCAGGGAACTGAACTTGCACAACTCACTTAGAAATGATTTTGTTCTATTCCTCAAAGTATGGCCACGCTTCACTAAACGTCATTATGTAGGTGATGATAATTGGCGTTCTGAAAATAAAGCCAAATATTATCACCTAACACCATTAAGGCCGTGCCTATTGTGTCGGCGACGGCGACACGGCGGGTGATGTCACCCGTCGCCACCGGCGAAAGTTATGTTTCACCGAGCGGTGGGGTCGCGGGATTCCAGCAATTTGATTTGTTCAAGGGCCGTCACGTGACGCGACAGCCCTTGAAAAATCAAATTTTGCCGGCTTCCAGTTTCCGCGACGTCGCTTTGTCGTCGTTGCGTGCACGCAGCGGCGGCAATGTATTTGTTTTCGGGCGACGGCACTATAAGCGCGGCCTAAGAAATATATATGCACGATAATCGTGTGATATTGAGCTAATTTGCATGCAGGTGTTTCCCGCCGATGGAAGAGATCTGAGATGGATGCTCTCACAATTTCTTCCATTAACGCCAAAAACCCACATGCAAATAGAAATCGTTTCTAGCATACAGTAATGTAATAACCATTATAATACCCTATGGTAACAGTTGAATTTAACCCTGATGATGTCAACATATCTGTTTAAGAAATCAAATTGTAAGTAGATTATTTAGCTTCATATCATTGATTTGCTCATATGTTAGTATAAAATACTATATTCCATGTACATCGTAGCAATGAGGTAACATGAAGTTGCCTGTAATACAGTATACTGCTGGACATCGTTTTGAATATGTTTTGCCTTTACAACAGTGGTTTCCAATTTTTTATTTTTTTGGTTAAGGAACCCCAAGTGACATTCTGAGGAACCCCAAAAATCTCTAATAGCAACTCTGTGATTAGATGCATTGTAAATTGTTCTATATTTGATACCATTTTGAAATGACCAGAAAATTGCAGAGAACCCTTTAGGGATGCCCGGGGAACCCAAGGGTTCATAGGAACTCTGGTTGAAAAAACACTGCTCTACATGGAGTGAGGCTTTGTGACACCTTTACTCCAGTTCCCAGGTTTTACCACATAGGCACATTCTTTAGGCCAGCATGTTCCAGGGCAAAGTTTGGCTTTATTATCATTATTATGCCTTAAATACTGCCAAAAATCGTAAATGTAGTGCAGATGTTAGCTTGAATGCAATATGCATTTTAGAAATGTAGCTATCATACGTTTTAAAGGGGGGGGGGGGGACACAAGTTCTAATGCTACTATGGCAGTCATAAAGAGGCCATTGTGGATCTGCTGAGCAAGAGATTTGGAAAGGCATTAAAGTCCTTGTTTACAAACTGCAGAGACTTGATAGCTCTAGACATACTATCCCATATTACTAAGCAGTGCTATTCTGTAAATCACCTTCCGGCACCTGAAGACTTATAGCCCATTCAAGTGATCACACATATGCACACATAGCAGCATTGAAGGCTTCTGGGTGTAATTACACTCCTACATGGAGTTCTTATAGCTATATGTTGGTGTAATGTGTGGTATCAACAGCTTTATGGGAGAGATTCATGAAGGCAATATAGCTGCAATTGCTTGTTAACTGCCATTTACAGAACTTGAATGACGGTTAATGCACAATGATTGTGATGATGTCACAGGTAGACACATTATACCAGCGTAGCACTCTAGATGGTATACTTTGTACATGCATACATTTTATTACATTTCTCACTGTAAGAAATGTCGTTTCTCCTGGCACTCGTTGGACTGAAGAATTGTTCGTCCTTCACTGGACTTTAATAAATAGTACAAGTGAAGTTTTGAGCGATGTCTGGTATCCGGTACAACTGAAGTTGTTGTATATCAGCAACCGCAACAACTTAATGTAGCAATACTGACAAATGACACACATGAAATTTTTTTTTGCAGTTATTGTATGTAACAGATTATTAAGGATCAGGAGGAGGGAAAGTGTTCTAAGAATTCATCAGGTCCGATCTCAAAATTGCATTCTTAACATTTTTATTTCTTATTTATACATAATTTTTATGTTTCAATTTTTTTTTGTTCCAACACTAAATGTCTGGTGTTATGTCTCCTTTCGTTCTCTGGTAACTCGTTTCATGAAATAACTTATTAATTCAAGCTCTCTCTTACTCTCTATGTCTCTTTGGCCCTTGTTCTCTAAAGTGTGATTGAAGTAAATGGGACTTTCCGTGCGATTGTGATGGATCGTCGTTATTCAAGCTTCACGCACACATACACGCTCGCCCCCATACTCGCTCGCCCGCATACACGCTAGCACACTCAAATTCACACACACGTACATACTCTCACACACACACACGCATACACACAAAAACAAACTGATTACGAAACAAATATTACCTGTATGCATGCTTTTGAATCCACATTTCCACAGCTGAGTTCAGGAGAGGTAAAAAGAGCTATTCATGTAGTCGACTGTGGTGTATAATACAACCACTGCTTGCAAGGTCATTTCAATTTCTGAACGACTGCAGTTTTTTAATAGATTGAGTTATGCTTTTTAAAGGCTATTTAATGAAATATTGAACCAAGTACTTAGTGGCCAGACAGACGAAGGGGGTTACTATGAGGGATGAATTTAATGTGGCTTTATAAGCAAATATATGTTTCAAACAACGAGTTTATGTTCTGTTGATCCTTTTACAATATACTTTGCAGAAATACTGTTCATTGCAGTATAATCCTGTTAAAGGTGGAGTTCCTCCCAATATGACCTATTTTGACTGTGAGCTCCATGTGGTGCAGATTTAAAGCAGATTACAAACCTTAGTTTTATTTTGTTCCTAGCGGTTTTTGACCCAAACCCTGCAGTAGAATGCCCACGTGGCAACTCCTGCTGCGTATTCTTGCTTTCTCCGCTCCCCCAGGAAGCACAGATGTTTTCCATGCAGACTACAGACGGTCTTCTTAGAAATGTCTCATATTAATCTTCTCAAATAAGGTCCTTTGAGGTCTAGTAATGAGGGGCTTAGCAGCCATATTAATTGAGGTTTTTGACTAATTCGTTAGGAATATTAAAAAAAAAAACGGTTAAAAAAAAAAAAATCAATGAGCAGATAAAACACCAGAGAGGTGAAAACAGACACCATATTGTATGGCATTGTGAAGAGATCTTGATGGGAACTACAAGCCACAAGTAACCTGATTACTTTATCTCCCTAGTAGGAAACTGATTGAGGTTTCAACAGATTTCTAGAATGTTTCTGCTAATGTGAATACCACTTGTGAGCGCACTCACATCTCTCAGACATGTCGGAAACCTTTTACAATGTTTCTGTATCTTTAAGGCAACACACAGATTGTTTGTGTAACACCTCTTCCCCGGCCAACAGAAGAGTGCCACACCAAAGTGTCTAATGTCTGTCTGTAATGTCTAGGTGAGGCTCAGTGTCTTGGTTACCTTGTTCTCAGGGTGCTGGCGCCCATGCAGGGTGGTATGGTAAGCAAACAAGAGAAGGGCGACAGGAACCTTTCTGTAACTTTATTCACATGAACCATTAACAAACGTCTTCCTTGCGGTGCTCCGGCAGCATCCCCCAAAGAGGCACATTCCTTTCACTTTGTTACACGGTCTTTCTAGCAATCCATTACCTAGCTACTGGTTGTTCCCACCTCCACTGAGACCCAGGCAGGTGCCCTCTTGCATGAGGATTCATACCTTGTCATCCTAACAGGGCAACTCTGGGTGATACTCTGAGGCTCTTACTGAGGAGTCTCCTATAGAGTACCTGTCCATCCCATCTTGTGGGTGGGACACGCCTCAGGGCCATATAGAGGGGCCCTATTCTTTAGGAGTGACACTTTCCCGAAACAGGAAAATAACAAAGTGCTCCTACTACTAAACACATAGTTACAGACTAACAGGGCTTACACTATATACAGCGAGATCCCCTATCTTGGTCTCCTCCTGGGATCTGATCCTAGAATGTTCCATCCCCACATATATACCCAATAGTGACATCACTAGTCACTATGACTAGGAGAAAGTATGAGATTCTATTTAGTATCCTTACTTAATGACATCACTAGTCACAATGACTAGAAGGTGGGTGTGGCTAGGTTCTGCCTAGTCATCCTATCCCATGTGATGGATAGAGGCGATGCACTGTAGCCATACCTGCAGTTAACCCTCTAGGGCCCTTAAGTAAAATTGTATTCCTACAGGGTGCTACATTTGTTTTAACAAAATATTTTTTATTTCTCACGAAAGTGGTTCTCCGTAGTTAATTTCACTGCCAAATAAATGTTTCCATGGTTTAGGTTTTCTTTTCTTACATTTTACATGTTAACTTCTTAGTTTCAATGAAACTTATCATCCACCACAAAGAAGTCCAGTGTTTGGTTTTTCCGACAAGTGACCACTGACCTTCGTTGATGGCTATCTCACGCAGGTACTGCAGGCCATACAGCATCCCGTTTCTCTTTATCTTGGCTACTGGTGGTATACACCAGGATCCCGATTGTTAGACAGGCCAATGATGCGGTTATATTTTGTTTTAGAGTTACGCTGCTGATTTAATTATCTACACAAATGTCTATTTTAAGGGGCTTTCACTTTATCCCTGTGCCACTGTTCAGTTTGCCGTGCATCATTATGAATTTAGATTTGCTGATTTATAAATATTTTAGGGCCTGCCATTGTGAATTTCTAACAATGACTTTATTACTCATTCCCAATCACTTCAATGTCTATTTTTTTTCTTAGTTGCATAACTAAAACATCAGTAGTTTGGAATATTCTGTGTTATGTTGGTATACTTTTGCGCTTATTCTTCCGGCAATAAACATCTCAAAGTATAAAACAACAAATATCTTGAAAGCGTACCTGCCCATAATGATTTGTGGTTATAATGTAGGTAGCACCACAAAAAAACACAAATACTGCACATTTAGTTCCAATTCCATTATAACTATTATTTTGTATATTTTGTTAAGTCAGTAAAAAAAATCAATTTTCCTGATCACCCTGGCAGTGGGCACCATTGGGTTAATCCCTTCTCACTCTAGGTAGGACAGGAAGTAGACTTTTGCAGGTAGACCATCTAAGGCCCCTCCCTCTACCTGCACACCAGTCTTTTTCCTGTCCTCACAGCTAGGTGTAGGATTTGTTATTTTTTAACAGGGCTCACCTACTGCACTTTGTGCAGAGAACCAGGGTCTCAACCTCTCTCCCCTGAAGCTCCGCGGTGCGCCCTGCGGGGGGCAAGTCGGAGACCCCTTAGAGTCGGGGGTGCCCCTGTTGGGTGGGGGGAAACGGCTGCAGCGCGAGGAAAACTTAGTGCAATGCCCAAGATACGAGGCGCACAGCAGCTGCAGCAGGGACCCATGGAGGCCCAGACTCACCGCATAAGCGCCTGAACGCTGCGGTAAGGTACCCGGCAGCCCGCCACACGCGGAAGGGGGAGCAGCAATAGCTGCGAGCGGAGGAGCTCTACAGACCGCAACAGCGTAACAACGCGGCGGTACTACCCCAGGAATCCGCGGTGAACCTAGGAGGTTCAGAGGACCGCAAGTGTATCAATGATACTGCGGAGAAGGGTACAGGGCACGTAGCCGCTCGGGAGCGCGCGCGTGCAGGCCGGCAAGTGCGTGCACGGACACGCGAGCCGTGCGGGTGCACGAGCACGAGCACTTGATGACGTCAGGAATGCGACGGCCACACGATGTATGTGTGAGTGAAGCTGCAGCATGGAACGCTCAGCAGGGAGAAGCCAAGTGCTGGATATGGATGCAAGAATGGAGACACCCAAAACATCAGTTCCCAAGATTAGGTGAGTCCTTAGTTTAGTTCTACAATGGGAAAAGAGAGATGATATATATATATACATTAGGGTGTATGTTTAGCATTTATTTTGTTTTATAAATTAGTTCAGTGGTTACCCTCCCAGAAGCAGGATCTTCAAAAGGGATGGGGGAATCCCTGCAACATAAATGAAGGTTGCTAAGAAACTAAATGGTGTTCAGCTTGTGAGAAACCAGCCCTAATAGGGAAGTAATTATGTGAAGAGTGTCTTAAGACACCTGCAGGTGATACCAGTGAACAAATGAGCATTTTCTTTATTGATGAAGGAGGAGAGTTGATGCGGCAGTGCAGCAAGCTGTTAACCCTGCGCAGGAAAGATCTATATCCCAGACCAGTCTGGATAAGGGGAAAGGTTTTTCATCATATGGGTCTGAAAGTGATTGTTTTCATGTGTCAGAGAATGAAATGGATTCATCAGATCAAGATATTCAGGAATAATCTGAAATTGATGTAGAAAGGGTGGATCCACTCATCAAAGCCTTGATACAGGTTTTTGAACTGAAAGACATTTAGGAGTTAACACAATGGTGATCTTGTGGCTCACAGAGTTGGGGTGTGCAGTGTTTGAGCTGATACTTGGAAGAAGTTGTGGGATCGAATCCAAACAGGAGGAGGTTGAAAACAGGCACCTCTGAAATTTAAAAAAAAAAAAAAAAAAAGTGTCCTGGCTGCTTCAAGAGTTGTACTGGCCTGCTTTGACAGGCTAGGCGTGCTACTACTGCTGCTACTACTGCTGCTACTACTGCTACTGCTACTGCTACTGCTACTACTGCTGCTACTACTATTGCTACTACTGCTACTACTACTGCTACTACTGCTACTGCTGCTACTACTGCTACTATTGCTACTATTGCTACTACTGCTACTAGTACTACTACTGCTTTTACTGCTGCTGCTTTAAAAGGTAGAGTCTTTACTATCCATCAAGTAATTAAGCACCTCATTCAGGTGGAGTTGGCGCAACCAGACGCCGGAGTATTACGCCTAAAAGGTTTGGGAAGATGTATCCATTCCCACAAGAGGAAATGAGAAAGTGGGAGGTTAGCCCAAAGGTGGATCTTGCTATTTCCAGAATAGTAAAAAAGACCACAATTCCCTTAGAGGAGGCAGCGTCATTAAAAGACGCTATGGATAAAAGGATGGATTATGCATTAAAAAAAGCATATGTTACGGCAGGAACAGCCTACAAGCCAGCCATAGCAACTACATCAATTGCTAGAGCTATGCGAGTGTGGATTGCCAATATTGAAGAGGCAATAGACAAGGGTGTAAAAAGAAGTACTATTCTTAAGGCGTTGTCAGTGGTGAAATGGGCAACTGATTACATAGCAGAAGCCTCATTGGATGCAGTAAAAATAGCAGCCAAGTCTATGGTACGAGCGGTATCAGCAAGAGGAGCTTTATGGCTCAGACAGTGGATGGCTGACACAGCATCAAAGAACACCTTATGTACATTACCATTTGAAGGTGAATTCCTATTCGGCAGCAAACTAGATGCAATAATAACAAAGGCATCAGGACAGAGCCAGGAGATTCAGTCTCCAACAGATGAATAAAATCAAGATAAAGAGATGTTTAGCTTCTGAGAATCCAGCTGTTATAGGAATACGGCTTTAAGGAAATTACTACAGGCAGAAGTAATAGAAAAGGTAAGAGGAAGCGGAATTTTTCCAGAATAATTTTGGTAAAGATGCCTACAGGGGATTACAGAGCAATACTAGACCTAAGAAAGGTAAATTCAGTCTTGAAGATAAGAAAGTTCAAGATGGGGTCTGTAAATCTGATTATACAAGAGGTACAACCAGGAGACTGGATGGTGGCGATAGACTTAAAAGACGCTTATTACATGTACCAATAGCAAAAGGGCATCAAAGATTCCTAAGGTTTGCAGTAAATCAAGAGTATTATCAATACACAGCACTAACATTGGTCTGGCAACTTCCCCAAGGTCGTTTACAAAGGTTCTAGCCCCTCTAGTGGCAGAGATGAGAAAGGGGGGTAGAGATATACCCTTACCTGGACGACATCCTGGTAAAATCAAAGGATGGGGGGAAACTCCAACAAGACCAGAAAATGGTAATAACCTTCCTAGAACATCACGGTTGGTTAATAAACAGAGACAAGAGCATTGGGTACCCACTCAGCTCTTAAGATTTCTGGGAGTGAGATTGCCAGAGGCAAAGGGGCTAGACATAGCCATGCGAACAAGGAGGCTCAGAAAAGCTACCAGGACTTCTGCAGAAGAATGCATGAGACTCCTGGGGAAATTCGCTTCAACATTAAGCGTTGCATATGAGACCTCTGCAAAAACAATTTTCTGCAACAATGGAACGGGAATCACAAAGACACAAGACAAAGAATCTTGTTACACCCACAAACAAAACAAGAGTTAAAATGGTGGGAAGATACCTGAAACCTGGTCAAAGGGAAAACGCTACAACCTGTGCACTGGTTAAAAATTACAACAGATGCGAGCAAGACAGGTTGGGGGGCTCAGATGGGAGAAGAAGTGGTGCAAGGAACCTGGGGAAATCAGGTAAACCACTTACCATCAAATCTGCTGGAATTAAAAGCAGTACAAAAGGCCCTAGAAGTTTTCCAGGACAAAATAAGAGATGGCTGTATAAGATAGAATCAGACAACAGCTCTGTGGTCAAATATATAGCCAAACAAGGAGGAACCAGGAGCAGAAAGCTGATGAAGCTCACAGCAGAAATACTCGGTTGGGCAGAGTGCCACTTGTCGGATATCACAGCCATACATATCCCAGGACTAGAAAATGTCACAGCAGACTTTCTAAGTCGCAATATCATTCACCCAGGAGAATGGGCGTTAAATCCAGGAGTATTCCAAGACCTGGTAGAGCGATGGGGTCAACCAGACATCGATCTGATGGCGACACACCAGAATCGCAAAGTAAGGAACTATTGTTCCAGACAATTTCACCCAAGCGCACAAGCTACAGATGCTCTCAGTCTCAAATGGGACTTCAAATTGGGATACCTGTTCCCTCCAATTCCTCTGATTCCAAAAACAATCAGGAAAATCAGAGAAGAGAGAGCAGAGGTGATATTCATAGCACCATACTGGCCAAGAAGGCTTTGGTTTACACAACTGGTAAATATGGCAGTGGATACACCATGGCACATACCAGATCAAAAAGGCCTGATGCAACAGGGGCCAATAAGCCATCCAAATACCAAACAATGGGCTTTGACGGCATGGCGATTGAGCGGGAGACATTGAGACTGAAGGGTTGTTCAGAGAAAACAATTCAAACCCTCTTACAAGCAAGGAAAAGTTCCACATCAAGAGTATACCATAGAATCTGGCTCTGCTTTTGTGATTGGTGTGAAAAAGAGAGAAAATTTCCTTTCACCAAGAATTGTATCTATAGTGGAGTTCCTGCATAAAGGATTTGAGAAAGGTCTCAGTCTCAGCTCATTAAAAGTACAAGTGTCGGCACTATCAGCTTTGTTGGAAAGAAATCTGGCAGTAGAAAGACTGATAATCAGGTTCTTTCAAGCAGTTAAAAGGTTAAAACCTCAAATTAAGAACAGAGTACCTACATGGGACTTGTCGTTAGTCTTGGATGTATTAACAGCAGCTCCGTTTGAACCAATACAGGACATTGGCCTAAAATGGTTGTCGGGGAAAATGGCGTTTCTGATAGCAATCACCTCGGCAAGAAGAGTGGGAGAACTACAGGCGCTATCTGCTAAGGAGCCATTCCTAATCATACATCAAGACAAGGCAGTTCTTAGACCGATACATCAATTCCTGCCAAAGGTGGTATCACAGTTCCACATAAGTCAGGAGATGGTGATCCCGTCATTTTGTCCAGAACCAAAAAATGAGAAAGAGGAAAGGTTACACAAATTGGACGTGGTAAGATGTCTTAAGGTGTACCTAGAAAGGATGAGAGATATCCGAAAGTCTGACAAATTATTTGTCATCCCAGAGGGACCAAAGAAGGGACAAGCGGCATCAAAGACTACAATTGCACAGTGGATGGTGTCTTGTATCAAAGAGCTTATGAAAGCAAAGGACAAGATAAACCTTTGAAGGTGAAGGCCCATTCTACAAGGGCCATGGCTACTTCATGGGCATTCAAAGCCCAGGCCACACCAGGGCAGATATGTAAAGCAGCTGTCTGGTCCTCATTCAATACATTTCTGAAATACTACAGACTAGACGTACAATCATCAGCTGACGCAAGCTTTGGACGTAGAGTCTTAGAAACTGTAGTGAAATAAAGTGTAAAGGGTATTAATAAAGGTTGAACTGATAAGACATTAAACTGGTGTTGTCTATTCTGATGTTCCCTCCCTAAAAATTGCACTGCTTGGGTATGTCCCAATGGTGCCCACTGCCAGGGTGATCAGGAAAGGAGAAAATTTAAACAACTTACCGTAATTTTCTTTTCCTGGAACCATGGCAGTGGGCACATAGGCATTAGACATACATAGGGAGGGTAACTATGTGCCCACTGCCATGGTTCCAGGAAAAGAAAATTACGGTAAGTTGTTTAAATTTTCTCCTTTCCTGAACATTCCCATGACAGTGGGCAGATTTGAGTTAAGCTCCGCATCTGCCCGACAGAAGACAGAAAGAAACTCCCTGCAAGTAGTATCTACAAAAAGAAGCCCCTCCTACCAGCAGGCAGTCTTTTTCCGTCCTGCCTGGCCGAGGGTAGGTGTATTTGTTTTTACTTACTTTTTGCATACTTTTTGTGGGCGTAGTTTGTTCCAGGAGAGAGTTTCTGTTGCACTGTTTTGCCCCTGATGTCGCACTTGGGTGAGTAGCTATTCAGGGGGTCTTCTGAGACTGGGGCTGGCCAAGGAGTCGCTGATATGTCCGGCAGAGCAGGCTCTCCCTTCTAAGCAGCAATATTATATTCATTTTCAAATGCTTTTTCATGCCTTCTGGTGGTTTTTTTGAGCTTTCTATGTTTTTTTTTTATTTTTCATAATATGATCCAAGATATGGTTGAAGCAGATTGGCCACATCCAGACAGAAGAGTCTTCCTTACAAAGCGTTTTTATAAGATGTGTCCCTTTACAGATAGTCTAAGGCCTAGGAGGCTCCACCTAAAGTTAATGCGGCCATTACCAGACTGGTTAGATGAACCACTCTACCAGTGGAAGACTATTTATTTTTAAGATCCTGTCTAAAAATGGATAGAGTGTGTGTCGCGTAAATCATTTCTTGCAGCAGGAGTAATCTGTATGCCCACAGTAGCAACAGCCTCCGTTTCCTGGGCTATAAGGATAAGGTTGATCAATGTAGAGGAGGCCCTTGATAAAGGTGTGAAAAGATACTCTATTCTTGGTGCCTTAATTGAAATCCAACAAGCGACAGAACGTATATTTATAGCAGAAGCCTTGTTCGACATAATACACCTGGCAGAAAAATCAGTGGCTCGATCAGTAGCTATTTAAAGGGCGTTATGGCAGTGTCCTGGGCTGGCAGGTGTGACCTCCAAAAATAAACGGTGTGCAACTTTTTATTTGAAAAAAAGGCTAGAAACCATTTATCGTCAAGCTGTCTGGCGGAAGGTCTTCTTTTCTTCCTCGAGCGCTGCATGAGATGACAGCTGATGACACATTATAGTCAAACCCGGTGCACATCAGAGAGATGGACAAAGCAATCTCTTTCGCTGCTGCAGAGGAAAGAGGAGCAACATATAGAGGAAAATGTGCCTGAGACGAGGAGAGCCCCGTAGTCACCGGTGGGATGAAGGCTCTTCAGAGTCAAGGCTGTGTGGGCTTGAACTGTTACAGGCAGGTGGATTCTTCCATTTTTACCATCAGGTTACAATCTGGAATTCAAAGCTTTTCCAAATAAAATTATTTCCTCTAAAGTGCTAAAAAACAAGGAATCAAGAAAGGCTATGTACTGTAGCTGATCATCTATGGCCTCAAATTAAATCAAAACATATTTTTAGTGACAGAGTCCACCAGGGGGATTCAGGCCAGTCCTGGAACTAAAGTTTGTTAACCCCTTCCTAAAGATCAAAAGGTTCAATATGGAGTCTTTGAGATCTGTGATAAAGGAAGTATAACCAGGAGACTGGTTGGTGTTGCTGAATCTAAGAGATGCTTATCTGCACATTACAATCACCAAGAAATATCAGAAGTACCTCAGATTCTCAGTTTCGGGTTTTCACTTACATTACACAGCTCCCCCCCTCTGGTCTAGCAATGGAGCCAAAAAACGCTAGAGTACAGGTTAACCTAATCTTCGACTTGGGAAAGCAAAGCAACCATATATTGGCATATTTAGACGACATTCCAAAAAAATTGACAAAGCAAGAATATACTGGTATCGCATCTCAGAATATTTTCAACCTTTTTAAATGTTCATGGTTGGTTAATAAACTAAGGGAAAAAGCCATCTAATACCAACTTGCCTCAGGAAAAGGTTTTAGATATTATCAGGCTTGTGAAAGAAATAACAGAATGTTCTATAATGACAGCAAGAGCCTGTATGAGAGTGCTCAGTCATTTTAGAAGTATTAAAGGGGCCAAGGTTCCATATGTTGGCTCTTCAAATAGAATTCACAGACCAGTGGAACAAGTATCCTTTAGACCAGCTACAAAGTATCCATCTATCTTTATGAACCTGAGATCAGTTGAAGTGGTGGCTGACAAGAAATAACATTCTACATGGATGTCCTCTTCTGGATCCCGATTGTGTATTTTGATCATTTTGGAGACCAGTTCGTTCAGGCTGTATGTCCAGTAACCTGGACAAACCAAATTGTCAAATTTATTGGAGCTAAATGCCATAGAAAAAAAAAACTTTGTCAACATCTTTTGCAAGGCCTTTGCGTGAAGGTGAAAGCAGACAACAGGTAGGTAGTGCTATACGTGTACAGACAAGGAGGAACAAGAACAAGTCGTTATGGAAAGTATTTTTACCTGGCCTGAAAATCATTTGCAATCTAACATGGAAATGCAAATTCAATGGGGCACAAAACATCTTTACAGACTTACTCAGTCGTTTGCTGATTCATCCAAGAGAATGGGAATTATAAACAAAAGTTTGCTGTAAACAGACTTTTGTTTTTAATTCCCATTCTCTTGGGTGAATCATCTGACAACTGAGTAAGTCTGCAAAGATGTTCTGTAACAGACACACGGGGACATCCAAACATAGATCTGAAGGCGACAAGTATAAACAGAAGGATCTTGTTTTTTTCCCATCTGCAAGCAACAGGTATAGATGCGCTCAGCTTCCCCTGGACCTCCAATCTCACATATTTTTCCCCTTCTATTCCTCTCATTCTGAAGGTACTTAAGGATCATAAAAAAAGACAAAGCGGAATTAATCCTTGTTCTGCCGAATTGGCCAAGAAAGTCGTGGTACCCACAGGTCATAAACATGGCAAGGGAACCTCCCTTCAGCCTACCAGTATCAAAAGGTCTGCTGAGTCAAGGGCCAGTCCAACATCTCAATTCTCAAACTTTGTCCCTACAGGCCTAGAGATTGAGTGTCAATTGCTCATGTATAGGGGTCGTTCTGAGTCCGTTATCACAACCTTAATGGCTGCGAGAAAGCATTCAACTTCAAAAGTATATAATCGGATATGGATTTCTTTTATGGAGTGGTGCCACAGGCATGGAGTGGATCATGAAGAAAATCACCCAGGGATTATTCTACCTTTCCTGCAGAATACTCTCCATAAAGGACATCGTTAAGGTCTTTGAAAGTTCAACTCTCTGCATTATCAATTCTTCTAGAAAGACCTTTGGCTACAGACCAATTTATTGTAAGGTTTCTTCAAGCGGTGAAACATCTGAGACCAAAGATCAGAGAGAAGATTCCCCATGGAACGTTTCTTTAGTCCTCAAAAGTCTCTTGAAACCACCATTTCAATAATTATCTAAAATTACATTGAGAATGCTAACACTGAAAGCAGTGTTTTTAGTCGCAATAACATCGGCAACAATCGGAGAGCTACAGGCGCTTTTATCAAAGCATCCTTTTTTAGTCATACATCAGGAGAAAATTGTGGCGACTGCCATGGAGATGTACAGGAAAAAATAACATTGTTTCATACAGTAATTTTCTTTTCCTGGAATCCTTCCGTTGCAGTGAACATACAATATCTTCTCTGCTCCACATTATTAGTATATTTATCATGCTAGTGTATTTTTCAGCTGTATGGAAAGGCAGAGACTTCCTGCAGGTATAGCAGGAACTACCTGTGGGAAGTTTTTTCTGTCCTATCTAAACTGGAGGCGGAGCTTAACCCAAGTGTGCCCACTGCCATGGAAGGATTCCAGGAAACGACAATTACTCCAAGTATGAAACAATTTTCCTTTTTTTATTACAATTAACAGTTCAGTTATTAGTGAGAAAAAAAATGAAATTTCTTAACACTATGGCTTCCATAGAAATATTAAATCACCTAAACAAGTGAAGTTTTTACTTGTGCCCTTTGAATTATTAAATAAATACATGTAGTATGCATTATGGCAAGATTTTTGAGTGAGTTTGGAGAAACGCCTAGGGTGGAAGCTGAAGCCATTCATATCTTACGTGTGATCCACAGTAATTAAAAACAAAATCCTATTGTAATTGTACTTTTAACCCCCCTCCTAAAGGGTTACTAACAGGTTAGTGTATGCTTGGCCCCACCTTGTGTTACCGTAGGGATTCTGATGTCACGGGAGAGTATTTAGGATAGGAGGAAGGTTCGAGAAAGGTTAGGTTCCGGAAGAACAACAGGAGAGGAGCCTCAGGGAGAAGGTAGAGGGATGTATTCGTAAAGTAATAGAACAGACCAGGCTCCTCTTTATTTGTTATATTATGCTATAAGATTCCAGAAGATGGCTAATGAATCTAGCATGTCCCAAAAGGTGGGAAAGCGGCACGACACAGAGGTCCTCGGGAAAGAGGGCTCCCGGGTGTAGGCGAATCGGCTCTACCCACAGATACACACTAGTATTTGCCTTGGTCTGTATGGAAGTGGCAGTTGTCCATTACAGAGCACCAGCCAGGATTCCCATAATGGGCCCAGCTTAAACAGGGTATTACAGACGGGTATTCCAAAGCAACAAAGGGTGTCCGGGTCCCATAACCGTAGAGCAACTAAGTAGACAAACCTCCTTCTGAGTGTTGAGTGGGCACTTACGTAAGTACAAGATTCGCGAATAAACACTGTAACGCAGTACAACATTGTCGAATGTGAATGATGAGTCCCCGTCCCTGGCGAAACGAATAATAATTAAGCTGTATGTTGTACTACAAAAGTTCCTGGTGCCCATTATTTTCCATCCTTGCTACTGTATCTCATCGTCCAGTGTGAGTAGCCAAATACTGTACACCGATGCAATCACCCTTGAAGCCAGGCAGGGAGGGTTACATACTGTTTATTTAAACAAGTCTACTGGAAATTAGAAGACAGAATAGGGTAAAGGAGAGATTTTATCAAATTATTTCTTCTAAAATTAAATGCACATTAAAATCATCATTGCTACCAGTTTGATTAACTGTGGTCCAGTAGATAGGGATATGTGGGGGCACACTCAGCCTAGGTACTATTATCTTGCCTGAACTAAATATACACTGCTGAGTTGTAGAGACGCGTGACACTTTTGTTTTGCATGTGCTTGTGAAATATGTGAATATTAAACATTCACCTATTACAATCATTTAGCAGTTATCAACATTCGCAAAAAAAATTCCGAAGCTTTAAAAACTGAAAGTTTTTTTTCCAGCAAATGTGCTTCACTTCAAACCCCATAAATAGCTCCAATAAGTCTGGCTGATCAGGATTGTGACCGTTAGATCGAGAATCCAGCTGGCTGACTGGCCTCAACCTTGTTGTTCCGGACACATTAGGCAGAGGTAGTAGGTTAGTACTGGTAGTACAACAGCACTTCATCCAACACTCAGGGTTTGCAAGGGCACCATGGCATATTCAGCACCCCCTGTTACAGCGCCTGTGAGAGAACCATCTGATGCCTTAGAACTTCTAAACGGGATAAGCGATGAACTGGCGTAGCTCTGACATATTCGCATACATTTGGTAAAAAAATCACAGTCTTTCACTGGAAAAATGTGCTGCCAGAACTCTTCACAAAACTTTCATGACTATCTTGCAAAAATGTTTGCTAAATGTGCTGCGAGACATTCGCGTTTCTATTTTGAAAGCAAACAAAGGGTCTTGTAAGATGGTACACAGGGCTCCCCTTGCCTTCCGTTCCCGGTATTGATACCTTTCAAAAAATGCCACATTTCTTTGGGACGTAGCCATGCAAATTGTAAAGAGGCCCACACCAAGTTGGTTAGAAGGAAGTGATAAAAGAACATTTGTAATTTCTCTTTGTAGGGCGCAGATAGAAATATGTGGAGGTTTCGAATCTATAGAGAAAAGTCATCTTCGTATTATAGATTGGTGCTGAAAACTAAGAGGATAGTTAGAGAACTAATGTCCCTGCAAGCATTAGCATTGTATTAGCTTGTCTAAGTAACTATTCTAATTTAACTTTTTAAAGCCAAATCCTCTATATATCTCTTGCGTCTGAAGAGGGATGCCTTAACTGAACTACTTTTTATTGACCCTGAAGGGAAGGGTTATAGCAAGATTAATGATAATCTGTCTCAAGACGGCATCTGCCCTGTGCTCTCTTATCATTCTCTAATGAAATCTTTAGACAATGAGTTTCCCTCCTTTTTCTTCTTTCACTTCCCAATGTTTGTCTTCTGCTTTAACATTTTTTTTTCCATTTAATCTGAAAAATCTTATAGTTTTCAAAATGCTCAATTTAAATAGTGATGAAGCCATTATCGGTTACTATGTTGAAGGCTCTCTCTTGACCTACTGTAAATATCTGTTATATCACTTTGTAGCAGGAGGTCTTTCTCATTGTTGGTTCAAATAGAATTAATTCTGATCTTGACTGAATGTTTAACTGTTTAATGCAGTAGTGGTTACATTTCCATCTGGTCACTTCCACCGTCTTTGCAATCAGCCATATTTTCAGATTGTCGGGTTTATTCTGTCCTCGGAATAGAGAATTTCCTACGGGTTTCTATCAGGAGATGTGCGCAACGTGTCAAAATGATTACATAAGCAGACCGTTTTTCTCACTCTACGTCTTCTTGTTCTCTGCATAGCAAGGGTTGTAAACGTAAATGATCTGCCTCCTGCCAGTAAACGGGATGGTGCTGTAATAATAAGAATAACTTTATTTCATGTAGCTCTTTTCTCCCATTGGGACTCAAAGCGCTTCACAATTACAGTACAATGCACGATACGCAGCACACAGGACTTTTTACAGAAACAGGTACCTGCCCTGTTGAGTAATATGGAAAGGTACCCGGGCGCTATCTCTATGAAGCGTATATAAATATGTCAATGAAAAGAAAGGTAATACAGCCTGGATGCAATATCTTTCGAGTTGTTCTCCTGTGACTCAGACCCCAGCAGGATCTATCCAGGATCCTTATGAATAAGGTGATACAAAAAGAAGATGGGGGAGCACAGTTAGTGGTGTACCCGATACACTAATAATCGATAAAGTAAAACACACCTCTATTATGGACGCCTGTCTATGTGGCAGGCTCCATATAGTGGTAGTGTGCAGACAGTAATGTATATAGGTGGGTGGGAAAAATATAAATAAAAGGAAAACTTACACGGCCTTGTGTAAGTTCTATCCCAACAAGGTGTCTTTAGAGTTGTCTTCTTATTTGCGATGTCTTTTCCTCTGCGGTCGTTGCTGTCCTCCTTCTTGCTTCCTCCAACTTTCGGGGTGTTGGTCCTCGTGGAAATGGAAAGGTGGTACAGTTAACATGTATGTACAGCAGTTTATAATGTACAGGGGGGGATAATTGGGCCCGTGTGAGTGCTTGTTTAAACCATTGCATTGCAGTGGTTTATTGCTATATTGCCCAATTATCCCCCCCTGTACATTATAAACTGCTGTACATACGTGTTAAATGTACCACCTTTCCATTTCCATTTCCACGAGGACCAACACCCCGAAAGTTGGAGGAAGCAAGAAGGAGGACAGCAACGACCGCAGAGGAAAAGACATCGCAAATAAGAAGACAACTCTAAAGACACCTTGTTGGGATAGAACTTACACAAGGCCGTGTAAGTTTTCCTTTTATTTATATTTTTCCCACCCACCTATATACATTACTGTCTGCACACTACCACTATATGGAGCCTGCCACATAGACAGGCGTCCATAATAGAGGTGTGTTTTACTTTATCGATTATTAGTGTATCGGGTACACCACTAACTGTGCTCCCCCATCTTCTTTTTGTATCACCTGCCCTGTTGAGCTTACAATCTATGATTTTTGGTGCCTGAGGCACAGGGAGATAAAGTGACTTTCCCAAGGTCACAAGGAGCAGACACCGGGAATTGAACCAGGTTCCCCTGCTTCACACTCTGTCGTCATTTATAGTCATTGTCTTCACTCACTGCGCTGCTCCTTCTCTTTAACATGTTCAATCCTGGAAGGTAATGTAATACATTGCATTGCAAGTATGCCAATTGCACCTATTTTTGTTCCTTTGATTGCTTTTAAAAAATCCATTGAATATGAATATTTTCACAACGTGCCCACTGTATGACAATTTTAATTACATCTACAAGTAGCTGTTTGAAAGAACAAGAATCAAATTAATTGCAGTGAGAGCCTCACATTTGTTTCAGTGACAGGCTTTGTGCTTTGGAGTAGAGACAATCTGGGTGCCTCTGTGTGAATTTGTAAACCTGATATCACTTTTCATTAGCGTGATAGGTCAGTGCTATTTGTCTCCCGCTTGACAACATTTATATGTTAATGACCTCAGCATTGTGAATCAGGCTGCTTTAGCTTAGGTGAGTTCCTGTCATAATTAGTCAGCAGCATAATTAAGGCAAATTCAGGAAAAAGGCTAGCAATGCTGAATTAAATAAGGTACAGCATTTTCTGACTCAAACCGCATGAGTTCTTGTTGGTCTTTCTTTGCAGGTGTCTTTTATTCCTCCAAAGTGGATAATAATATGGTGCTTTATGCATGTAGCGGCATACACCTGTGTTACTGTTTGCAGTTCTACAAAGGACCAAAGTCCATTACTGGCAGTCACGCGTATCACAAGAAAGACAGGTTTAAAGCAATCAGCAAACAAAAGTCTTTTTGAGAATGTGAATTCTGAACATTTTCGGTTTTTTGGGTTTATAGTGTGCTGTTTTGTCACTGCTAATACATGTCTTTTGCTTTATCTGAGTGTTGCTGCTTTTGTGCCTTCTCTTATGGGAAGACAGGGATTCTATATTGATTTCTATGGAGCATGCACCTTGACTTTACATTTGTTGCTTGCAGTGCTGGCTGCTGCTTTTTGTTATATCTCTGTATGTATATCTCTGTATGTATAGTGCCATCCATGTACATAGCGCTTCACAGCAGTACTATACCCAAGAAAATAATATGACCCTTAATGGGAATAAGCACCTCAAATATAAAAGTAACATTAGGAAAAGGAGTCCCTTCCCCCGAAGAGCTTACAATCTAAGTAGTAGTACAATCGTCCCATTTTAGGATGCGCCTTCCTTATCAGAAAACAAATTAGGGAAGGCAATGGACAAAGGGAGAGTTAAGGAAGAGAAAAAGGCAATAAACCCCCCTGAACATTTGGGTTCAATTAAAGATGTGTGTCCCGGGAGACCAGGTTATTTACACCTTTTTACTGGGATCATACATTGAGCAAAACAAGGTAATGAAATAAATTGTAGTTTATTCGCATAAATTCGCTTGCACACAATGATACACAAAATACAGACAAAAAGACACACTTACTTTGGGACTGGGGTTGAAAACTTTTCTGGACTTTCCAAGGTGCAGGGAACTCTTTGGTTGAGTTTTACCCTGACCGGGACTTAGCCCGGAATCTCCTGGAACCCAAATCGGCGTGAAGTTCCACGTGCCACTGCTACGTTCTCTTCTGAGAACTTGGTCCCTCCTGACCTCGAGTTACTCAAAATCTCCTGGAACGCAAATCGGCATAAAATCCCAGCCGCGTCCGCTACGATTGTATCTGAGAACTTGGGCCCAAAAGTCAGGACCCTGGCAGGCAGGCTTTTCAGGCTTGAAATAGAAGCCGGTTGCTCTGCTATTCGCGCAGAAGCAACTTTGAAAAGCCCGCTCGCACTCTTACTACCAGAGAACTACAATCTGATTGGCTTACAGATTCTTATAGTATTCTGAGTTTCATTCGCAAAACTCAGCAGCCAATCAACACGTGGGAAAATTCCCAAGCAACCAATCAGAGCCAAGCCATCTAGAAAAGCCGGGTCAGCGGGAAATCTGAAATAGCCAAGGGACATGCGCAAGTTTGCCACCTTTCTCCCAGGCTATCTCAATGCCACCCGCTGGGACAGGCTCCACCAGATCTGGCAGAGCTAATGGCAGCCCGGACGACTGCCATTGATCTCCGGACCTGGTAATTCCGCCTTTCTCCGTTGACCAAATGCTATTCTCACCTCTGGACATCCTCTGACTGCTTTGAACTCCGATGTCCAGCAGACTTACCGGCACCTATGGGTTTGCTCGGGCAGCCTGTTTGGACATCGGTTCCGAATGTGAAAACACATGACATTTTAATGAAGTATATTTTCACTATTCTTCTGAGTCTTGGGGAACAGGGGACAGAAAGGAAAACATGTTGTAGTTTTATTTCTATCTGCCTTATTCCCCACACACTTTCTCTTAGACGCAGTCTGGACTCTCAGAGTCCCCCATCAACCTTATATACGGTTGGGGTACCCACAAACCCTATACTGGTTGTGCGTCACCTGGGCACTAGCTGGGGTACCCCCCTTAACCTAGGGATTCCCTCAGCTACAGGAATAGATGTTTTATCCCTGTGCCCCATTCTCCTTTCTGGGCTGTGCTGAAGCAGGGTACCCTAGTGGTGAGTCGTGCTTGCGTTTGCAAGGGGAGATATTACCAGGACAATGTGCCTACATGTATCGGAGAATCAGGCTTGATTCCCGGGTAGGTTGGTATTTGAGTGGAGCGCTGTGTGTCTCGTGAATATGAAAGAAAAAGATATATATAATGGTGCAGATAGTATAAACAAATAAAGTCTCAAGATAACTCTGCAATGGTGTTACTCACAATTGACAATGTCAATATAAGGCGTATCAGAGACACTTCTCTCTCTGATAGGAGCCCTTTAATGGATACCCCCTCAGAGTGGTGTCTTGATGACGTGTCAGGAAGCTTGTTGGTGGTCAGGGTTTTACTCCCAAGGTTTGTGTAAAAAAGAGAGAGAGAACGCACAATAGTATAGTATGGTCTAAAATAGTGTATTAGCAGCAATGAATAGACATATGCATGATGCACTCACATTTCCAAAATGTTTTACGTTCGAGGGAGAGTATTGCTGGTTGTAGAGAGTGCCGGTGTCTTCAGGAGCGGCAGAGCACTTCCGCGTGTATCACATGTGTCCGCGTCACGTCCTGTGACGTCTCGGGTTGGGGCGGAAGAAGCTGCCCTGCGTGTCCGTCTCCGTGCCAGCACCTAGCTCCAATGGTCTCTCCAGCTCAGTCACCTCCCACAGTAGATCGATTCTACGCGTTTCGCTGTGGCTTCTTCAGGAATCGGATGAAGAAGCCACAGCGAAACGCGTAGAATCGATCTACTGTGGGAGGTGACTGAGCTGGAGAGACCATTGGAGCTAGGTGCTGGCACGGAGACGGACACGCAGGGCAGCTTCTTCCGCCCCAACCCGAGACGTCACAGGACGTGACGCGGACACATGTGATACACGCGGAAGTGCTCTGCCGCTCCTGAAGACACCGGCACTCTCTACAACCAGCAATACTCTCCCTCGAACGTAAAACATTTTGGAAATGTGAGTGCATCATGCATATGTCTATTCATTGCTGCTAATACACTATTTTAGACCATACTATACTATTGTGCGTTCTCTCTCTCTTTTTTACACAAACCTTGGGAGTAAAACCCTGACCACCAACAAGCTTCCTGACACGTCATCAAGACACCACTCTGAGGGGGTATCCATTAAAGGGCTCCTATCAGAGAGAGAAGTGTCTCTGATACGCCTTATATTGACATTGTCAATTGTGAGTAACACCATTGCAGAGTTATCTTGAGACTTTATTTGTTTATACTATCTGCACCATTATATATATCTTTTTCTTTCATATTCACGAGACACACAGCGCTCCACTCAAATACCAACCTACCAAAAGATCTACCTGGACCTGGACAGTCCGTTTAAAGGGTGTAGAGCTGCTTTTTATCTTTATTTATTGTATTTCACATCACTATTGTATTCACTGTTATTGGTGGAGGTTATTTGTCATATCATATGATACATATTTAAAATTTAAAATTTATATATCACTGTCACTGTCACTGTATAGACTATATATTGTTTCATTTTAGTTTAAGAAGCGCCCGGTTTTTACTTTTTTGTTTCTTGATTCCCGGGTACATTTATGGGGGAACCGACAACTCCGGACCCCAAACCTCCTAGGCACATTCTGTCAACGGTTCCTCCGCAAAAAACCCCTTGAAACTCATACCCTAGCAATCCCTGCTCGATGCATGCCCGGAAAGGGGAAAACACAAAAAATACTTTTATTACATGCAATACATTGTATTATTTCAATGTTACTGGCCCCAGGAGCTAACTCTCTTGGACCCTTATACACAGAGCAGGGATAACCAAAACAGGCTTAACCTTTGTTTGAGAGCCTGGTTACCCCCTACCGTCACAATGTGCAAATGTGACTGTTTGCTTCACAAAGACTTGGGTGATTTAAAAATAAATAATGAAATGAATGCAAAGTCACAAACGTTTGGTGAGCCTTTTTATATATTTACTAGCCCCAAAAATGCATAGTTCCATGTTTTTAAATTCTAAATCATACAAATATTTGTCATGTTCAAGTTTCACCAAGAATATTGTCAAACCTGCGAATCCCCAAATATAGTGAAATCCAATGATTTCTTATGGCACATCCACTGACTGACATCCAGTGACTTGTTGCAAACTCTTGCATGTTCTCAACTTCTGCTGGCGACAATGGTCAATAGTTAACCCTCATCTCAGCTGGCAAATTTGGTTATGTATCAAAGTACCCAGCTGCATAAACCAAACTCCCAGATTTACCAATGCAAATAATTTTGCCCTAGCTTTCCTCTGTACATAACGCCCCCTAGTTTGTATAGAAGCATTCACGCTTCCATCCCCTTGTCTAATTACACTGTTTGGTGCTCATCTCCGGTCCTCAAGACCCCCCAAACAGGTCATGTTTTCATGATATCCCAACGTCAGCACAGGTGGCTCAATCAGTGGCTCAATCAGTGGCTCTGTCGAAGACCTAGGCTTGTTATACAGTAGGCGCTGGTGTGCGTGCGAGTGCACGCCCGGCGTTGCGCATGCATGTGGCACGCGCATTGTTTTATATGTTGTAAGCTGTGGCGTGCGCAGCTGGTGGGCGTGGTTATAGACGTCACAGCGATAGCGCTGTGATTGGCTTGGCAGCATCACGTGGCATGGCAGTAGCGCAAAAATATACATTTTCATGTATTTGTTGTGATCTGCCGTGCGCGGCTGAAGTATAGAACGCCAGGCCTGGACACAGCCACTTATAATTGACGCGCGCACGGTATATTACATGCCTAAGTAGTAGAAGACTGAGCCACGGGTTGAGCCACCGATGCTGAAGCTGGGATATCCTGAAACCCTGACCTGCTCGGGGTTCTTGAGGACTGGAGGTCGGTACAGGACTACTACTTTTTTTTATTAATTTTTACAAACATACAATTATACTAAAAAAATGAAAAGTGCTTTATTTTAGCGTCCTTCTAACCTTGGTTTCACACCTTAAATATTGCTTGGGTCTTTCTAAATACAGCCCAATGATCTATGCCCAATGTTTCCTAACTACAGGTTGTTGCTGTTAATGAGGCACAGGACCAGCATACTGAATAACATCCTAAAAATCCATTTATGGAGATTATACAAACTACTGTATGAAGGTTGCTATTTAATTCACATCATTTTATGATCATTTGTCTTGAATATTACATCATTTTAATGTTCATCTTAAATGTTCTCCTAGCAGTGACAAAGTTATCCCTACCATGCAGGAAATTAACAGCACTGAAGGGGTTAACAGAGTTTCACTGCCAAGAAGAGAGATCTCTCTTTTTTTATTCTATTCTCCTTTTTTCCCCTCCTCTCTTTTGTCGTCTCTTTTCTTTCCTATTGCCCCTTTCTTCCCCTTGTGCACATTTCCTCTCTCTCCCTCTGTTTTCTTTATTGCTCTCCCATTGCCCCCTTCCTAACCTTTAAAAGCCCCCTTCTTCCTGATTCGGAATCCTCACACACTCCCGGCCCATTGCCAAGCTCTATTCGCTATCCAGGGGTGAGCAAACTTTTTATGCCGAGCCCCACTTTTTATCCATGAAATTTCTCGGGGCCCCCCCTGCCTGATGTAATCAAAATCACATGGAAAAAAAAAACTTTTATTAAACGGTATACAATGTAAATACAAATATGTCTAAATACTTACATATTTCATCAGCTCGCGCTTGCAAAATTAGGCTTTGTTTGAGAAATTGGGCTGCGTCCACGCTGCCTCAGAGCAGTGACATCACCAACTCTCCAAGCATGAGCACAGGGTGTCCTGCATAATTTTGCAAGCATGAGCGGGGAAGTGTTTTCACTTTTTTTTTCCATTATTTCTGTACATTCATAGTATGAGTGATATAGTGGCAGCCGACCCTTTCACTTGCAGAGGATCGCAGCGAAGCAGGTTGCCAGTGGAGGAGAGCAGGAACACAGCGCTATTGCACGGCAGACACCGGAAGGAGGGGCGTTTGACATAACAATGTTGGGGCGTGCTCCTCCCCCGTACCTCCGAAGCCCCAGCTCGTGCGCACAGACACACCATCACGTGGCCGCCAACTGCACTATCCTGTTCGCCCACCCACGCACATCTTTGGCTGCCCGCCCGTGCACATCTTCTTGGCCGCCCGCGCACAGCTTTTTTGCCCTCCCGCTCACAGCATCTGCCGACTGCGCACCCAGGTTTTCGCGCACACGCCCCCCCCCTATATAATCTTGCCCCCGTTTGTACACCGCTGCATTCAATCACAACACACACAATCACAACCAACACACTCAATCACAACACACACTCAATCACAACCAACACAGACACAACACACACACACACACTCAATCACAACACCCACACACTGCACACACTCAATAACAACCAACACACACTCAATCACAACACACAATCACACACAAGACACACTCAATCACAACCAACACAGACAACAGCCGCACACATACTAAATCACAACACACACAATCACAACACACACTCAGTCACAACACAGACTCAACCAACAGACACCACACATACTCAATTACAACCAACACAGACGACACAACACACACACACACAGCATAACAGCATAACAGCATAACACACACTTAATCACAACACAACACACACAATCACAAC